>NC_048232.1:30588648-30647267 GCF_002007445.2 Ailuropoda melanoleuca | reverse complement strand
CGCGGGCCGGGGCGGGTGGGGCGGGCGCGGGCGCAGCCCTTGTGAGCGCTCGGGACCCCGCGGCTCCTCCCGGGCGGAGCGCCGCCCGCCTCTCCCTCGGGGCTCCGGCCGCGGGGCGGGCGTCGGCCAGAGGCGCCCCTTCGGAGCCTGTCCTAGGAGCCGAGCCCGAACCCAGCCCTCCGGGGTGCGGGCAGAGCCTGGCCGGACGCCTCTCCGCCCGGCTGCAGGCGGTGGAAATCCAGCCTCAGGCCTTTCCCCGCTCCCAGGCCCCGCGGATAAAGGCTGGGGAAAGGGAACTTTTTTGGTTGGAGGAGAGTTTAATTACTCCCCACACGGCGGAGAGCGGCTGCATTTGTGCTCCAACACTGCCTTCGTCCGGGCGGGGCGAAGAGCCGAAGCCACGAGCCCTTTCCTCCGGGTCGCCCGCGGGCAAGGCCGGCCCGGCGCGGTTCGGGGGCAGCTGATGGGGGAGAGTCGCCGGCAACCCCAAGAGGGACACCCGCTTCCGTGGGCTGGCCGACGCTGGGTGGGCACGGAATCTCGGTGCTTGAGAGGCTCCCGTGCAGGACTCCTTTAAAAGGCACAACCCTGAAATCAGTCACTGAATTGAAAGTTTTCCTGCGAGGACCTCAGCGTTTACCTATCTGGAACTAGTTCCATGTGGTGCCGGGGCTGCGTAGCTAGGGCCTGATTTCGGAGTGGACGAGATTTCCCTTTTTCTTCGTGGAGTGATAACATTGTCTCCACTTAACTGCATTCCTCTACAATGTGTCAGAAGTGAAAAGGCATTTTGTTAAATTGTTTTGTCGGCTGTCTGTGTTTGACAACAGCCCACGCCTCCGAAGTTTCTGTCAAGCACCTGAGGATATTTCCTTTACTGTAGAGTAACGTTCGGGGGAAAGCATGTTCACTTAAATTTCTCATTTGTTTCCGGTAGTGGAGTGGCCTAGCTCCTGTGGGCTTTGGGGCAGCAGGCGAGGGGCCGGTGGCTTTGCCAGCCCCCGTGTATACTGTGTGCGTCCTCCAATTCTCTCTGCAATTAAGGGAGAAAAACTTGTACACTATTGTTTGGTTTTTAGTATATATTTGGAAGAATAGCTTAAATTTGGCCTTTTGAAGATAATCTGGGGGAACGTTTAGGAACCTGACGTAAAGATGGAAGTTGTTGACCATATTTAACCGCTCTAAAATGTTCCTTACAGTTGGTTTAACTGTTATTGAAAATCAAATAAAATTAGTGGAAATTGGGCACCCATTCATCTTGCAGTGCTGACAAGGGGAAGCATAACTCTCTAAACCTACATTTAGCATTTTAAAAGATTGTTTATGAATGGCAGTTTATGATCTAAATGTTCTAAATCAATAATCGGGTTGCATATGAACTTTGGAGACCAAAATAAGTTGTGAAATGAAAGGGAAATACAGTAATATAAACTAGACAGTGTGTCTGCATTACTGAATAGGGAGGACGAATAGGGAGGACAT
Source organism: Ailuropoda melanoleuca (assembly GCF_002007445.2). NCBI lineage: Eukaryota > Metazoa > Chordata > Mammalia > Carnivora > Ursidae > Ailuropoda > Ailuropoda melanoleuca. The sequence continues at coordinate 30,645,782 of NC_048232.1, read as the reverse complement.
TTCCTTTCATTTTACTAATTTTACATGGTTAAATTAGTTCTGTTTCACTAGGCACACCATGGACATTGGTCGAAAAGCCTGTTTGGGAGATAAAAATGTAGTTGTTTGATTTGATCGAGTCATTCGTTCCTTCCACAGGAGTTCTTAAGCATTTACTATATTCAAGGCATTGTTCTGGGTGGTGGACATCTAGGGGCCCACTGGCTGCCTTGTGGAAGTTGGGAGTCCAAGAGTCTAGGACAAGAGGCTCCGTGGTCCTTCAAGTGAAGGAGATCATGTTGTGGACCATCATACTGTGGTGCAAGGAGAAGGGAATGTGTCTGGGGTGTTGGGCAGATGTAACTGAGGGGTCTTAGGGATAGATCTGGACCTTGTTTTTAAATATTAGTGGTAGTTGTTTCACAGTGACCTGGGAACATGGAAAGAGGAGTGCTGTTTTCTTAAGAGAGTCTGGGGAGGCATGTCTAAGAGAAAGGGCATATGAGCTGAGTTTTTAGAGGGTAAGTGTGAGATCATCAGGTGGAGATGGAAGGAAGGCTAATTCTCAGGAGGATGGTAGCATTGGAGTTGGATATATAAGTGAGAGGGAGGAGTCAGAGATGAGTCAGGGTGTTCTAAAATTATTTAAAGGCTCTTTCAGTGCAATTCACAGTTCAGTGGGTGAATTTTAAGATGGGCTTTGTAGTACACAAAGTTTAATCATTGGATCACAAGACTGTTGACTCTCAGATGTTGCAAGAACCTGAGTGTCTTCCAGGTTCATTGGTGTTTTTTCTTCTTATATTGTTAGGTACTGGTTAAGATTAAACTTTAGTCTTTCTTCTCTTTTCTCCTACCTTATTTCAGGTGATTATGAGATAAACACATATGAACACTTGCTTTAACTCTTATTCTTTCTTCTTTACCTCTTATTGTTTAATGGGACAAGGTAAATTTTGTATGATGAATTGGGTAGCCGGCTAACTGTGGAGTGGTGTTTAAGGTGCCAGGTGACACGTGGCTTGACAGACTCCCATCTGGTGGAGAAAAAATGTGGAAAGATCTGTTTATGGCTTTGTATAAAAATCAACTAAGTCCCCCCCCCAGCCCCCCAAAAAAAGAAAGGAAAAAGGAAAGACAGATACCAAGTCACTAAGGCTTTCTCTGCAATAAGCATTTTGTAGTGTGATGGGGCTATTATATTTGGCATTATATTTGAACTTTTTTCAGGTGAAACAAATCAGTTTTTCTGGACAGTCAAGTGGAGTGACTTAATACCAGAAATGTCCTCAATAAGCAGATATTTAAAGGCTTACATTTAGCCATAGCATTTTTTCCCCTCTAGTGAAAAAATGTTTTTCTGCTTATGATCGCTGATGGGTGAAAATGTCTTGGCTGTTCCATCTCTATCCACCCATCCTCATCCAGACCCTGTTTAAGGAGGGTGTTGCGCTAGACATTGAGAATTATGTTGCAGGAACTATTCTCGAGCACTGAGAGTTGGAGGACTGTCTGCTGTATATGTGTCTGTTCGTTCTTCTCGTGCCTGCAGCCTGACTCATCCTTGAATCCTGATGGACACAGGGTACAGAGCACCAACTGCAGTGACTTTTTAGTGTCGTGCCCTTGGTTTCTGAGGTTTTCTTCGCTGGCCACTCTTTATTTTGAGTGAATCGAGTCTGGCCCTGCAGCTTCCTATTTTTCCTGCTGTACAACCTCAATCTGGTTAGGAGAAAGATAAGAAAATCTTCATGTTTGTTCAAAAAAAATGTTGATATTTTGGAGGGCTGCTGTGTACAGAATGCTATGCCCTCTGGAGAAATAGAAGATGAAATTCTTGCACTCAAGAAGACCAGATGAGTACATAAAATGATAATAGTAGGTAGGAACATTAATTGGCAACAGCGTGGTACAGTCAGTCATTGCTTCTGGATTTCAGAGATGTGAGTGGTTGTTATGGCCTTGGGTTGGGAGGGGGATCCTATTCAGTCGCTAGAGTTGGTGTTGGGCTTAGTGAGTGGGATGGCTGGCCCTGCTAGAGGGCCAGGGCTTCCTAAATGAATAGTGGAGTGATCTCAGAAAGCACCTGCCTGGCTAAGATGTCTTGGTTCCGAAGGTCTGCAGTGGGGTCTAGGCGTGAGAGCATCTGCTGCAATTCTGAGAGGTGGGAGGGAGGGGATTGTAGGAACACAGGTGATTCAGGCCTTCCGGGCTAGTTTGGCTCCTGTCGAGCGTTCATGCCAGATGGTGGGTTGGGATCAGGAGGAGGATTGTGAATGCCAGGGCATGACACTGGGACTTTATACAGTTGGTTGGTATGGGAAGGAGTAGGGTATTTGGGCAGGGCAGCAGTATGGACTAATGGTCCTCTGGGAGGATATCTGGAACAGCCGTTTGGATGGGATCTGCCTTCCGTCTAAAATGCTGCTGAATGCTGAGTAAGGAATAGGAAAAGGGTAGAGTGAAGGAGGGGAGTTACTGGAACTTCTTAACTCACTGCTTTTCCCCATAGCTCTCTTCTCTTGGGGGGTGGTGGGAGCTTTGGATTGGGTTTGGAGACCTAGGTTTATTTATTATTGGTATTACAGTTTTTTTTTTTTTTAATTACCACTTAACTTTGGGCAAACTAACCCTACAGAAACTCATTTTTCCTATGTCTAAAGTGGGTTGTTCCCTTGCAGGGTTAATGTGAGTACTGAACAGATGATGAGTGTGAGACTTCAGTGCTGGGGCTGAATCACTAATGTTTTACTCACCAGTTTTACTTGCTGGGAAACTTTCCCAAGTATCCTATTATCCTGTTTGGTTTTTTCCTCTTTACTTAAGAAGGTAGAGTGTAATTTAATTAAAGAATAGGTAAAAATGTTAATATTTGCCTAAGCAGCACTGCAATCAGAAGAGGAAGTGTGTGCCTTTGTGTGTGTGTGTGTGTGTGTGTGTGTGTGTGTGTGTGTGATATAAATGCCAATATTGGCTTTACTCTAGGTTGATTATCTGGGCCTCTGGCCTTTGGGCCACTGCTTTTGTCCCTGAAGTATGGAAACCTGAGTTGTTTAATAGTGATTCGTTGTTTTTAAAACAAACTTGAATTTACAGACAGTAACTTTTGAAAATGTGCTTTTCTCTTTTTGGAGGGGGAGGACTGGTGATTACTAAAAACACATAAGTCATGGTTTTTATGAAAAATCTTAACAGTTGGTGTGAGATTTTCCTGCAAATACATATATAACTGCTTGTTGTTACACATTTACAAGCTTATTGAAACTTTAAGGAAAATTGTTATATTGTTGCAGAGTTTGAATGACAATAGAGGCAAGCATAAAAATAGTGGAATGAAATAAATATTGTTTTATTAATATTTTCTGTCTTCCCTCTCAAAAGTGAAAAAGAAATGCAGTGTGTCTGAAAGGCTGGTGTTTCTAAAATGCAAATCTCATTGTACTCTTCTGTGTAAGTGCCTCTTCACCTGCTTTCCCCAGAGGCCAGGTCCTGCCACCTCAGCACAGCCTGTCCCTTGTGGGACCCCTCTTGCCTCCAGCCTCTCCCTCACCGGGCTCCTCCATCCCATACTCCACGCTGCTCGCACGTTCCTGTTTCTTCTATCTTGAGCGTTTGCTTCCTCTGTGTCCGCTCCTTCTTTGTCCGCTTATCTATTGAGCCTTCTCCCACACCAGCCATCTTTGGGAGGCTGGCCCTGCATCCCAGGCTGTTTGAGGCTCTCCAGTTTGTGCCTCTCCTGGGGCCTTAGCTCCTGTACTGACCTGGATGAATGAGCTTTACTGTGTGGTACTTAAGTGTGTTTATCTACAGAGCACAACTGAGCTCCTTCTCCCTCTAGGGAAATGCTTGGGGGGCAATGGCCCTGCCTCAGTCTTACTTGTATAGCCAACATCTGCTGCAAAGGAATCTTACAGGTTGAGTAAATAAAAAGCTGAGAATAAACACATTGTACACATTATTACACAATAAGTATATTTTTACTTAGAAGACTGTATCACCAGCACTTTAGGGTTTGGTGTGTTTGGCATATTGGTACAAACAGATTATAATTGACACTAAGATTTAGTGTGTTTTGGAGTATCTGGAGGTTATTCTTTTGTGTCAGCTCTTTTGAAGGAGTTCGGTCTGTTTTCAGACCAAGCAGAGGGATAGTCATAGGGTTTGCACTGGGCCTGGTTCAAGGCAGGTGGCCAGAGCAGTGTGGGAATCTGGCCCTGAAACATACCTGTGTTGGGTCTGGCGCCTCTAATTCTGTTGGTTGGGATCCTTGGGTAAGTGCCAGCAGTAAACAGAAATGTTTAGGATCTGGATTCACAGAGAGTCTGGCTCACGTGAAGTGCTTCTTGGCTCATGGTGAACCTGGATGAGTTGGCCACAGAGGTAATACTTAGTCTCACTTGTACCACTAACCCATAGATAGATCTCCGTCTGTCCTGGGAGGTTTTACCTCCCTGTAGAGTTCGATGCAGCTCAGTGATGGTGGACACGTAATAGATGTTTGGAGCCTTACGCATTTTTTTGAAGGATGGAAAGAAATGTGTAAAACTGGTCCAGGGAGGTGATTTCCACAGTCCATTTTCCACAGGGTAAAATGGTTGGTTCAGCCTACACAGTTTGCTTTCCTTCTACGTGGCTACTCATACAACATGCCTAGCTAGGACCAAGGCCAATGGCAGCAGAGAGAGGTAGGGGATCAGTAAATTTATATAATTTTATGTATTTCGGTATCTTTTCTGTTTTACGTGGAAAATAGAGAAAACTTTATGAAAAGAAATGCGGAGTTGTGTGAACACGGTAGAAAGGTGATTTTTGTTTGTTTTTAGTCATTTGTTTTATCTTACTTAAGATTTTTTTCACTTGGAAGGAGTATGTACAAATGACTTTTTTTTCATAGCTTTATGTCTTGGGTCTGGCTTGCCATCTTTAGGTGGTTTATGACATTAAATATTACTTTTGCTAATTTTTTTCTTCTATCTGCTGATATTGGAACTTAGAAATAAAATTGAAAGCTCCATGTCCAAATGAATTGAAATGTCAGTTATTTAGTTTTTTTCTTAGACTATAAAATATACGTACAATAGAAATAAAAACATGTCCGTCCAAAAAATCATGTACATGGGTCTTCAAAGCAGCATTAGCTGTAACAGCCCCCAAATGGAAACAACCCAAATGTCCAACCAACAGAAGAAAATGTGGTTAATCCATTCATTAGAATATTACTCAGCCATAAGAGTGAATGAAATCCTCATTCATGTTGCAACATGGATGAAACTTGCAAACATTGTGCTAGGTGGAAGGGAACCAGTCACAGAAGCCCATGTATTATATGATTCTGTATATGCAAAATGACCAGAATAGACATAGAGAAAGTAGAGTAGTGGTGAGAGTAATGGAGAGTGGCTGCTCATGGGTTTGCTTTGGGGGTAATGCGAACGTTCTAGATTTAGATAGTGTTGGTGATTGTATGACTCTGTGAATATTGTAAAAATCTTTGAGTTGTACAGTTTAAATGGGTGAATTTTATGGTTTGTGATTCTATCTCGGTAAAGATGTTAAAAAATAGACTATATCAGTCACCATGAGCAAAGCTCACTTTTTAGGTATTTTATAGTTCCGAGAGTCCCATAAAACATGTATTACTATGTCAGAGAAGCTCAGAAATTTCAAGTGAAAACTGGCTATTTTTAGGAGTTTCCCATACACTGTGTAAACCCTGCTTTCTTGGGCTTCTTACTATGTCCTATTGCTGTCCAGTAAGCTGTTCACTGCTGAGCCTCCAAGTCCCCTGAACTCTCTTTGTTTACCTCTCTTCCTGCTTACAGGCTACCCCGACAATTCCCCTGGTCTCCTTCAGCCAGAGATTTCTTCCCGCCTAGCTCACCAGCTGCCTTTGCTGAATGAAGGTCGATTAGGAGGTTCCAAAGGTGTCCATAGTGGAAGAACTTCTCCACTTTTTGGTTTTGGTCCTCAGTCATTTTGAGCTTTAGCAAATCTCACAAGCTTGTGAGGCTCAGTTTTCCCATCTTCATCTTCCTGTGTTCAGAAATTCTGGGCTGGGCTCCTGTTGCCAGTCCCCAGAGCTAGAGACACTCCTAGCTAGTCTGTATGGTTCATTATGGTGCTCGTGGAACCATGAAGTCTGAGTGATGTGCAGTGGCTTTTCAGAGGAGCAGACAGGGGGCAGAATCTCTTACTCCACCCACCCTCCCTGTGAAAATATTTTGCTTCCCTTACTTTGAAATGATGGGGCTTGACCCCTAGGTCAAACACATGCTGTTGGAAGTTAGGATGTATTTTGCCTGGAGTGTCCTTTAGAATTCCTTACCATCTAGAGAGAAGGGTCTTTTAGGATAAATTACATGCTCAGAAGTCACTTAATGACACAATTCCTTTTGTGAAGTATAACTAAATATATGACAGTGCCTGATACTAAATGTAGGGTATGTGTATGCACACACATACACATAGGTAGTCTTGAAATTATATTGTTTTTATGGTAATATAAATTTAAGTGGTTTTAGACATGACAGGTCAATATTATTTTTCCCTTTTGATTATCTTTACTATTCAGACTCTGTATGACTTAATTTTTTGGAACTCAGTCATTTTTTTCTGGTGTATGGTTTTTCTTGTTATTTGTATCACATCCCTTTAGAGTGGAAAACTAATCTATATTATAGGGTTTATATTTTTGAAAAGGTCTGTTTGAGATATTTTACAATAAAAATCAATGCTTCCTTCTCTAGCACTTCAGAAAATAATTCACTGCATATCTCAAAAACCTAAGATTACTAAATACTAAAAATATGTTGTATTAACAGATTAAAAACACAAAGGAGAGTATCATTTTTGTGTAGATGGCTGATGTGAGACTGGGTTTTTTTCTGTTTCTTTTAAGTATACAGTAAATATTGGAAAAATTTTTTATGTCTGTGTTTTAATTTTCTGAGTCCAATATTAAATCTAGAATTAAAAAAGAAACTATTTTCCAGGGAACAAACTTTCTTCTACCACAAAGGCATTTAAGATGCATAATTTATAATTCTGAAACCCAGCGTGCAAAGTCATATGTGAATAATAGTTAGCTGGGTTCCTGCCCAGCAGGGTTATACTCTAAACTGAAATTTCTCTTATTCCAGCCAGCAGCACCTGCAGAAGAGGAGGTAAAATGTACAGGATATTGGTTCCTGATGTACCACCACACAGGATATGACTAATCACTGAATCCATTAAAGTTGAATGTAGGATTTGGTACTTTTACCACTTTGTTAGAGATCTGGGAAAAACCTTTCAAGCAAATCAAGAGGATCTATTAGTGAAAGTGCATTATTTGGATTGATAACTGTTTAAACAACCGCATCTGGCAGATTTGGGCATTTGCATTGTCTGAGACCTATGAAAGGAGTATATTTTAAATTTTGAAGGCGCATAGTGTCAGGAATATTTTTTTTTTTTTTCAAGGAAACTTGGAAAGCTAATAAAACCCTGAACTTTCTATGGTGGGGTCAGTTTTATCTGTTGTATTTTATGATCCACTTTTTAAAACACAGATGTTTGCAAAAACACAGTTGGCTGAAGGTGGAAAGTTTGGTTATGGATGTTTTCTCCCAGGAGACAGGGATATCAGAGTGACACACTCTGGACCAGGATTCAGAAGAGCAGATGATGTCATTTGTGTGTCTGAGAGCAAGAAGGGAAACCTCGGTAAGCCCAGGATCCTTGGTTTCTAGTGACACCGACTTCATGGGATTGTTGTTAGGGTTTGAAGAGAGAATGTAAAAAAAGCATTGTAGGGATAAAATGGAGTAGATGTTAGCTGTACTGTTCTTTCATTTTTGCGAAGAGTGGTTGCCAGTGATTAAGTCTCACTTGAATCAGCTCTTCTAAATTGTTTCTTCTCATCCTCATTAGATCTGCACTGGATGTGGGAAATTGAATTTGTGGTAAAACTGTTCTTCCTTAAAAAATCATGGAAACATTTTTCTGCAATTTAAGAAGTTAAATCCCAGTGACACTGATTTAGATTTTTCCAAGAGTCCACAGCAGAATAGCTTTTCCAGTTTTTGGTTTTGGCTTACAGTAGTTTTGAACTTTGGCAAGTCCTGCAAGCTCTGTGAGCCTCAGTTTTCCCATCTGTAATTTGGGAATGCTACCTTTTGGTTGCAGGAATGAACATTAAGTGACTTAATGTGGATAATGCTTCTTCATGTAACAGACTCTGAGTATTAGATCTTTTTCTTCAAGTTTTAAACATAGATTAGGTACAATTTTAATGGCTGATTCATAAAGTTGATTTTTATTTGATTTGTGATACCAAACTGTCATTTTCCAGGGTTAAAGGTTCTATGTTAAAGGGGTCACTTTTTTCTTTTGAAGTATTATAGAAATTCCAGTATTAGTATCTACTAGTGAATCAGTTGAAATTAGAGGAAAACAAATGTTTTGATCACCTAGTGATTAAAGCTGATTCTTTTTTTTTTTTTTTTAAAGATTTTATTTATTTATTTGACAGATAGAGACAGCCAGCGAGAGAGGGAACACAAGCAGGGAAGCAGGGGGAGTGGGAGAGGAAGAAGCAGGCTCATAGCAGAGGAGCCTGACGTGGGGCTCGATCCCATAACGCCGGGATCACGCCCTGAGCGGAAGGCAGACGCTTAACCGCTGTGCCACCCAGGCGCCCCTAAAGCTGATTCTTTTACGGATCAAGAGAAATGTGTTTGTCCAGCTGTCTTAGCCTGTGTCACTTTTTACTTACTCGTCTTTGCTATTAGCCCGTGTTACTTTCTAAAATTTCAGCTGCCATGCTGCTGGATCAAAGGAAATTATGTCAAATTTCTTTGCTATATTTTAAAAGACTGGTTTTGCATTTTCCATTTAAAAAATCTTTTGAAACTTGGGAAGAATAAAACTAAGAAACTATAAATAGTATTTATACTTATAAACTATGGAAATGTTTTTAAGAACTTCCACATTTATTAACTAGTAGTAGTTCTGAGAATACCCTGGAGTTCAAAGAGATGATCTGAGTTGTAAAATAAAATGGGAAAGCTGACATTTTTGTGACCTCTGTAATCCTTTATTATATAGGCCTCTATAATTCATGTACCCGTACTACTTCTTTACTCTTCTCTGTATCTTAAGAAGGTGATTTTGGGGAGCTAAATCAGCAGTAAATTAACACAGAACATATTTTGCTTAGGTAGGTAGGTATAAGGATTGACAGATTGATGCAACTTTTAATGCTTTAGTTCAGCTAAAGGCACCCAATGGCAGTCATCTGAAGACTTCACCCAAGAGTTGACCTATTTATCATACTAAATAGGGAGTGGTGTCTTGAAGCCTTGCTCAGGTTCTGAGCATGGATGGCAGCATCACTATGTCAGACTTGCCAGGTTGTCAACAATGGACTCTCTTCCTATTCTAGGGACTCACCTCCTCTCATCTTTCCATACCACCATTTCGAAGGTTATTTTTCTCTTTGAGAGCCTTAAACATCTTATTAAAATAATTTCTCCCTCTCTCCATATGTGTTTAGGGCAGTTGCTAGGTAATGATTAAAATAATAAAACTTTATCTCTTTGGGCAGTGTTCATATTTTGGCTTTGATCCCTTCTAGTGTTTGTTTGTAAACATTGTTTCACATGAGTGCATTTGAAATTGAAAGGTTTTGTTTCATACAGGACGTGAAAAAGAGACATGGCCACATGGGAGATCGGAATTTCGCTCTCTTTTCCCTTCACAACTTCCTGAGTTTTTGTGCTTTGCTAATGAATGTGTTGAATGGTGCTTTCAAAAACTTCCCAGAATAACTTTCCAGTTGTATAACAAAAGTGTAGAGAAACAAGCTCTGGAGGAATTTTTTTTGTTCCAGCTTTATTGAAGTATAATTGACAACATAATAACTTTTATTTATTTTTTTTTAAAGATTTTATTTATTTATTTGAGAGAGAGAGAGACAGCCAGCGAGAGAGGGAACACACGCAGGGGGAGTGGGAGAGGAAGAAGCAGGCTTCCAGTGGAAGAGCCTGATGTGGGGCTCGATCCCAGAACTCCGGGATCACGCCCTGAGCCGAAGGCAGACGCTTAACGACTGCGCCACCCAGGTGCCCCGACATAATAACTTTTGAAGTGTATAATGTGATGATTTGATAAACATTGTGAAGAGCTTTCTTTGAGTTAATACTCTGCATCCATCACCTCACGTATTTACCTTTTTTTTTTTTTTTCCGTTAAGAACTTTTCTATTCTCTTGGGGAGTTTGAGATAGCTTAGTCTTTTTGAAAGGTGGATGGTGTGCTTTGGATCTTTAAACTGAAGCTGAAGAGCTTTTGGTCCTGGGCTGTTTTTCCTACCTATGAGGAGGGAAGCTGCTTTCTTTCTAGATTTCAGGGGAGTGGTATTTTCAGCTTAGTCTTTGCTTTTGGTGTTATTAAGCTTTTTAGGTCAGCGCTGATGATCGAAGGCTCTTACACAAGATGTGCGGTATTGAGGCATTATTACTTGCCTATCAGGTTGGGTAGATGTTAAGAAAGCACCTTTAACTGTGATACCTATCATGTTTTCTCAGCCCCAAGTCACTGAGGAGTTTCAGAGGGGTTGGAGGAGAATCAGGGAAGAGCGGTGTCAAGAAATAGTGGTGGTTACACTATTGTGAACAGTAGTGGCTAGAGTTTATGGGGCATTTTGTGGCTCAGGCCCAAAGCGCTGGGCTCAGTGCTTTGTGTGTATATGGTAATCCAGGAGAGTGGAGGGAGCTATTGATGCAGTCCCAAGCTACAGGTGAGGACACTTAGGCTGAGAGAGGATAAGAAAGGGGCAGAAGGTTGCACATGTGATGCACGACGGCCTGGCCTTCCTAGGCAGACCCTTCCGACTCCAAAGCCTGCACTGTTGAGTTACTCCTCCATGACAGACTGCCGTGGCCCTTGCACTTTAGGATGTCGCAATTCCATGAGAGTAAATAATGCCCGCAGGCACACTTTCAGAGCCAGTAGTGGATTCCTTTTACATGCTTCTATACGCTGCTTCTTGGAATATTCTCATGGTCCCTCTCCCATTCCCACACCAGAGTGCCAAGGGTGGCCTGGCTGATGCTGGCGAATACGTGCTTCTGGCCTGAGGCCTCACTCTCGTGAATGCGGGTCACAGCCTTGTTTGACTGTGGATCAGCTTTATTATCTTCAACATGGCATTGCTATTTTTGTCAGCATGGCTCCTTATGTCCTACTGAAGTAGGGAAAAGTGGACAGATAACCAGGCTTTTTTTTTTTTTTTAGTTTTTATTTTAATTTCACTTAGTTAACATACAGTGTTATGTTAGTTTCAGGTGTACAGTACAAGTGATTCAACACTTTCATACGTCACCTGGTGCTCATCGTGACAAGTGCACTCTTTAATCCCCATCGCCTGTTTCAACCCATCCATCCCCCTCCTCTCTGGTAACCATCACTTTGTTCTCTATAATAGTCTGTTTCTTGATTTGTCTCTTTTTTCTTTGCTCGTTTGTTTTGTTTCTTAAATTCCACGTATGAGTGAAATCATATGGTATTGGTCTTTCTCTGACTGACTTATTTCGGTGAACAGTATACTCTCTAGCTCCATCCATGTCATTGGAAATGGCAAGATTTCATTCTTTTTTATGGTTGACCAATACTCCATTGTGTATTTAGACCACATTGTTATCCTTTCATCAGTCGATGGACACTTTGGCTCTTTCCATAATTTGGCTGTTGTAAATAACGCTGCTATAAACATAGGAGTGGATGTATCCCTTTAGGTTAGTGTTTTTATATTCTTTGGGTAAATACCCAGTAGTACAGTTACCGGATTGGAGGGCAGTTCTATTTTTCAGTGTTTGAAGAAACTCCATACTGTCTTCCAGAGTGACTGCACCAGTTTTCATTCCCACCAACAGTGCACAAGGGTTCCTTTTGCTCCAGATCCTCTCTAATACCTGTTACTTCTTATGTTGTTGATTTTAGCCATTCTGACAGGTGTGACGTGGTATCTCATTGTAGTTTTGATTTGCATTTCCCTGAAGGTCAGTGATGATGAACATCTTTTCCTGTGTCTGTTTGCCATCTGGATTTCTTGGGAGAAATGACTGTGTCTTCTTCTTCTTCTTTTTTTTAAGGATTTTATTTGTTTATTGGATAGAGAGAGACACAGCAAGAGAGGGAACACCAGCAGGGGAGTGGGAGAGGGAGAAGCAGGCTTCACACTGAGCAGGGAGGCTGATGTGGGGCTCAATTCCAGAACGCTGGGATCATGACCTGAGCTGAAGGCAGACACCTAATGACTGAGCCACCCAGGCACCCCTGTTTGTGTCTTCTGTGCATTTTTAATTGGATTATTTTTTGGGTGTTGTATAAGTTCTTTATATATTTTGGATACTAATCCTTTATCATATATGCCATTTGCAAATATCTTCACCCATTTTATAGGTTGCCTTTTAGTTTTGTTTATTATTTCCTTTGCTATGCAGAAGCTTTTTATTTTGATGTGTCCCAGTAGTTTAGTTTTGCTCTTATTTCCCCGGACTCAGGACACATGTCTAGAGAGAAGTTGCTATGGCCGATGTCAAAGAAGTTACTGCCTGTGTTCTCTTCTAGAATTTCATAAAAACCATAAGTTTCAGGTGTCACATTAGGTCTTTAATCCATTTTGAGTTTTCCCAACACAATATTTGTTGAGGAGACTTTTTCCCATTGGATATTCTTTCCTGTTTTGTTGAAGATTTAGTTGGCCATATAACTGTGGGTTTATGTCTGGGTTTTCTATTCTGTTCCATTGCTCTGTGTCCGTTTTTGTGCCAGTACCATACCGTTTTGATTACTGCAGCTTTGTGATATAACTTGAAGTCCGGAATTGTGGTGCCTCCCAAGCTGCTGTTCTTCACACGGGTTTCACCAGCCTTCCTTTGGACTGCTTGCACTGTCAGGGTGGGCTCCCGTAACCACTCCTCTGGAGGCCACTTCAGTTCTTCCCCGCTGCCCCTGAAGTGCTGTGCACTTAGCAAGCCAAGAACCTAGCACTGTGTTGACAGCGTTTGTGGCGTGACTGGTGAGAGGTGATCATAACAGGAAGTAATTTCCTCAAGGGTGCTTTCAGAGCTGCAAAGTACAGTTTTAGAATGTTGCCTTCAAATATAGTATAGCTATAGGAACTTGCTAGTACGGAATTTTATAGCTCCGATAGCAATGCCTGTGTAAGAATTTTTTATCTTGTTCAGCAATGTCAAATAACACCTAACCATAAGTTGATTAGTAAAAATATTGTTTGAAAATTAATGTATATTTAGGTATTGTTGCATAACCAACTACCCAAAACTTAATGGCGTAAATCAACAACTATTTAATTATGTCTCATGATTTTGTGGGTTGAGAATTTGGACAGGGCTCAGCAGAGTGATTCTTCTCCATTTGGGTTTATGTGGGGCTCTTCGGGGTGGGGGGGGCAGATGACTTGGTCTGGAGGGTCCTAGATGGCTTCATTCACATGGGGGGTGCTTGGTTGGCGTCAGCTGCCACGCAGCACAGCAGCAGAAGCGGGATACAATGTGTGGGACGGTCCTCCAACTGCATGTGCTCCCAAGAACACTGAGTGTATTTGAGTGTGTGTGACCCCGAGGGATTTGTGTGGCTCCTGGATTTGTAAGTTGCTAGAGGCAAATTTTCAATTCCTGTCTAAAAATGTATGAGCCTTCTCTTTCCCAAACCTACCTCCTATGCCCCTCAGTCCTTTTGATATGAAGATCATTTTTATACTCCTCGAGGCCAGTATTTCTCCGTGTTTATTCCATGGCACGTTAGTAAACAGTATATGGAAAAAAGAAAAAAAAAAAAAACAACCAAGAGCACCTACACATAGCATCTCTAGCATGAGGTCTCAGGGTAGTTGGATTTCTTATGCTGTGGTTCAGGGCTCCTACAGAGACAGGAAGAGGACACTTTTGAGACCTAGGCCTAGAAGCCACCACAGCACCATTAACCCCTCTCTTCTATGTACCAAACCAGTCATTAAGTGGCCTGGATTCCAGGGGAGAGGATATCCACTCCTCTTATTAATGCAAGGAGGTCAGCTCTTAATTTGAGTGTGGCTATCTTTTTCTGCTATAGAAATGTGTGAATGCAGTGTGTGTGTGTGTGTGTGTGTGTGTGTGTGTGTGTGTTGCATGTAACATTAAACATTTAGTCTTTTATTGTTTTGTGTCATGTTTTTAAAAATTGTCCTGTTTTTGGCCTGGGCACCAGTCATAAAGTATATATCCTGAACTTTTGAAGCTGACAAACCTAAGAAGTAGTTTGTGTTCATAATTCCTGAGTTCAAAGATCTGACAGCTTTCCCAGGTTACTCAGTAGAAAGAGATAATGGTAATAACACCTTGAGTTTATGTGGCATCTTCTCTGAGAGGTTCAAAGTGTTTGTGCCACTCATGATTCCTTTATTGGAATGTCCTCTGAGGTAAATAAGCCACAGTACCCCTCAAGGTCATACACAGATGAGGAAATGAAGTAGTTTGGTCAGCCTGCGAGTGAACAGTGTTCAGAAGGCTGCCTTCCTCAGACCCACATACTGATTAGAACTTGAGTATGAATTTACCTGCCTTAGATGTGATTCTGGAAAATGGTGGAGATTGACTTTTGTACATTGGTAATGTTTTACATTATATACCATTTGCCAGAGAAGTGCCATATTTAAAGGAGAGCTAGTTATTTTTCTAATGTGTTTTGTTTGCTTTGGTAGGAGCTTATGGGTATTGCATCACAGGGGTATTTCACTTTAATGGATTAAATTCCACATGCTCAGCAGAGACAGAGTGGAAAAGGTAAAGGCAGTTATAGGGTCACCCCCTTAGTGAATGTGTGGTGTGGCCTGACGGTGACATTGGATTTGAGAAAACTTGTATTCATACATGTCTCCCCACCCCCCCGCCACTCCTCCACGCCTCGTTGTGGGAACACCTCCTAGTGCCTGTGCTTATGGTGATTAAATGGAGTTTTTAAGGATAATTTAATTGTACGTTAAGTTTACCCCTGCCATTTAGAGCCTAAACTTTGAGTAAGGTGGAACTCCATTGTAATGCTCTAAATGTGATATTGCTTACATTCGTTCAGTTTGGCTTAAAATGAAACACTTTACATATGATTGGTGTGCGTTAGGCTTTGGGAAGAAACAGCTCTTCAGCCAGAATTTGTGTTGGCTAGCTCCTGGTTCACGCATGTCTACCCCCTGTGAAGTGACCTACTCTATGTATTTCCAGCAGTGTAAACTTCATCACAACATTCTCTGGTACAGAGAAGTCCATGGATTCTGCGTGGCTTTCCGAGTAAAATTCTAATTTGTCGGCCTGAAAAGAGACCCCAGCCTGGCTTTTTCCCTTTATCTCCCTGTATCCCTCTTCAGTCTGCCCCATCGTGCTGAGTTTCCCAATTCCTTTGACAACGTACACGTCCCTTGGCCTCGGATTCTCTTCCTTGTTCTCCCTCTCTCCTTGGTCCTTCCACTGTTTCTTGACTGCTGCCAGCACTGTGCTCTTTTGTTCAGAAAGCTTAAGAGGCTCCCTGTTACTGTCAGGAAGGATCCCTGCTCCCCTTGGGTGGCATTCGGGGCTGTCTGAGTGGCCCTGGGCTTCCTTCCCTTGGACAACATATGCCATGGCCTGGGGCCACGCTGGCTCACAGCCCTAGGCACACCCCAAATGGTGGCTTCCCTGACTCCCCACCCACAGCCCAGAGAGATTCAAAATTCGATAAGTTAAAAGAGATACAGGGAATCATGACCCAAATATGTGCTTTTTGAAAGGAAGTTACCCCAATAATTTTGGCTGTGTTATTACGTGTTTTATTACTTGTAAATAATTAAAAGTGGGTGAGCTTTTAAGAGAAAATAAGCATTTACCAACAGAAGGTATTTCTTAAATGTTTCTCTTCAGTGTGGTGTTCTTTCTAGCTGCCTATCTCCAGTGAAGAATCCAGTGCTCTCTGCTTTATGCTGCTGACAACTGTGGCTTGACACATTGGATTTACTGTGCTCAGATGTCACCATAAATATTATGGCTGGATATAAAAGTTCCAGGTGGTGGATGGCTTGTCTGTAAAGTGGATAAAAGAGGGTGAAATGTATCCTTTGTGGAAAGATGGGGGTTCTTGAAGACTGCAGGGCAGCTATGACTAATGCTGTAGTTAGTTAAGAAATCCTCCTTTGGCTGTGTGTGGCCAAAAGGTTTTGTTTTTTTTTTAATCTTTTATAATTAAGTCTGAATGAATATTAAGGTGTGTTTCTTTGTATTAGCTGTCCTGTGAGGAGTAGCATCTCTGAGACGTGGATAATGGCAGAACAGGTGCTGCTGTGTTAATGGAAACATTTTTTGAATTGAGTTAACAAATTGGACTGGTGGCTTGAACTGAGTATTGAAATACTGTCATCACTTACGTTCTGTCTCAGAATCAGGAAGACCCTTTAGATTCTTGTGTTGTCGCAGACCTCCCGCCCCCAGTGTCGGAAAAAGGAAGAGATCCATGCAGACAGAGCCTGTGGTGGGGGGGCAGGTGCGCGTTCTGCAGGGACCCCATCCATCCTGGAGGGATCTGAGAGGTCAGGGAAAGTTAGACGAAGCTGTCAAAGCAGGAAGCACCAGAGCAAGTCCACATGCAGCTCAAGGATGGCATCTTAGAGTCCCGGGCCCCTGACCGAGGAGGTGCCCAGGGGGCTCTCTGGTGTGAGGTGATGCTTTCCCACCTCACCATGGTTCCTCATTCTTGTCTCTTCCCAACAAGGTGGAAGCAGTTCTTTTGAAGAACTAACTTGTCCTTTAAATCAGAGTATAGCATTGGCTTGGACCACAATTGCCCGAGGAGCCGTGCTGGCCCAGGCTTGTGTGCTGAGGGCAGGGCTAGGGCCACTGGGCACTGTCACGACACTGAGGGTGTCCCACCGGCTGGCAGTTGTTTGGGAGCTTTGCTAGCTCTGGTCTGGCCGTTGCCAGCAGCCCAGTGGAGCTTGAGGGATGCTCAGGTCAGGGCTGGCCAGACTTAGCTTAGGGTGGTCTCAGCTGCCTGTGGCCTCCTGCAGAGCCATTGCTCTGTGGTGACAGATATTGCCTTCTGCACCTCTCATAGTGGCCTAGAACATGAGAACGTGGTAATGCCTGCCTGGCCAGAGCATGTCTTATAATGTTCTTATAGAAAAATAATTTTTTTTGTTTTACCTCACCGAATAGAGGAAGAAGTGCTTTAAAATAGAATTAGTCTCTCCCTTGTATTTGTTTCTTCCAGTGGAATTCTCTTATATTTTATGATGGTCTGAGGTTATCAACCAAAGTGTGTGTGTCCATGTATGTGTCCTCTGAGTGTGTGTGTTCACGTGTGTGTATGTCCGTGTGTGTCCTTGTGCACGACATCTGCATGTATGTGCACCCATGTGTGTGTGCATGCGGGAGGCTGGGATGGAAGGGCTTTTTGTAACTGTTTGAGTTTTCCAGTAAAAGACTTGGGATTATATTATAGTCATAAGCCGTCTTTCAAGTAATAAATGATTTTCTTATATAATTCCATGGATTAAAAAAATGCAGTCGTTTTTTATATGGTTCAGTAAATCTTTTAAAAATCGATCTTGGCATGCATTGCTGGAATGTTTAGGAAAAAAACTTTTCATCTTTTTCTTCTTTTTTTTTTGGTATTAACTCAGCTATAACTTAAATTTTCCTACTTCATTTTAAAGAGGATACTCACTATTTCCCCCCTTTCCCCCCTCATTTTCTTATAACCACTGTATTGCATGAATTCTGGTTCTTCAGCAGGACTGGCTATGAGAGAAGTCAGTGCTCCAGTGGGGTGGAGGGGAAATCAGGGCAACGAAGAGCTTGCTCCCCTTGTCAGTGGCGGAGGGCAAAGGCTGTAGGTTTCCATTCTCATTACTTTCAGCTAATCTGTTGTGGCTGCCCTGTGCTGTTACAGGCAGAATAACTCCCCCTGCCCTTGTTTATGTATCAGCATCATTACTGTGCATGCGTCCTTGGGGATCTGACTGATTGGTAAATTAGTGCTGGCAGAGGAAGCCCAAGACAATATGCAAGTGTTTTATTTAAACAAATACATTCTACAATTTATTTTATTGGATTTTGTCCTTTGAATTAGAACACCACAAGTAATCCTATTACAGTCTGGAAACTGCTTGCTCACACCCGATTACAGGCTTCAGTGTGTGGCTGTTGCCTGTGAAAGCACATAAGTCTTTAATAAATGAGGCAACTTCCAGATTCATCAATAATTAACCAGGAATATGACAAGTTTTATCCTAACCCAAAGCTGCACAGTGCTTCAGACAATCTGCTCCTGCAGATGAAATCTCTTTGTACTTCATGATTCAGCATCCAGAGCACAGGATTCTTCCACAGAGGCACTGGTTTGAGTGAGCATAATGAAGGTTTTCTTGAAAAATGTTAAGCATTAATTGTTTCCAGTAAAATAAACACATACTTACAGAAAACTTGGAATGTACAGATGATTGCATAGAAGACAGTGTCACCCATCGTTTCACCATCCAGAATAATCTAAAATTTTAGTATTTGTTTTCAGTCTTTCTTTTTGTCTGTGTATGTGTAAATACAGATGCTTTTTTAAGCAGTTGAGATCATGATTCATATATAATTGTTTCTAGTTATTTTACTTGATATATTTGCATTTTCCCATGTCTTTAAAAATTGTCATAATAAATTTAAAGGCTGTGTAGTATTTTTTGTACAGATACATACATATTTAATTATTTGCCTATTACTGGAAATTTGTTTCCCTACTTTTCACCATATAAAAATAATATCATAATCTCAGTGCATAAAATTTGGTCCAGAGTTTGGATTATTTATGTAAGTTAGGTGTCTGATTATTGGGTGGGAAGTCATGGACATTTTGAAGGGTCTCAGTTTATACATTTTGCCAGTTTGCTGTCCAGAGAAGTTGTGCTAGTGTGCCCCTGGCTGGCATGGGAAGTTGCTTCCTGGATCAGTGTTGTAGCCGTGAGTCCCTGGGCTCAGGAATAGGGCTCCAGTCTCATTTGGTTCATCTGTTAGCCGGGCTGTAATTCCTGTATCTTCTTGATGTAGATTAAATGAGAGATAGATATGTAAAGGGGGCGCCTGGGTGGCTCAGTTAGTTAAGTGTCTGCCTTTGGCTCAGGTCATGATCCCAGAGTCCTGGGGTCGAGCCCCATGTTGGGTTCCTTGCTCAGCGGGAAACCTGCTTCTCCCTTTCCCTTTCCTCCCCCTACTTGTCTTGTGCTCTCTCTCAAATAAATAAATAAAATCTTAAAAAAAAAAAAAAGATATGTAAAGGGCCTGATGGAGAGTTTGGCCCAAGGTAGGCAGTTGGTGCATGGTAGTTGTGGTGGCCAATAATCTGTCCGGTGTCTGGATTCTTCCGTGTTAATGGAACGGAGTGAAGAAGTGGGAGATGAAAGGTAACTACATCAGTGTGTTCTGTACTTTCAGGGAGACACAAAGTCCTTCTTTGGATGGGGATTCTATGTAAGATAGTTCAAAAACCAGTGTTTAATATTTAAAAAAAAACCAAACTTTTCCTGAAAATTTTATGTAGAGTGGAATTCAAAATTTTATGTAGTGTCCAGATAATTTCACATCCGTCCTCATAGCCCAGCTCTGTCTTACCAGACCCTTGCATGAGTCTGGCCTGTTGGGGGCTTGGTCAGTGCATGTCAGGTGCCTCTTCGCTCTGTGCTTTGCGTGTGGGATGACATTTTTCACGACTTTTCTGCTAGTCTGACTGGATTATGGCTATGCAGTCTGTCTTTTGTCTGCTTTAAGGCATACATTTCCTTTGCCTCTTTGGTCTTCAAGGATTCCTTCCATCTTTAATGAGACACAGAAATGCTAAGTAACTGCAGCATTGTTCATGTAGCTGCTGAAATGCTCTCACCTTATTCAACCAGTTGTAAAGCATGTCTACTCTTCGCAGTTTCCTTGACAGCTCTTATCTGGCTACTCACCTTCATCCACTTATCTGATCAACACCTGTCTTTTGTTAAGATTCTGATGTTTTGGAATCAAATATTTTGTCCTTTTCTTTTGCGTCTGTGGCACTTTTCCCCATTACATGTGAGGAATTTGTCCTTGTTATCTATTGTGTTCGGGCTATTCTGTGCTTGTTTAGTACTATTCATATGAACTGGGTTTAACCTTTGTATTCCTGAGGCACATACTAGATTTGTTGGTACTTGTGTTAAGTCTCCCAGAGATTGAGAAAAGCTGTAAAAGACCTAGTAGTTTTTCAGTTATTTGACTTTGAGCTGGTTGTGGTGCTACTTTTTAGACTGATTGTTTTAGAGAACTGTTTAAAAGCTTCTGCAGCTGTGTATACCTGTTTTTGGTGTGTGAACTACTTAGAATAATGATGCATATTAGTTGCTTTTTCTTTGTCATCTGCATGACATTTTTGGACTTCTTCATTTTTTTTTTTTTAAGATTTATTTATTTATTTATTTATTTATTTATTTATTTATTTATTTATTAGACAGAGACAGCCAGCGAGAGAGGGAACACAAGCAGGGGGAATGGGAGAGGAAGAAGCAGGCTCCTAGTGGAAGAGCCTGATGTGGGGCTCGATCCCGGAATGCCGGGATCATGCCCTGAGCGGAAGGCAGACGCTTAACGACTGCGCCACCCAGGCGCCCCCATTTTTGGACTTCTAAAAAAGCAATANATATATATATATATATATATATATATATATAGCGTGTATATATATAGGAAAAGAAAGGTACAATCACAAAACTCAATTTTAAGTTTTAAAAATGTCTGAGGTAAGCAGTAAGCATCAGAAATGGATACATTTTAAGTGAATCTTTAGAGCATGTTATTTAAATAGAAACATTAATTGGATCAGTGTGTGGATCTCATACGCTGTTCTCCTCATACACTGGCAGGCTTCTCCATTCCTTTCTAATCCCCAGATGTAATGAGATGCCTCTGACTATAGTTACTTTCAGTTGCCATTCATAAAATTGTTGGTCCGTCTTCTCAGGTGGCAGTGGTGTTTACAATGCCTTTAAGAATGTCAGAGTTGTTCTTCTATTTCCGAATAGACTACTTGCCGTTTCCCTTACGAGGCCGGTTCTGCTGCAAAACTTCTATTTTCACGTCCGGTGGGTATTGTTTGTTCATTTGGGCTTGTAGTCCAGCATCAAATGCTATACCATCACTTGGCCACTTTTAGTCAATGATTATGGGTCAGAGCTTTGACCAGAACACAAAATAGTTCACAGAAAGAGTCATGTGGGTTATCCTAGCCTTCTACAGCGGTATGGATTTCAAAGTGCAAAATTAAGGAAATAAGGACAAAACTGTTGAAATCATGAATTTAGATTTCTGGGGTTTCAAAAGCATAATTATGTGATACTTGTGCAAGTTTTTGGTGATTGAGGTCATTTGAGATTTGAAGAACCATTCATTTTTAAAAGGATAAAATTATTTCTCATTTGTGTGAGTAAAAATGAAACCTAACATCCCATCCCATAGCTTCACTATGTGGACTGAAATAAATCTCCAATATCCATTTTAACCATTTTCAGCAGTTCTGAGGCAATGAGGAAACTTAGTTGGTGATTAGATTTCTGATACGAACTTTTCAAAGAGGACATTCAGAGGTAAAGATTGAGACGAAGGAATACTAGTAACGTTAGTATCGTGATGTACATAAGTGTGTCTTCCTGCCCATGAACAGTTGTGTCCCCACTTGACGGTGTGGGAGAGTTTAAGATACTTTCCCAAAGTTCCACAAAGTTATATAGAAGAGACAGGAAAAGAAAAGGGAAGAAAATCTTTTAGAAAGTGTATTTGAAAATACCAGGAGAAGGCTTATCTCCATTTAGACTTGCCGTTTTATTGATGTCCAGCTCTTCATTAGGGTAGAGTAAAACATCTGAAACATGTGGGTCCTTTTTCTCTCCTCCCATCTCACAAGGGGCTANCAGAGGAGCCTGATGTGGGGCTCGATCCCATAACGCCGGGATCATGCCCTGAGCCGAAGGCAAATGCTTAACCGCTGTGCCACCCAGGCGCCCCTAATTTTTATATATTGCTGTTTATTTTGTATGGCTTAGATGACTATTATTAACTTTTTAGAATACTTTAAGTATTAGAAAGTTGGTTATAAAGCTGGCAGCTTCATAAACCACTTATGAGATGTGTGTTTTATATATAGTATGCTTCCAGATAGTTAAAGGAATGCATTAAATGATTTGAAAACATACTAAGCCAATAATAATGTCTGTTTTAGAGTGATGGAGTATGGTGGTTACCCCTCTTTTTGTTTCTAAAGTTTTTATAATGTGATTGCTTATATTTTTGTGATAAAATTAAAACTGCATAATCTCTTGCTTTTATTTTAAACGTGTTATAGGAGTTTTATAATCTTTTTTTTTTTTAAAGATTTTATTTATTTATTTGACAGAGAGAGAGACAGCCAGCGAGAGAGGGAACACAAGCAGGGGGAGTGGGAGAGGAAGGAGCAGGCTACTAGTGAAAGAGCCTGATGTGGGGCTCGATCCCATAACGCCGGGGATCACGCCCTGAGCCGAAGGCAGATGCTTAACTGCTGTGCCACCCAGGCGCCCCAGGAGTTTTATAATCTTAAATAATAACACACACACCCTGAGGTGATTACTTCAAATTAAAATTGAAGTCAGTTAGAAATATTTAGAAGTTTAAATAAATGTACTTTGAAGAGAATATTTAGAAAGCAAAAGTTCTGTATGGGAGTTACATCATTCACTATGTTAAACTTCCAAATTAATGCTTTTTACCTGTTGTCCCTTGGACAACAAATAATAATAAATTATTCAAAATAATTCAACTTGACTTAACCAAATCTTAACTTTCAGCACATTGACAAAGAGGGTATTCTTAAAAATGTTTTAACCTAAATAAGGTTTAAATGCTCGCTTTAAGTCCTTCTCGGACTCAAGCTGCCACACAGAGGAAAATACATTAACCTCAGTAAATTGTTGGTTGAGGGTAACAACATTTATGGTAGGGAAAATAATTCTTAGTATTGCAAGTCTTCAGATCAGCCAGAAGTGGAGTGGTCAGTCTTAAAATGTTTTGATGTCATTGTGAGAATTGTGGTTATTTAAACAGAATGGGTGTAGCAGTAATCTTAAAATTTTGTGATGGTGAAACATGGAGGGATCCTGAGTGGAGATTTTTCTGTGTGTTCCCGGGTTGGTAGAGCACCCCTGATTCGCTCTGAGAGTGTTGTGGTCCTCCTTCAAGAGTCCATAGGGAGCGTTTCTAAAACTTGACTCCTGCACTCAGTGGAGGAGGCTGGGTGCTGCCTCAGCTTTCCTAGAGCTTCTTCCAATCTGTAATGAGTACAAGGGCAGCTCTTCTCACACTGCTTGATCAAAATGTGTTTGGGTTCCATACTGTCCTTCAGTCAGACTCCGTAATTTGTTAGTGTCTTCCTTTGCTACATGCAGTTGGATCCAGAAGCTAGCGAGGATGATAGTTGAAGGAACATTATGTCAAGGTGTATTCCCTTACTTTGATCTCTTTACAAGTTAAAAATATCTAAAAATTAGAGCAACTGTGTCATAATTTCTCAGTAGGTGCCGGATTTAGGTATCACCTTTTAGAATGCTTAAGCGCTGTGAAGAGAAAATTCCATTAATTATACAGTTTTGTTTTTCTAAAAAGTTCAAAAACCTCTCTAGTGTTACCTTGTGATTGCTGGATCCGTATAGGTCAGTGTTGGATTATCTAGCATAGCTCAGTGTTCTCTGATGAGTTCACAGGTTGGCTTTTTTACTCCATAGAACTGTGAATGCTAGGTCAGTGGTGATATTTTGTGTCTTTTACACTCTGTATAGAGGTAGAGTGCCCAGCACTACAGTCGAAATTGTTGATTTCCGTTTGGCTCCCCTCCCCCAACTTTCCCTCCCAGAAGCCCTTATTTATTCAGGAAAAAATAATTGAAATTAAATGTCTTTTAGGAAAAGGCATGATGTATTTAGAGGATCAGATCCAACCTGGTTTTAACAGTGTATTATAAAATCATACTAACCTTTTCTGAGGTCAGACTCTTGGTTTTATAAGTTTTCTCTTGTTAATTTTCCTTTTGAATCAAGTATTAGCTGTGAAAGAAGCTGAAATCTGATGGTTCTCTTGATTCTGCTCTTTTTTCCGAATGTGGAAACCACTAGAAACCAATAAGAAGAATGGGAGGTGATTAAAGAACAGACAGGAAATACCAGTTCCCCTGGCCAAGCACCACAGCTCATCCCAGGCCTGTGGTCCTGATCAGAGGGGAGAGGAAAATACCACAGCTGCCATCTGCAAAGTGTGTCTCTCCTGCCCTACCAGCGGCATCTGCAGCTGTGCAGGCTCTCAGAAGTGCTTGGTGTCATCCAGATTCCCTGATTTATGCACATGCGAGCCTTGGTATGGGGGTGCTCCCGTAGGGCTAGGTGGGGAGGGATGCCCCAAGCCCCCAAAGGTACAGAGCATTATTTGAATGCTGAGCTGGAACTGAGAAGCGTGGGATGGAAGAGCGATCTGCCCCAAGTTCAAGAAAAGTACAAAGTAAGCGGAAGTACATCCCTTCAAATATAGGAAATCTCAGGTTGCTTTTATGTTCCCCTCACAGCTGTGTGAAATAATATCTTGCAATTTAGCCTTAACATTGAGTTTCAGCTCCTTTTTATGTGTGGTGTTGTGAATGTTAGTTTTCAGTATTTCCTTATTACAGTGTATTGTATCTTGCATCTGCACTGATTATTGTTCTTTGTTAGTTTAGAAGTCTTGTTTTACCCAGAGAAACAGAACAGAAAAATAATAGCAATTTTGAACTGTAGCTCTCCCCCTTTTTATTTTAAAAAATACAGCTTCTGTAAAAACCGTGGCAGGAGATAAGAAGGGGCGTACTGTTGTCCCTGGGATTAAAATAGGCATGAGACCAAAGAAGACTAAATTTCTACTTAGCAATGATTTTATTAATGAATCCCAGTAGAGTTTTAACAGCACAGCAGGATTTCCTCCTATTGTGATTCTCGATAACCTCCAAGAAATAATTCCTTAGGATCATACTCATATGACATCTTTCTGATTATAGGCTGGTAATAATTAGATGTTTATCCCCAGAAAAAATTGCCATAAAAATTTATTAATAGTGTGAGGGAAGTGCTTGTGCACCTTATTATGTAAATTGTTATTTTATAGTCTACATCGTTCCAAACATGCTTTGAACAAGCTGTTGAACTAAATCTAAGAGTTCTCTCATAAACTAATACTTGGACTTAACAGAGAGTACTCACAAAACACCTAACAAATTGTACCCACACTTCTATTGTTGAAAGGGTCTGAGGGGAAGAAATAGATACCAGGTGAATATTTGGTGATTGGTTTTTGAGGTTAGGTCAAGGGCAAAATGAATATTTTATAGATATGTATCAGCAACTTTTAAAACCATTCATATGGAAGATACAGAATTAAAATGAACTTCCTTGTGTTTCCATGGGGATCACCAATAGTTGCAAGGCATCTTCTGTGGAAAGATGATGATGGAGAGAAGTAGGAGAATGTGATGGAGAATGTTGATTTCATGTTGTCACTTAGTGGCTTTAATGTCGTTCATTTCTATGATTCTGTTTTTTTTTTTTTAAGATTTTATTTATTTATTTGACAGAGATAGAGACAGCCAGTGAGAGAGGGAACACAAGCAGGGGGAGTGGGAGAGGAAGAAGCAGGCTCACAGCGGAGGAGCCTGATGTGGGGCTCGATCCCAGAACGCCGGGATCACGCCCTGAGCCGAAGGCAGACGCCTAACCGCTGTGCCACCCAGGCGCCCCTCATTTCTATGATTCTGAATCAGCTAGAAGGGATCCAAAGAGCTGTAGAATACTGTAGATCCAAAGACCCAGCAATACTGTGGATGATTTTGCCTGTGTGTAGGAATTTCTCCGAAATGGGACTATCTTCCTGAAAGTGCCAATAGTCAGAGAGCCACATTGGATTTTCTTATGCATGAATTTCATCAGTATAGTATTTGCAGTTTTATGTTATACATAATTAAAATTTTAAATTTGCACTTCTGCACCTCACCTCGTAAGAGTAGTTGATCCAGTGGGTTTCTAGTAGCAGATTCAGAAACTGGTGATTTCTTTCTTTTTTTTTTTTTTTTTAAAGATTTTATTTATTTATTCGACAGAGATAGAGACAGCCAGCGAGAGAGGGAACACAAGCAGGGGGAGTGGGAGAGGAAGAAGCAGGCTCCTAGCAGAGGAGCCTGATGTGGGGCTCGATCCCATAACGCCGGGATCACGCCCTGAGCTGAAGGCAGACGCTTAACCGCTGTGCCACCCAGGCGCCCCAGAAACTGGTGATTTCTGCATAGTTCTTGTATGTTATTTGAATAGTGACTGTTACTTTATACATATTAGTGTTGATTGATTATGTATATCGTGTATGCTGTAGGATGCTAGCTTTTTCTAAGTCAGTCTGACAGCTTTGTCAGTTAGCTGTTTGGCTGTCCTGTGAACAAAAATGCTGGTTTCCCTCACTTTGAAGAAATTCGATGGATGAAAGAAATGGAGATGGATTTTTTAAAAAAAGATTCACTAAGAAGAAAATCAGATTAGGTCTTTAAAAAAAGAACAAATCCTTTGTTAAAAATACGATTTGTCATTTATATTAGTGCAGCATCCGTACAATTCCCCGTATGATTCGTAACGTAGAGTTTCGAGTAGTAAGGAGCCTAAGAGGTTGCTTCTAAATATATAGACCTTCCGACCAGGGTAGACATTTCCTCCACCCTGTCTTTGCTGGGGAATAATGCCTTGGGGATGTTCTCAGCACCATTTAGAGGAGCCGGTTCTAAAGGTTAACAGTTCTTACTGGAAAATGCTCTGTTGGCCTGAAATTTGCTTCATTTATACCCTTGCTAATTCATATTGTTGTCACTTAGCAACACAGATCTAGTCTTTTCCCTTCCTTTATGATTACCAGTTCTTGAAGCTAAGGACCCATGAGGAGATTGGTGCAGCACAGTGATATTGCTGACTCCTGGCCAGACCAGTGGATTTGAACCAGTGTTGTCTAATGTCTTGTCCTTGACCCAGGGGGTCTAGAATGAAACAGGTGAGAAGCAGACCTGGAGATTACCTGGCTGCCTCTGTACTCCCTTGCCCATTTACAGGTGAACACCTTGAGACCCCACAAGCTTAAATATATTGCCCAAAGCCACACATGCTGGCTTTGAGTTTAGTGACTTTCATTTCAGGTCTGTATTCAATAGTGAAAAGGTGCTTTGATGTCCAAGTTGTAAAGTTGCTAGTTCTTGTTTGTGAATATGGTTTTGACCTGGGTGAATGCCCAAGGACATTTACCGTTCATTCAGTGTTACAACTTGATATTGTAGTAGTTAACTTGAGAAATTGTAAAAAGCACTTTCTGACGTTTGGTAACCTATTATACAAAAGAGGAGGCTCGTTTCATGAACCTGGCCCAGATGATCCCAGGTAGGGAACAGTGTCCCACTCTTTGCTCACAGAGTTCACTGGAATCTGCTTCTGGAGTAAGTTTTGGAGGCTTATGGGCATGGAGTTTGGAACCATTACTTACCTGTGGGACCTTAGCCAAGTTACTCAACCACTGAGTGGCAGTTTTATTCTTTCTTTTTCTTTCTTTCTTTCTCTTTCTTTCTTTCTTTCTTTCTTTCTTTCTTTCTTTCTTCCTTCCTTCCTTCCTTCCTTCCTTCCTTCTTCTTTCTTTCTTTCTTTCTTTCTTCCTTCCTTCCTTCCTTCCTTCCTTCTTTCTTTTCTTTCTTTCTTTCTTTCTTTCTTTCTTTCTTTCTTTCTTTCTTTTCCTTCTTTCCTTTCTCTCTCTCTCTTTCTCTTTCTCTCTTCCTTTCTTCCCCTCTCTCTTTTCTTTCTTTCTTTCTCTCTCTTTCTTTTCTCTCTTTTCTTTCTTTCTGCCTGGCACCGTTTACCTCTGAGTGTTGTTGGAGAATAAAGCTGTAGCGTAGAGCCACACATACGGTGTTAGCCTCGTAGAGTTCTCCTACGTCCTTGGGAGAGGCAGTACACCTCCTGATTTTCTCCTGTTCTCATGATCCTGACTCAGGGAGTCAGTCATTAGTTAATTAGCAAATGCACATCTCCTGCTGTGTTCCTGGTGCTAGCAATGTGAAGATGCCCCCACCCCCAGGCCAGTGAGGAACAATCACAGCAAAGGTGGGAAGTGAGATAGGAGATGTATCATGGGGACACAGGGAGGCCCGCCTTAACTTCTTCTAGGCTGGTGGTGAGGAAGAGACGGTTCAGAGAAGTTGACGTTGGAGGAGGATTTGGAGGAGTCCCCCAGGAGAAGGGGGCTGGTGGTGCAGGGAAACAGGTTGGAAGACGGTCTTATTGTTAAGCAGAAGAATTTGTAATTGCTTTCCAGTGGGGAGTCTTTGAAGGCTCCAAAGTGGGAAAATGACACAAGATCACTAAAAATGCCTTGGAAATTTTCCCCTTAAAAAAAAATTTTTTTTTTTTTTGAGGGATGGAGAGGCTACTAATTTTCTGTCCATACTGTTACTCCTTTTCTAGCTTTAAGTTTTTCTTCTTTTATAAAAGACCAAGAGAAAATATGATTGGTTAATAATAGCCTACATTCTCCACACTGCAGCATATCTCTTCCTTCCTCCAAATATAGCTTAGAACCTTACTTTCCTCTACTTAATAATAATAAAAAAAATGCTCCTGCACTTCAGCGAATTCTGGGGTTTATCTTCCTGACAAAGTTCTTTGTGGTTCATACCACATTTTTGTTTCCTCCTTGGCATGTGCCTGCCCCTCCAAGTTCTAGATAGTTTTAAAAACTGAGCTATCCAGTTAGCTTAATTGCTTTGGGTGATGCTGTCTTGTGTTTCTTGTGTTGCCATATTTTAGTGTCTCCTGGGCCACAAAAGCAGCAGTCTCTTTTAGGAGCATAATAAATATTTTTTAGGCTTCTCAAAATTAGTTCTCCAGAGTCTAGAGATGGTGTATGCTGTGTTTATCATTCCCTTGTCTTGTTATTAGTTTCAAAATTGTGTTCTCACTTTCTTCCAGGTTTCTGG
Source organism: Ailuropoda melanoleuca (assembly GCF_002007445.2). Classification (NCBI taxonomy): domain Eukaryota; kingdom Metazoa; phylum Chordata; class Mammalia; order Carnivora; family Ursidae; genus Ailuropoda; species Ailuropoda melanoleuca. The sequence continues at coordinate 30,616,692 of NC_048232.1, read as the reverse complement.
ACTACTTGACTGTTGCTTTTTGGTCAGAATTATGGATGAATTTTATTTCATTCATACTTTTCCAAAATTTCTCCTGTGAACCTCAATTTTGTTAAAGAGTAAAGCATTATTAATAAAGAATGAAGTTGAGGATGGTAACGTTTCTTATTGCTTCTTCAGAAGGCAAGTCAAGAATTCTTATGACATGCTTTTAAAATTTTAGAATGATTCCTAGAGGTTTCTCCTTACATCTTGATTCTGTACACATTTGTGGTTAAGAAATGAAGTTATATATATATGTTTGGTTTCTCTGGACAGTAAGTGCCGAACTCTTATGGCAGTGATCATCTGTTCTGCTTCCCTCTTATTTGTACCCAAATTTCGTACTCCTCCAAGTACGTGGAGCATTTCCTCTTGTAATACATGATTGGAACAGAGGCAGCCTTGCATTCCAATAATTGGTAGCCTTGCATTCCATTTCCTTGTCCAGTCTTGGTCTCACGAAGAAATGTATTCTTTAATGGTCTGTCTCGGCCCAATGGCCATAGAAGTTAGAGAACTGCTGTATACCGAGCAGCTTCTCTGCCACATTAACCTGGAACTGCTGGGTACTGTGCTGTCCCTTTCTGTGTTGTACAAGTCTCCACAATAAGTGGATTTTGGAGTTTAAAAAAATCCCTTCACTTTTTCCTCAAATTACGTTTCCTTCCTCTGGTTGGCCTTTGTCTTCAAAAAAGTGATTTTCAAAGCATAATTACTGACAGGCCTTAACTGTCAATGCGGAACCTCTCTTGGATGCTTCCATTTCATAACTATACTTTCATTTTTAAAAACGAAGTAAAATTTTAAGAGTTACTGGAATTTGTTTCTACACATAAAAAATGTGTGTGAGATTTGAATTCAGTTTTCTAAAGTCTGGATGTCATTTAGCAAGGTTGCAAAACGATGACAGGTATGTACGTGCAGAGAGTTTTAATTCAAGTAAGTTCTGAGAAGGATGTTTTAGCTGTATTATTACATCAGTGTGGTCTTGACTTGGTTGGTCGTGGTTTTCAATTGCTGCTTTTGTTTTGCTTTTAAATTATAAATTCATTTGGTTTCATCATAATCACTTTACAGTGGCATTGAATCATGTGCATTTAACTTATGCTAATTCAGCTATCTATGTTTGCTGAAAAATAATTAGCCTTTTTTTTTTCATGCAACATTCCCTTAAATATAAGCCAGACCCATTCCTTCTGGGTTTCAACCAAAGAAACAGCAATCTGTTCCAACACTACAGGAAAAGCCAGCAGCATTGGGCTTTGTGGAGAGAATGCAGTACTCGGAAAACCACATGTGCTGTACGGTGTGGTCTATTTAAATTATTTTCAAGGCTCATTTTGTCGTAGCCTTAGCCTTGATTTTAGAAGCCAGGCCTTTCATGGAAGGTGACTCCATGCAATTTGTTGTGAATTCTTTGGCCAAATATACAGGATGTAGTGATACACTTTATCATCAACAGTATTTGGGGGTTATAATTTTCTAGTAATGAGAACTTAAGCCAGATATGGTTTGCTATTCAAATACGAATCATCCATGACCTTTTTCTAAATAGATGTATATTTTTCACCAATTTGTTTATACAGCGACAGTCCTTTTTTTGTCATTTGAGTTTGTTTGCTATTCGAAAGTAATAGTGGTTGAGAAATGTGGGCTGTGTTAAATAAAGAGCCTCTGATTTAAAGTAAAGCACATTTTATTTCCCAGAAGTGGGAGTCCTTGGGAGTGGTGACATGTTGTTTACTTCTGAACATTTACCCAACTGATCAGTGATAAAATGAAGTCTCTATTCTTTTTCTTCTAATATGAAAGCTTCTCATTGAAAATGCAGGGCACTAAGGGGGCACTTTTACTCCATCACACTAATGAGAAGAATGTTAAGAGCCCAGTGGACACTTAGCCAAAGGACCCAAATGGGCAGTTCACAAAGGAGGGAATTAACCAGTAAAAAGCCATGGGAAAACATTGAATAAACCTAGTATTCAAAGACCGACAAGTTAAAATATTATTCTTGTTTTCTGTTAAATTGGCAAAACAAAAATTGCCTAATACGCGTGATTCTGCGAAGTCACGGCATCTTGCTGTGAGTGGACCCTGCTGGGGCCATGCACAAGTGTCTGTCTCTGTCGGAAAGCAGTTTGGCAGAATTATCAAGATCCACAAACTTGTGTATAACCTTTCACTCAGTCCTCTGGAATACTGTCCTCTGAGATATTGTTTATCCCTCGGAAATTGAAACTATGGGTGAGGCTGTAGGCCAGTATTATTTAAATTCTGAAAACCTCAGAATGACTTCAAAGGTCCAGTTACAGGCAGATGGTATGCAAGCCCCAGTTTATCTTCTAGAAGAAGTAATATGTAGCCATTAAATGGATTTAACAACTGTATAACAAAGTGATAGAAGGTTATGCTATGTTAAGTGAAAAAAGGTACAAAATTAAATGTACACTAGAATTAGAACAATGTTGAACATGCTATGGCTAAGGTAATACCCAAATGTTATTTGTTGAGGGGTGGAGGGTTTATGGGTGTATTTTCTGTTTCTTTTGTTCATAATTAAAATCTTCATCAAGGTAAAGAGAGCATTAAAGAATTAGATAAGGCTATGGTAGGATGACAATGAGATGCTGGGATGACTTTATTCTTAATCCAAGGGTATGTATCAGGTTTCTTTGGTGTGTGGCCTCCTCCTGCTCGCAGTTCATTTGCTGATAAACGGTTATAGCTTTTCTAGATGCCTTGGTATGAATGAGAAGTAATTTTGATAGTTAAATTAACATGTTAAGGTCATATTTTAAAGCTCAGATTCCATCTGGTGAGTGTGTCTGTATTTGCAGAAGTATTTATTGCTGCTTGCTTGCTCCATTAAGAGTATAAACCAGAAATAGACTTTTTTCCTCTGAGTATTTTAGAGTAAATCTTTGAATTATCATATGTTTTTGACTCTTCTTATTTAAGTCTTCGGATTATTTTTGTTTACTTTATATGCAAAGGTACTGACTTACCCCCAATATTGTCAGTTGATATCAACATGTACAAAAAGATTTGTAGTTTCTAATTAAGGGCTCATACTTTTTAGGAAATATACAGTGTTTACTCCCTTTTTCTATAGTATACATCTCTCAAAGATATCCAGTTCCCATTAAATACAAAGATCACACATAATGAAGGTTGAAATTTTCTCAAATGCTTATTTATACAGTACAGGTGGAATTTAGCAAATAAAGAGGCATATTCACTCCATACATTAGTGACTTCCCACTTACATTTTTATTTGTATATATTTTCCTTATTCTAGAAGAAACTTAAGATGACTTTATAGAGAAAATGTGACTTTGATAAAACTATATGGAAACTTTTGATGACTGTGTGTGTGTGTGTCTGTCTGTCTGTCTGTGTGTTTAGTGAAAACAGGAAAGCCCCATTTGTTGATTCAATAAATGTTTGTTGAGCACTTAGTAGGTACCAGGCACTTTGGTAGATGCTTAGAGATAAATGGTATGCTAGCACTAGTGTATTTTAGAGGATATTTCAGAAAATAGGATGAGACTTTGCTTCTAGAATGTAGTAATTGGCACATTATAAGACCTAAGTTTTAAAAACTAGTGAGGGACACACTACTCTTATTAGTATAACATTTGATACAGAAAAAAATCTCAATAGGAGATCCTTTTTTCCCCTTCTAGAAAAGAAACAGTCTACCAGTCTTTACTGAGTTGGGTGAGTTTCGGTACCAGTTTAGAAATGCCTTTTGTTGCAGGCTCAATGAGTCGTTACTTACTCCTCAGTTTATTTATTGATTCCCTAGTGGGCTTGTCCTTTAAAAGGATTCAAAATAATAGTCATTTTCCTGATGGATCTTACTGAGGCTCTCTAACAGTAGAAGACAAGAAGGTGAAATGAAAGGTGAAAGTGAAAATGAATTTTCTCAGGATTTTTTGGGACACAGCTCTGTAGCTTTGGCTTCACGGAGGAAGTGGGACTTGGCCTTGAAGATTACGCATTATTTGAGTAACAAATTTCAGGTTGGGCGACAAGTCTGAGCAGCTTGGAATCCGTAAGGTGCAATGAGCGATTGCTCGTAGAGACGCAGAGGCACAGAGGGTAGTTGGTGGTGGTCATGGAGGGTAAGGTGGGAAAGAGGATGGCTGATCTCATAGGCAGACTTCGAAATTTCTCCCTTCTCTGAGTAATGGGGATCCAGTGAACTTTCTTTTTTTTAATTGAGATATAATTGACATACAGCATTAGCTTCAGTATACATCGTGATTCGATATTTGTGTATATTGTGAAATGCTGACCACAGTAAGTCTAGTTAACATTCATCACACATAGTTACAATTTTTTCCTTGAGATGAGAACTTTTATATATGCAGTATTATTAACTATAGTCACCGTGCTGTACATTACATCTCCAGGACTTATCTTATAACTGAAAGTTTTGACCACCTTTCACCCATTTGCCCACTCCCCAACCTCTGCTTTTGGTAGTCACCAATTGGTTCTCTGTATCTATAAGTTCTTTTTTTTTTTTTTTTTTTTTGTGCCATATTTTCTAGAGCATTGCTTCTTGAACTCATTGTATATGCTGGGGAATCTTATCAAAATGCAGATTCTGACTCAGCAGGTCTAGGGTGGGGATTGAGAATCTCCATTTCAAACAAGTTTCCAGGTGATGCTGATGCCACTGGACCTGTAGTGATCAGGAGTGGTAAGGCTCTGCAGGAAGTATGCTTCTATTTAAATTACATACTTTGAAAATTAATTCATTTTTTGGTGGTTAAAAGGGACATCATTGCTCCAGGTTTTTAGTGTTATTTTAATATTGCTGTGAAGGCAGATTTTGTTTGCCCTTGCTTTCCTTATTGCTGAAACATCAAAAAGAATACCTTCCTCCCCCTCTTTCTTGAACTTGCACTACAGAAATATTAATACTTAGGAAAAGTTTTACCTATTAAAATAAACTTGACATTTGCATAGTGGTACTTTCCAGAGTTGAAGAAACTAACATTGTTTAATAATAGCTTTTAATAAAAAGACAGTATGTTTCTAAATGATTCTTGGCAAGTTGCAATTCAGGGTTGATCCAAGAAAAAAAATTAGGGTTTATTTTAATAGTTTCAAATAAAATGGCTTTCTTTTATTTCAGATAAAATAAGATATTTCACAGGAATGAAATACCCTGCAAAAAATATTGGAATTGGATTAGTGAATCTTTTATTTTATTATTTTTTTAAGATTTTATTTATTTATTTGACAGAGATAGAGACAGCCAGCGAGAGAGGGAACACAAGCAGGGGGTGTGGGAGAGGAAGAAGCAGGCTCACAGCAGAGGAGTCTTATATGGGGCTCGATCCCATAACGCCGGGATCACGCCCTGAGCCGAAGGCAGACGCTTAACCGCTGTGCCACCCAGGAGCCCCTGGATTAGTGAATCTTTTAAAAAGATTTTATTTATCTATTTGAGAGAGAGAGTGCATGTGCACACACATACACACGCAAGTGTGGGGAGGGACAGAGGGAGAGGGAGAAGCTCACTGAGCAAGGAGCCCGATGCAGGACTCGATTCGAGGACCCTGGGATCATGACCTGAGCTGAAGGCAGCTGCTTAACTGAATGAGCCACCCAGGCACCCCAGATTAGTTAATTTTAAAACGTTAGTGTGTTATCTGTCATATTTTGGTGCCAAATGATTTGAAGCAAAAGTGATTGTAGCTGCCTAAGAAAGTAATCATGGGTAGAGAATAAAGTTTTTCTTTCTTTGAGAGGTTGATTCCTGATTATATCTCTTTAGAGAAATATCTATAAATAGGCATTTTAAATAAGGGAAAATATAGAAAAATTAATTTTAAAAAAGTCAAGAAAGCATTCACTTAGTCCAGCTTTCCACATCCATTTTCACTGAGTTGCTTGTATGTTTTGCAGAAATTTACTCTGTTTATTGATTTGTCACTCACATTTAAGGTGTTTTAGATACCTACAAGGTATTGGTAGTGTACCTTAAAAAGGCTGACCTAATTAAATTGATGTCTGCTTTTTATTATATTAAGAGTTCTTTAGAATGTGGAGGTCAAAACTTGAAATCTGTCTTTGACGGGTAGTTATGGGTCCATTTCTGAATATTAAATGTTTTTAAATCCTGGTAAAATAAACACTTGGATTGTTTTCCATTTGCATTTTTAATATAATCGAATCCGGGAACAATTAGATTTTTGGCAACTTTATTGTAATTTTCTTTTATCAAACATCAAGGTGTAGTTATGTTTGTCCTGGATATTTTAAAAAGTTATACATTTAAGTTATTAGTGTCATCTATCCTTAGTGGCAACAACCAAGCCATCTGTATACGTATGAAGTCAGCTGTTTAATGTAGTGGACATATTCCTTGTACCCTGGTTCCCTTAGCACTGACAGCTGCTGATGGGCCAGCTTGCCTGCCGACTGCTTTAGCAACTGCTTCAGTAGCAGATGTGGGAAATGTTACCCCAACGCAGAGGGCTTAAGGGACATTGGCTGCCTTGTGAGGATGGGCTTTAAACCTGATAATATGCATTGTGTGAGGTCTGTTTATATCATTCGATCCTGTTTATAGCCAACCATATTTACTTATTCATTTAATTCAAATGGGCTTGAGTGTCTGTCTTTTGCAGGCCCGATAATCCGATGTGAGTTGAGCTGTAGAACTGACCCAGGCATCATGGAGTCATTAGAAAAAGCCTTGAACTTTGCTAGTCAGGATGAATGTAGGCGGTCCTGCGTTCCATACTGAAGAACTTCTTTGGTATTCTCCTTTGTGAAAGGATCCCGCCTTTCTGACCAACTGCCAAGGGCTGACCCGGAGATGTTTCCAGATGTGACTGACCTTCATAGGCTTATCCCATGAGCTGTTAGGAAATAGTGTCATTTAAATTTGCTGTATTTCTGTGAAGCTCCATTAAACAAAGTATGAGCCACTCTGTGGAAAAATTCCTTTGTTTCTACCTAAAAGGACAGGGTGTTCATTTCTATCAGATCAGTTCTTTTAAATACACCAGCCTGGACATGTGTGTGGATTTGCCTCAGCATCTGTTGCTTCGTAAGATGAAATTGAAAAGAGGCAGTGAAAACTGTTCCTTGGCTGGCATCAGAACCAGACACCAAAGAAAAGCCAGCAAGTGTGTGTAAGACTTACATGGGTAGGACTCGCTGATGTTACTTTTCTTTCTCAGTCTTGTGTAGTTTTTGTTTGAAAAAATTGTTTTGTGTAAACAACACTGTGGCCAGAAATACCCTCCTTGTGTGGTAATGATCTTGATAATGATGATGCTACTAGGCTGTAAGTAGCAGTGAACATTAACTGTGTGCGCTCTGTGTGCCAGGCCCTGTGTTCCTGGAGCCCCTTGTGATCTCACGGAGATCCCGCATGTGGGCGTGATTACTGCTGCTGTCCTCGGAACATGAACCCAGGAGGCTGAGTGATGTTGAGTCAAAAAGCCAGGATGGGCTGGGCCTCACCGTGTCTATCTCTGTGTTATAATTGCCTTGGGAGGGGTGCCTGCGTGGCTCAGTTGGTCATGATCCCGTGGTCCTGGGATCAAACCCCGCATCAGGTTCTCCACTCAATGAGAGTCTGTTTCTTCCTCTTTCCCCGCTCATGTTCTTTCATTGTCTCTCTCTCAAATAAATAAATTAAAATCTTAAAAAAAAAATAATTGACTTGGGAATAGCTTTAGCTTCTGCAGATTTTTGTTTGTCTTTCCTTTGAAAGGATCAGAACATTTGATCAAGGGAATGTAAGCTTTTAAAAATATTATGATTTACTTTTGTGTAGTTTATTGGTTCAAATCATGAATGCTTAGATATTTTAAAATAACGAATTTTAATACCAGGTCCTCCCCACTTCCGTTCTTCCCTCCCCTCCCTTCACTTCCTTTTACTTCCCTTCCACTTCCCTTCTGTCCCCTCCATTCCTTCCCCCTTTCCTTCCATCTCTCTTCCTTCCCTCTTTTCCCTCCTTTTTCATCTCCTAGAGGAGCACCTCAACTTTTTTCCAGGACAACCTCATAAGCTTTTAGAGTTTTGAGTTTTAGGGGAACATCACAAACTTCCCCAAACCCTATGATACTAGACCTTAAAGATCATGTAGGGTCTGGGGATGGCAAATCCAAGCCCTCATGTTGCTACCCAGCTTTCTGGGTCTGCGGTGGATCCCGAGAAAGGGCAATGTGTCCTCTGCCTGGAGTCTCTGTGAGATGTCATTTCACTGCCGGCAGTCACCACCAGGAGACTGGAACTGGAACTTGAGGTAACAGTTTATTTGCCCTCTCTGATTTACTCTCAGAGCAAAACTTCTAGATAAGGTTCCTGTGGTCAGGGGTGGGTGTGGGGTGTGTGTGACCTATCTGTCCGAAGTTACATACTTATTAAATAGCAAGTGGGTTTTGACTCTAGGTGTGTTGCTTTCCATCTGGCAGTCACCTTGATCCTGTGAGAATTGCAACTCCAGTCACATGATTCACCTGCTCAAAAATGTTCACGGCTCCCTTTTACCGACAAACTGTTCCTCCTGGCACTCAGGGCTGTTATAATGATAAGTTGGGGTGAAAGTTACTTTATCAAATCCAGATAACCTCTATGTGCAGGGTATTTAGTAGGGGTTGATGGGACGAGTCAGATTTCAAAGCTGTGCACCTTTCAAGGGATTTATGAGCTAGCTCAGGGCTGGAGGTGCAATATTCAGAAATACTTAGAATACCAGGCAAAAAGTGATACTTTCAATCAAAGATAGAAAGTGCTTTTGCAGTTAAAAGGCATGAGAGATGATCATTGGTTGGTCATAACTGGGAAAAGCTTTGGAGGGAGATGGCATTGAATAGATCTTAGTAGAAGCACAGAAGTGTGGGCATGTTGGCTGGGGTAACAGCAAGGGGAACCACAGAAAGGAAGGGATGGCTTATGTTTGAGGTGCAGGAAAGATTGGCTGGATAGTACAGCTGCAGGTGGAAGACGAGGCTGGAAAGTGACTGGGATCGTGTAATAGAGGGTCTTGATTATAGGATCATCGGCTGATACTTAATTTAGGAAGGAATTGGGAACCATTGAAGTTACTGAGTGTGGGAATTAAGTGATGGGGGTTGTATTATAACAGGATAAAGCTGGCTTTGGTGGTAGGGGTGGACTAGAACAGGAGAGCAGAGGGGTCCCCCCCACCCCATTCTGAATTAATGTCATTTGGGAAAAGAGCCTCAGAAACTCAGCAGCCGGAGGTTTAGGTAGAGAGGCACTTAGGGCTCACAACCAATTTCAGACACAAATGGGTGTTGTCAATCTAGAAGTGGTTGTACTGGAGCAAGACCTGTGTTCTTTGAACACAAATGATAGCAATTGTGACTGCTCAAGCTAGCATCCACCAAGTTAATTAGAAGGCACATTAAAGGAAATTATCATTCTCATAAGTATGGAATGGTTATGGGTGTGTGTGTGAATTTCATAAAAGTGTGTAGCTTAAGAATACTAGATGTGGTTTTATACAAAGAAAAAATTTACACTGAAGATTTCTGTTCAATGTAATTCTTTAAAATTCTTGGTAATCAGCCTGTCAAGGTTAATGACTATGCTGGTGTATAACCTTTTTTTTTTTTTTTTAAAGACCTTTGAGTTACTTGGAGCATTTTGGTTGATTTTTCCTGGTATGCAAAGTGCTAAAAGTATTGTTCTATTTTTGAAATGAGAGAACTGAGAAAAATTGAGGCCAGCTCATTTGTATAATTCTTTTAGAGTTGAAATAACTTAATGGAGAAGAGATCAATTCTGTATTCTGTTGCTATCTTCCCTGTTACTTTCCATAAAAAAACCCAGCCTTCTCAAATGCTCCCTTCCCTCCCCCTCTCTTTTTCATTCTCCCATCATTCATCCAGCCCTGCTATTCTCTAGCGATCCCATAGCATCTCCAGTGTGCTCACATGATTACGTGTTGTTAGACATATTTTTACCTATGTATATCCTGTCAGACCATAACTCCCTGAGAGCCGAGTTCCTGTTCATCTTGCACGCCAGCATGTGTATGCTCAACAGATGTGAAATGGATGGACGAGCTATTACATATCTACAGTGAAGTTGGGGTGAGCTTTTGGGAGTAAAATGAAAACTATTGTAATTGCTGTAATATATGCAAAACAGCAGCATTTGAAGAGATACGGTTGTGGTATCCCTCCCCCATTTCACAGATAGAAATGTGAGGGTCAGAGCTGTAAAGTGATCACCCAGAAAATGACAGAGGGCTATGGAGAGGGGTCTGATGACCTGTTTATTTTCATACATTAATACTTGTAAAAAGCCTTCAGATAGATTATTTCGAAGCACTCATAGAGTACACAGTGCTATATGAAGCATTGGAAGGTACACAGTAAGTGTCAGTCATGTGCTGGACCTCAGAGGGCTCTCCTTGAATGGCAGCAGAATTTACAAGGGCAGAACTCATCATTATAATTACAAGAATGTGTCTATGGTTGAGGCAAAGTCTGATTGCAAAGTTATTGAGGAAATTTTGGAGGGCAGGAAAAAGGTGGACCTAGTTCTTGTTCACCATGTTAAGGAAGAGAGGCTTGTACAGATGGAGGCTGTGAATGCAAGTGTGGGGCGGGGGCAGGCAGAGTGAATGCAGGGCTGACTGCGTTCTTTTCTGATGCTAAATTTGGCATTCAGTTTTCAGAGGCTTTTGGTTCGCACGTTGAAGGCAGTGTTCTAGGGGAACTCTTGGTTATGGGGGAGGCTAAACAAGTGGTGACAGATTTGGTCAAAGTGGTGGGCTGAGAGCTGTGGTATGCAGTGTCCTTTGGAGGTCACCAGCATCCAGCCTACTGAAGTCCTGAGATTCCAGTGTGCTCTCCACACCTATGCAGATCGCTGGCAAAGCACCACTCCGAGCAGAATGTGGGCCTGAGGCGTGGTTCTCTGAGGAGGAAGGTTTGTTGACAGTGACCTCCGTGTGAGGGTGAGATACGGTGGGATAATGGAATTCATTCAGCTTCGGCAGGAGTCAGAAGTCACTGGAATTTATTGATGGCAACCTTGAAAGGGGAGGTACACGTATTCTCATGGGTGTTGGGCACTGAGGGCTGTGCCCTCGGACGGGCGGAGAACTAGAATCCAGGGCTGGGAACTAGCTATTTACCTGCTTAAACCCAGGGCAATCGCCCCCATCCGAGCTCTGTCACTGTGCCTGGGGTGGAGCCGCACCCTGATTATGCTCAGCAGGTGGTGGCTTGTGTGCGGGGCCTCCGCCAGGGCCGGCAGCCAGCGCCCAGTCGGTTACCTGGCTCCACCGTTCGTGTGCAGAGAAGAAAGGTGGGCCAGGGCCAAGTCAGGTCTCATGCCCTTTTTCATTCCGTCTGTAGCACTCTCAAGAGGAACAGTGCTGCGGCTATATATGGAAAAGTTAGATCTGGGAAGATCCTGAGAGCGCTACCGGCAGGGAAGTGATGGAACTGACACGTAAGGAGGCTACGCTGGTGAAAGATGACAGAGAAGAAAAAATGCACGTGTTTTAAAAAACAGTTCATACTTCTTATGGAGAGATTGGAATCTCATCACTGACATTTCGTGTTTTCATCTTTTTTTTCTCTCATATTCTTATGAATTTGGAGGTCACACGAAGTATGGTCATTTCCTGTTTTTAAAAAATATATTAATGTTTTCTTATATTACTGTTTTAAACATTCTTAATGGCTTAGACATTTCTTTGTGTGGGTATAGTTTTTATATAACTTTCTTCTTATTTTGTTTGTATAAACCTGCACTGAACTTGTTTATATGTAAATACTTACCTGAATATCCAATACTATTTTAGATTCCAAAAGAGGAATTATTGGGCTCAAGGAAATAAACTTTATATATATTGCCATATAAATGCTTTTTCAAAAGGCTGCAATTTTATGGTCCCATGAGCATACCATCATTGTATCAAAGTACACATTTCATTCCGTCTTTATCTATTTAATAATATAATGTAAAATATTTTGCCACATATGTTCAAAAATTATAATAATAATAAAAAAGCCTCCTCCTGCCCTCTGCTTTCTTACACTTTTCCTGAGGAACGGTGTCCCCTGCTGACCTTGTATGGGGCAGTGTTTTGGATTGCAACAGCAACAGGATTGGAAGTGTTTGTGAACCAGAACCCCAAAGAGAGCTTGATGCCATTTTTCAAAATGCTTGTAATAACAAGGAGCCATTATTGAAACAGCCCCTCATTAGCTCAGTTAATGAGGTTGAATCAGAAAGACACGGAGTCGGCTGAGTCTTCCCAGGCTGCATGGGTGCTCTGGAGTACTCTGCAAGGGCCTGTCCCTGTTACTTTGCCTCCAGAGCAGTGTTTCTTCCTCTCCTCCCTGTGCCCTGGAAGCACCTTTCAGAGAAGTGAGATGCAGCATTAACCAGCTGCTGGGGTAGCTAAGGGAGCACCCTGCCTGTCCCTCTCTGTCTTCTTAACCTGTTTTACTTTTTTCAGTGCACTTCTTACCAATGACAGTTATCTTATATCTTTGATTCTGTCTTGTTCCCCTAGAATCCAAGCTCTATTATAACAAGCACTCCGTTTTTCTAGTTCATGCTAAATCCCCAGGATTCTGGCCCATAATAGCTGCTGAATATATGTTCACTGAATGACCTCCAGAGGCTTTCTATTGCCTTGGAAACAAGTGCAGTCTTTCACCCCTGTGTCCAATTTGCCCCAGGCTACGTTCTCAGACCATCTGCATGAATTTACATCTCCAAATCCCAGTTGCCACTCCCTGCTTGCGGGTGTGCTGCTGCTGTTTTCCTGGAATGCCTCCTTTTGCATTCAGTCTTGGTCCGGGGGAGTCTGGGGGAATGGTGAGTCTTTTGGACCCAACTCAGTTTTTTGCTTGTGTCCTCCATGAAACCTTTCCTAATACCCTAACTGGCTCTAGTGCTTGCTTTTATGAACCTCTGAAAGTCATTTTAATTATCTTAAAAATGCCTTGTTATGGTGTGTGTAGTCTCTGCCCCTTCCCGTCAGGAACTTTTAGCTCATCCGCAGTTGCTGGCCCAACTCCTTATGCTAAGGCCACTGAATCTTTCATTCAAACATCTTTGTTTCCCATACTCCCTTTTTTTTTCCCTCTGAAAATTTTTTCTACATCTCTCATCTTACGTCTTAAGTTGTATATTTTGTTGGTCAATTAAATACTTAAAAAGTTAGAACTGGTAGGAATCTTGGCCAGTATCTAGTCTCATTAGAAGGTATACCTGTACTGTGGTTTTCCCATTAACTTTTGCCCCAGGAGTTTCAAATCAGCTTTGGGGCTAGTAGCAAATGCAGATAATTGTTTCCTGATTAGGAGTCAGATTTGACACTTCCTATTGAAATGTTTTGCTGTCTGGGATATGAAGCAGATGGTTGCTTATGGCAGAACAGATGTCTCTGTTGAATCAGAGCATTTTAATCTGCTCTTGCACCTTGAAGTGTTTCCCTTGGCAAATACTCACTTCTGACCTGCTTGTTTCAGCTTTGGGTGATTTTCCCCTACTAAATGGCTACATAGATTCTTACAAAGAAGTCTGACTAAATATAACTGATAAAACATGAATAACTCAATATTGGTTAATGCACACGCTTATTCCAACGCAAGTACAATGTCTTGATTGACTTGGTAAGCAGTGATTCACTGATAAATACACAGTTAACATGACCTGTTGATTGAAACACCAAAGATGTAAGTACAGTTCAGCATAGCTGGGTTCATCCGATTGTTGAGTGGTGCTGTCAGTGGCTGGAGCACGGACTGCAGGCGGTCTTGCCTGGGTTGGAGACTGGGTTGTGTCCCTGAAGACCAGTGTAACGTGAGGCAAATGACTTCACGCTGCCCTGCGTCAGTTTCCTCATGTGTAAAATGGGAGTGGAGGAGGGTGGGTAATAATAGTACTCACTTTTAAGATTGAGTGAGGATTACAGGGGTTTATAGATGGAAAGTGCTGAGAACGCTTCCTGCTCATAACCGCTACAGGGCTGTTGGCTCTCCTGTTAGTGTCATTAATGTATCGTCATCATCTGCGCAATAAGGGCTCTCGCTGCCCGTGTCGGAAAAACAAAGGCTGGAAGAAGTGCCAGATCTTAATAGGAAGTGCTGAAACCTATGCGAGGCCCACCCGGTCTGGCTTAGTTTCTCCTTCTGTGGTGGTGGTTGAGCGAGCTGTTTCCTGGGGTGCATGTCGTGTCTAGGGACTGCTTTAGTTTGGAGGGGTAGGTGTTTCAACATCCCGTTTAGGTTTGAGCTTCCCCCTCCAATTTCATACATGTTTTTTGAGGATAGACATGTTGAATAAAGGTGTTAGAAAACCAGTGTGTTGCAGTTGAATTGTACTTTCTTTGGGCAGATAAGTGTCTTTTCTCAATATTAGGTGTTGCTTTTGGCCTGTATGATACCAGACATGGGGAGGATGTGCAAGTCTACTAATCAGGCAAGTAGGTGTTCTTCATGCTGTGAGCCCTAATCCCGCCCTCCTCAGGCTTTTCAGCCTGATTGGAAGGGGAAGAGCATTACTGCCAATGCAGTGTGTTTATGATGGTAAATTTGTTTTTATCTGACAGTACTTTGAGTGCTGCATGCGGGGCTTGTAAAAAAAGTCTCTGCACAAGGTACTCATCTAGAAGTGTCCTAGCTCAGAAAAATGTGGCATGGAGCCAGTACCAAGAAGGAGGCCCTGTCCCGCTCCTACTCAGTGTGATGCTCACTTACTTCCCAGCAGCTTCCATCATTTACCTCTTTCCACCCTGTGCTCAACATGCCCCAAGCTATTTGTATGCGCGCGTGTGTGTGTGTGTGGGGGGGGTTACTTTTTGTTATGGGCATTTTCGAATATAAGTAAGTAGAGAATAGAATAATGAGCCCTCAGGTATCTCTGACCCAGCTTCAACAGCTGTCAACATACGCCCGTCTTTTATTTGCAGCTCCTTTCCCCTGCTGGATGATTTCAAAGTAAATCCCAGAAAATATATCATTTTTTTCCCCCATAAATTCTTCAGTATGTGTCACTCAAAGATAAGGACTGTTACAAAGTTTTTATTTTAAACTATGTTTTCCAACCCTCATTTTTCATTCATGGAGATTGCATTCACTGGCAGAAATAGATATCTGGCTGTAACATGGCAAGTGATTGTATAATTAGGAGATCTTGTCTTTACTGAGCAACCCAGATTTAGGTGATATTCCGTCAGAAGTTTCAGAGGAATCCTAGGTTGCTCATTCTCCTGTAGACAGACCCCTATTGATAAAGAAATTTCTGTTGGGTCTCTTGAGAATTCTAAACCTGTGATGATATCTGGCCAATGCCTGGGGTAGCCCAGAACTTCCAGAGTATAGGATGGCCATGTCCCTCAGTCCTCAGAAAGGAGGAGGGGTAGCCTTAGGGTGTTGTACAGATTCCATTTTCTTTATAAGCAAATGGAGTGAAAAGGGTTGGGGCCCACAGGTGATGGCCACATAAACTGAAAATGAAAATTCAGGGAGTTTACTGTGTTTACATTTTGTTATTTTGTGAATATATGCTGGAAGGGGATGAAGTCAGTGGACTTTATTTAAACTTTGAAAAAAAAGCTGTGCCTGGAACCTAGAGTTTGGGAGTAATTCTTCACAGTAAATATGGTGGCAGAGAAGCACATGGTTTGTTCTAGCACAAGCGTTGAATTGGGTGGGAGCCAGGAGATGTGGGTTGGAGTACCCATGTCTCATCTCCTGAGTGTCTCGGTGGCCTTTGGCTAGACACAGCTTTAGGTTTTCATTTCCTCATTTGTAGGAGATGGAGTAGGAATGGGCTATAAATGAGGTGAAGATTGCTTTGGTCTTGGTGGAGTGGAGTGGAGTGGATGGAGTCCTTTATCTTAAGGAGGATGGGTTCAGAGTGGTGGATCTCAACCCTATATGACTCAAAACTTTCTTTTTTCTTTTTACTTTTAATTTTGAAATAATGATAGATTCATAGGAAGTTGCACTAGTAGTCCAGTCACCCAGCCTTCTGGTGGTGGTCCCAGGAATGCAATGGCTGACTAATGACTAATGAAAGTGTGTGGCCCTTGGCCACTCAGTATCACAAACAGCACTGCTGCAGTCATAGGCTTTTCCAAAATGGTGACTATGTTTTAGAAAGTTCCAGGCAGTCTTCCCTCAGTTTACGTGGTAACTACATTCCTGAAATAGTGAGTACTGTTAAAACTGGGCGAAAATACTTGGTGTTTATGTGTAAAACAGATTTCAGCTCAAGTCTTGGAAATTTATAAACAACTGGCTACTTACCTGAGTGTCTGGTGGGACCTTCAGACCTTAGAAGTTGAAGACAATTTATTTATTCTGGGAGATTGCCCACACATTGCAGGTTGTCTAGTATTCCTGATCTCTACGACTAAATAACAGTAGTACCCTCTAATCATTGTGACAACAAAATTTCCAAAATGCCTCCCAGAGAGTAGTATCACCCTTTGAGAACTACTAAGATAGGGGACACACATGACTTTTCATGATGGAATCTGTTCTTTAGTGCCTAGGTTGGAGAGAAAATTCTTAGTGTGTAGAGTGTTGGTTTGAACCAGTAGGATGATACTGATATGATGTACAGTGTTTCTTATTCTTGAAAACATGATATGCCTTACATGTATATTGTTTTTTTGCAAGGAAACAAATTGAGTGTTTTGAGTGTTAGCTTGCAGATTTACTACTTAATAGATGCAAGAGCTTTAGAAGTCCACTTTATGGCTTTCTTCTCTGTAAGTAAAGAGCCCTGCCAGTCCCAGGATGAATAGGTTTCTTCACGAGCAACAAAATCATTTTTTCCTGCTCCCAGTCTCTAATATATCAGAACTACTTTGTGAAACATGAGATTTTTTTTGGGTCAAGTATTTAGTGTCATATAGATAGAAAGAAACTTTAAACTATTCTAAATGTTTAGTAAAATACTTTGCTAATTGTTACAGGGTTTTGGGACCTAAATCTGTTATAGGGCTGAACTGGATAACCATCAGGGTGGGAAGCAGAAATTGAGGTTTTGATTTTTAATATATTGTCTTTTAAAGATGAACTTGTTTCAGTGTCATTAGAGTATGAGTCTAAATTAAGATCAAAATAGCCTTGTTAAGTGAAAGTGAAATGGAATTCACGCTTTTGGGGGTGTGTGTACATATGTTTTGTAAGTTTCATGGGTTCTCAGGCAGCATATATAAACTTTCTTATATGTACGGAGGCACTTTTTCAAACCCCGTCCTTGAGACATCTTCCTCCCTGGCTCCTTTTTCATGACATACATAGTTCTTTTGGTGGCAGTGCTTTCTTCCTTTAGGACTCATCTTTTTCTTAAATAGAAAGCAGTAGCCTTTCTTTGGAGAAGAACAATGCACGACCGAACTTAAAAAACTGCAAAGATATCATGGTAGGAAGACATTTGTCTTTGCTTAACATTGATTCTCTAGGGAAATATTTCTCTTTTAAGTGTCATGGGAAGAATGCTGGAATCATTTCATGTGAGTTAGTAGAACTGTGCCATTATTTACCTCTGGAAATCTCCTAGGATTTTATAATTTGGCTGTATTTCTATAATACTTCACTGATCATTTTCTAGAGTAGAAATATAAGAACTGCAACTTGTTTAGTTTTAAACTACCCTGGATACCAGAATATATACATCTGATCTTTTTGTTTGTTTGTTTGAAAAATTATAAATCCAGTTTAGGGTTCTTTCGGTTTTCAGTAAAGCTAGATACTTGAATGCATTTGTGTCTTTTCTTTTAAGTGTTGGTTGAACCTTATGCCTAAATGTTGTATCTTCTATGAAAGACTATTATGTAAAAATGAGTATATTGTTTATCTAATTAATATAATTTATCTATTACAGTATAGGAGTTATTCCAAAACCTAGGTGTTTTTTTTTTCTATAAAAACTGTTTTATATATTGACAAACCCAGGCACTTCTTTTATTATTATTATTATTTTTTAAAAATTTTTTTATTTATTTATTTTTTACAAATCTGGGCACTTCTTAACCCATAGTTTTGGTGGGCCAGCGCTTCAGGTGTGGCTCGGCTGGGTGTCTCTGGCTCACTGTCTTATGAGTTTGCAGTCATCTGAAGGCTCAAGTGGGGTTGGGGACTTTGCTTTTAAGCTCACTTATGTGGTTGTTGGCAGGAGACCTCTGTTCCTGATTGTAATCTAAGAGAGCCATTGAGTCCCCAAGATAGAAACCACATACTTTCTTTAACTTATGTAATTTGGAAGTGATATCTCATCACTTTTGCTGTATAATACTCATTAGAAGTAGATTGAGGGAAGGAGATTACACAGGGGCATGAGAACCAGAAGATGGAGATCATGGGGGGCATTTTAAAGGCTGCCCACCACATTAAATTTTCTTATATAGTTTGGTAAAACTTGGAATTACAGTAAACTGGTTGCAACCTGAATACCTCATGGCAGCACACAAGATTTTGATGGATAAAGCTATGTTTGTGAAATTGAATAAAGAATTCTCAGTCTAAGGAAAATGAAGTATTTTTTTAATTCATTAATGTTCTGAGCTGATCTTTAAAGGGAAAGCAGAAAGCTCAGTGGTGTATGCAGAGCTTCTCACTATATTAAAACATTAAACCATAAATCTGTTCTCTCTCTTATTTCTTACTTGTGACTTGTGAATTGCCACCGTGGGTGAGCCTTCTTGCCATAATCCTCTTTTTTTTTTTTTTTTTAAAGTTTAGAGAGAGAGAGAGAGAGAGAGACAGAGTGCACGTGTATGCAGTGGGGAGGGGCAGACCAGACAGAGAATCTCAAGCAGACTCCCTGCTCAGCATGCAGCCCAATGTGGGGCTCTATCCCATGACCCTTAGATCACGACCTGAGCCAAAATCAAGAGTCAGTTGCTCAACCGACTGAGACACCCAGGCTTCCCTGCCATAATCCTCTTTAATATTAGTTTTTACCTCAGCATTGTTATGCTGGCTGACACTCTTGTGCTTAACATGTTGCTTGCTCAAAAGAGTTTTGCCTTGGTCTTGGGTGAGAAGTGTTAATTAGCTGCCCCTAAATCAACTCTCTCCATTCTTTTTTTATACTGATAATTTTTCTTTACAAGGTTTTCACTTGCTTTAAATTGGAATGTATTATTGCTAAGTGTATCATCCTTAAATGGAATGTTTGAGCCAGAAAGTTCTAGAAGTTTGTTTTCCCTTTTACTGAGATGCTGACAGATGACAATTGCTTATGGAAGTAATCTAGACAGTTCTAATCAGTAATGTGATTCTTTTTTTTTTTTTTTTTAAAGATTTTATTTATTTATTTGAGAGATAGAGACAGCCAGTGAGAGAGGGAACACAAGCAGAGGGAGTGGGAGAGGAAGAAGCAGGCTCACAGCGGAGGGAGCCTGACGTGGGGCTCGATCCCCTAACGCCGGGATCACGCCCTGAGCCGAAGGCAGATGCTTAACCGCTGTGCCACCCAGGCGCCCCAGTAATGTGATTCTTAATCAGGGTTGTTGGTGAAACAGTTCTGGAGTACATTGTACCTGGTAGACACTTAATATTTATTGATTAAATTTATACACAGTTTTTCTTTGAAGGTGATAGGACCATTTAGGTCCTAAGTTTAGAGATTTAAAAGTGCAAGTAAAATCCTCTGCCAGACCTGTGCTGTAGTACTTTTCTATGCAGTAATATATTTCTTTGGTTTCCTGTCAAAAAAGAATAAATCTTTAATATCCAATGATCACTGAATTATTTCTACTCTCTGTATTGTTTTGATTAATGGAAGCAGTAGTGTTTTCTTTTGAATTTTTAAAATTTAAATTCAATGAATTAAAGTCTTCATTTATTTTAGTTTTTATTTATCTTCAGTGCCTATGATTCTGTAGCTTTTCTTTCGTCCCCCCCCCTTCTCCTCTTGGGCATCATTGACTATCAAAAATCATCTTCAGTTTGTCCTTTGTTTGCATAACCTCTTCTGTCTGAACAACCTTCTATCATGACTTGATATAGCTGTTTTGGTCACACCCATTACAATTTATACAGTGGGGGATTTCCAGCATTGTTAAGCCGCCTTTGTCACCCAACTTAAATTTACAGAGGTTCAAGGTGTGCCTTTCCGGGGGGGTGGGGTGGGGTGGGGGGGGACTAGACTCTCCAGTTCTTGCTAGAAGAGAAGCTGTTTTTAGGTAGAAGCTGTTCCTAGGGATTTTTTTCTTCTGTGAATGAGTAACAGTGAAATTAATCCAAACCTGATGCTCCCAGGATTATTGAAGGTCCATAGTGCTTGACTGCCCCAGGTAGAACATGATTCATTATGAGGTGTAGTTCTGTAGAGAGCATGACACGATAGAGGAAAAAGGAAATTGCAGGTAAAACAGTGACTCTCTTACAATTCACTTGGCTCCCCTAATGTCTTTTATTTCAGAGTTACTCTCCTGCAGTTCATTAGGAGATGCAGTGCAGTGTGCTGGAGAGGGTTTGGAATGATGCTCTGCCACTTTCTAGCTGTATTGCTTGGAAAAATTACTTCATCTCTCTGAACCTGGGTTTTTTGCTCTGTAAAATGGGGAGAATACCACTTTTCTTGAAGAGATTTGCTGAAGGTTAATAAGAATGTAGGAAATAACATCTAGCATAGGGTGGGGTAATTGGTAGGTACTCAAAAACAGTTGGTGGGATTTAAAAATTTTATTTAGACATTTCCAAGCTGAGCTTTTCCCATATCCATGCCAAGACCTGATCGTATGAGGTTTCATTTAAGTGGCTCAAGTAGATAATTGTAGCATTTTCTAGCATTTCATAGTTTAGGTAGATATTGGGCAATAGAGAAACAGCGAGTGCTTATGAAGGGGTCAGAACAGATGCAGTTTAGAAGTAAAGATCAAAGATGGGCTCATCACTGAGTTGCCAGTAAGGAGGTTGGTTCAGGAAATTAAATTTCATATCTAAGTAGGCAGCTTTTTCTTAAAAGGGAGTATTTTAGAACAACTTCATGAAGCACCAACAGCGAGGTTGTTCCAGTGGGAGGGCAAAATAAGTCATCATTGATTCGGCATTTTACAATAGTTGTCAGAAAAACATGTCTCTTACAAGGTTAACGGGGGGTGTGGGTCTTAGGCATGGTCCTAGTTTGTCTGGGGGGTAGAGTTTGCAGTGGTTTTCAGGAGATGACTGTTTCCTTAGAGATGATTTCACAGTCCCGGTGAGTGGATGAGGAGACAGGTAGATGAAGGGCAGGTGGTACCATGTCTGCGCTCACTGCTTTTGTGAATTTCGTTAGACACTGTGTTAGATGCAGGTGCAAACTGTAATTCTTTTTTAGTTGTGACTGATAATTAGCTATAAAGTTAAGTCGTGATCACTGTGTTTGAATTGATCATGCAAATATCTTGGAAATATGTATTTTAGAACTGAGGAAGTTTTAATGTAAATGAAAGTTAAAAGTAAAGGATTCAAAATGACATCACACACTTCAAAAGTGACTTTGGTACACACAGACACACACAAAGAAATTATGTACGCTAAAGGAGTCAAAGAGATATTTTCTTTTACAAATATTCAAGAAATTACATCATTCATCTTGTTTAGAAGCCTCCTTTTGGGAGAATTGCAGTTCCTTTTTGTGACTCGAATCTAAAACTTGAAGATTCATGCAGAAAGATAAGTAGAAGAATAAAATTTCAAGAGGAGAAAGAAATCGATGAGAATCTGTTAGAACTGCTCCATCTGCCATTTTAGCGTGACAGCTCTCCAGAAGCTAAGCTTTGCGCTGTAAACATTTTTGGTTTGAAAGGATAGAAATTGCCCTTTAAAAAGTGGATTTGGTGGTGGGGGGGTAGGGACAATTAGGAGAGTGTACAGGTTGTCAGTCCGGGTGAGGACCCTCGTTCTTCTGGCGGTTTTCCTTAACATCTTGCCGTGAATTAGGTGCTCCCCTCTGAGCCCCCGGTGATTGACCTTGGTCATCTCCTTGAATGTGGGGAAGCTCTCAATCTCCAGGACTAGAGCAAGAGAGGCCAGTGAATATAATTCTGACTGTTCTCTTTGAGGCAGGTGAACACAGCCAGTCTCCAGTCTTGAGATTAATGACTATTTGATCCCTTTGTGCTGTCGTCATTTTGTCCAGTTCTGTAATTAGATAATCAGGACAGAAAGGGAAAGATGGAAGAAGGCATGTTGTACATGTTTAGGGTGGGGTGTTTGTCTTTTCTCATCCCTCATCTCTGTTTTCATTTTAATTCCAATTCTTACATCTCTGAGGAAAGACTGTTCACAGGAATCATTTGTTTAGAAAATTGCTAAAAAAATACAGATGCTGACTTCAGAGGTCATTTTAGGTTGTCTGTTATCACCAAAGATGCAGGTGTGGATCACAGTACAGATTTCCCAATTATGGCCTCATGAACTACCAGTTGAACCTCACGAAGGGAGGATTTCCTGTGTCAGGTGCCCTGGGCACCTGGCCTCTCGTGCTAGGCCTAGCAGTTATTCCTGAAGCTGTGAGTCTCTTCTTTGCCTCTGAGAACTTTTGCTTTTGGCCTGCTGTGCTTGTTTGAAGGACCTTGGGAGAATGACAGTGCCACCTTTATTGAAATCCTCAGTTTGTTCACGAGCTTGAGGGATTTCCTGCATGTGGTCCTGCATCTCTGCAGTAGATGGTAGTGGTATTTGCTCAAAAGCACAACCCGGGTTCTCCTCACCGTTGACATCTTTGGCTTATTTGAAGTGTGTCTTCCTGCTGTTAGCTACTCATAAGTGTCATTTATTACGAGGAGGAAGGTTCTTTCTATTAATACTTGTAGTGAGATGTTTGTGTGTAGTTTAAGTCGGGATTGTCTATAATCTAACACAGTCTGAAATAACTTTTGGAAGTGGGTATGGTTTACTTTTATCCTGTTTAATTTGTTCAGAGACGTCTAGAATTTGTAGATATTAGTAGAAGATGAAAAAAGAAAGTTTGCTGATTTTGAAATCAGTGACTTTTAACAAGGGTATGTATGATATGAAAGGGACAGATTCATTGCAATAAAGTATAATTTATTACAAATAAAGTGTTTGTTAATGTCATGTGTAGCCATGTGGATGTGTAGATAATAGGTAGATGTAAAATATGGTCTTTGCTTTTAAGGAACTTGGCTTGTTTTGGGAGGTAAGGAAGAAGATATAAGATGTCGTCTAGGGCAGGGGTTGTAGAGATAACCATTATAACTTGGAAGAGTTTTTATTGGTCCCTGAACAAATTCTTGTTATTTCTCAAAAGATCAATGACCCAGCAACATAAAAAACAACAAAACAAAACAAAATAAAATGTATATGCTTTCTTTCCTACAACAATTTTTTTGTTTTCTTTTTTACTACAGTATCATAAAAGACCACTTACAGTGTGTTATTCAGAAGCGACCTTCAAAGATTTTCATTATAAATGCGGCCATTTTTGTTTTGTTAACATGCTATAAACCTAACAAGCACTAGTATTTTCAGATACTTTCTAATGCATACTAGATTAGAAATATCTGCTCCTTTTTTAAGTTTGTTTTCACTCCCCTGTCTTTTCCCCCTCCCCTGCCCCTCCCCCCACCCCATCTTTCTGCCACACTTTGAGATCCCTTTTGTGACCCTGCTTTTCTACAGCTCGCTCTCCTGTGATTCTCTGCTTCTCTCGGTGCTGGATTTGCTGGTCTAGAGATAGACAAGGATTTGGAGTGAATGTCCTCTTGGATTTTATTAATCAAACATTTAAATGCCTGGAGTGCACACAACTATCTCCCATACCCTGGGAGGATGGGCTGGGAGGGCATTCTCTCTTCTTGGGCTGTTGTCCGGGATCTCGGGCCTCGGGAACCAAGACTAAGACACTAGCCATGGAAACAAGTAGGGGCACTGAGGAGGGGTGGATGAAATAATCTTGTGTTTGGTCGAAGGGTTCCGCCAAGGAATTCAGCCCAGATCACACTGATTAGCAGAAGATTTTATAGGTTGGAAATCAGAAGTTCCCATTTAGAGAAGTCCACGTGCTTTAAAAGAATGCTTTAACCATATTCCAGAAAGCTTACATTTTATGGTGTGAAATAACTGGTGTATGTATTTCATTCAAGTGGGTTAAGTTTAAGGGAGAGGGGAGGAGAAGAAAACTCACTACCAACTAATGGGAAATAAAAAATTTCTTTTTAGCCTTTCAGTCTTGGCCTCAAACTTTGCCTACAGCCCTCTGGTAAAAATTCATCATGCTCTGACTGGTATCCTATTACAAGTGTAGTAAATAGCTAAATATTTACTTTTATCACAGTTGGTATTTTGACAGGCCGCAGTAAAATAGAAAGTTGTACTATTTAACGAGAGTATGAGTTACTTTCTGTGTTACTTACCACTGCATTTGGTAAGGTCTTAGAAATATTTGTTTGTGCCTCTGACATTTTGAATGACTACATTCCAAGGTTCCACTTGTGGTGATCTGGTCTTCTATTGAAGGACTTATTTAAAGGTAAATTTAATTGGCGAATTCAGTCAGATGTGGCGCTGGGTGGGTTGGTTCATGGTTGGCACCGATTCACCTATTCTTCGAGGTTTGCCGGGAGCTTGGCTGCCAGCTTCTGCAAGGGTGTCCTGGGCTCTTGGTTTGTTTTTCCATTTGTCAGTCCAAGTGCCCTTGGGTCGTGGATAGTGTGTCGTCCAGTTCCACTCCTCAGCTGGGTGTGTGTGAAGAGGAGAGGCTTCATTTGCACCCACAGTTCTGGTAAACTGGGCCGGGTTCTGTGAGGGCTGGTCCTGAGGAGGTAGCCCTGGGGTTGGAGACCCCGGTGGGCTGACCCAGTGCATCGAGGAGGGGCTTGTGTGCTGCTCTGGCTGTTTTCGGAGACATCCCTCAATGGAACGTTTGCAAAAATAGGTGGTGATAGAAGAAGAATTTCCACTTTGACTTTGAGACCAATCCCTGTTAGTATTTTGGTATAGTCAGGATAATCTTCCTTGAGACAAAAGCTTGGCTGAGGTGTTCTCAGACAGCCCCTGGCTCTGCAAATGGAGAGAGTAACCACTGTCTTTTGGCAGTGACTGAATACTAGTCTTTGTAGTTGTAGTTGTGTGACAGATAATAACATCCCCCTTCTGATTGAGGACAGCTGTCTGTTGTAAGTCTTTGCATGATCTGGCACTTAGATTTTGTTCACTATTTTGTAAAGAGACTCCACTGAATTGAGGTACAGTAAGTATTTGATGTAGGTGATTGCACTGGATCACATGAAACACTCAGTTGCCATGACTCGTCTGTCAGTCAGCTCCAGCTTAGCTTCAGATACACACACACACACACATTATTATTATTATTATTATTATTACAAGAGTTTATTAGCTTTTGCTGTGGTTTCAGGGGCATTTAAATGACTTTTCCTAAGAGCCTACCACACAAATAATATAAAGGGCTCATTTATGTTAACCTGTGCTTACTGCCAAACTGGGAATGCTGACAGCATGCTGACTTGAATGAGTTATTTTCAAGTTGTCTTATTTGAGCCTGGGATGGAAGGGAGATGGCCTTTATGATACACTTCTGCTAAATGTGATTAGAAGATTGAGTTCTCTACTGGTCAGCTCATCCCCACTGGTATGTTATAATTTACAGGCACCTTAGCAGCTGGATTTTTCCTGTCCCACAGAAAAATCTCCCACAAAAATAAATAGTTATTTTCTAAGAAAATATGACTGAAATGGAGTGTACTGGGAACAGTGTTAGATTAGCAAATTAGGAGAACTACAAGTCTTTGATGTATAACCAACCTTACCTTCCTGTCTTACACATGGATTCGAGGTGGCACTGGTATTTTGACTATAGGCATCATCAACACAGCAACAACTTCCATTTATTAGGTAATTATGTGCCAGGTACGAGGCTGAGTATTTTTCATTCAGTTAATACTTAAAACAACTGAGTAAAGGTGTCATCCTCTTTTTGCACATGAAGGGACGGACTTATGGAAGATAAACAACTTCTCCAGGATCATGTCAGCAGTGCACAGAAGCAATGGGTTTTGTGCCTGTTTTTGTCTGATGGCAAAGCCTATGTTTCTTTATGTGCATCCCACCTCTAATTTGCAGTACAAGAGAATATAAATAAGAAAAGTGATTCTTAGTCACTCTCAAGAATAATCCATATTGACATAAAAAGTGTATAAACATTCAGACAACCTAACCAGTACAGACGAGACATAAAGGCTCTTTGCCCCTAGCTCCTCTTCTCCAAGTATAAACATTCTGTCTTCTGCATAGCCTTCCTTTTAAGCTTTTGGGTAGGGTGTGTGTGTGGGGGGGGTGGAGAGAGGGAAAGAGATTGAGAGATATTTCCAATTTTGGTGATATTGCAAGTATGACTTTAGCTTTGTAGAATGGAATTGATGGGCCATTTTTCTTTTAATAATCACTCCTTTCTGCTTTTGCTTGAAATGTCATATATTCCATAAATTAAGGTCTGTTGGACTCCTTCCTTTTCCATTCATCTGTTGATGGACGTCTTGGCTGTTTCCATAGTTTGGCTATTGTGGACATTGCTGCTATACACATTGGGGTGTGTGTGCCCTTTTGAATCAATGTGTTTGTATCCTTTGGATAGATACCTAGTAGTGCAATTGCTGGGTTGAAGGGTAGCTCTATTTTTAACTTTATGAGGAACCTCCATACTGTTTTCCAGAGTGGTTCTACCACCTTGCATTCCCATCAGCAGTGTTAAGAGGGTTCCCTTCTCCGCATCCTTGCCAACATTTGTCTTTTCCTGACTTGATAATTTTAACCATTCTGACTGGTGTGAGGTGGTATCTCATTGTGGTTTTGGTTTGTGTTTCCCTGGTGCCGAGTGATGTTGAGCATTTTTTAATGTGTCTGTTTTGGAGAAATGTCTGTTCATGTCTTTTGCCCATTTCTTGACTGGATTTTTTTGTTTTGGGGGTGTTGCATTTGAGAAGTTCTTTTCAAATTTTGGATATTAACTCTTTATCTGATAAGTCATTTGCAAATATCTTCTCCCATTCTGTAGGTTGCCTTTTAGTTTTGTTGACTGTTTCCTTTACTGTGCAAAAGCTTTTTATCCTGATGAGGTCTCAGTAGTTCATTTTTGCTTTTGTTTCCCTTGCCCTTGGAGACATGTCTGGCAAGAAGTTGCTGTGGCCAAGGTCAAAGAGGTTGCTGCCTGTGTTCTCTTCTAGGATGTTGATGGATTCCCGTCTCACATGGTCTTTCATCCATTTTGAGTTTATTTTTGTGTATGGTGTAAGAAAGCGGTTCAGTTTCATTCTTCTGCATGTGGCTGTCCAGTTTTCCCAACACGATTTATTGAAGAGACTTGACTTTTTTCCATTGGAAATTCTTTCCTGCTTTGTTGAAGATTACTTGACCATAGAATTGAGGGTCCATTTCTGGGTTCTCTGTTCTGTTCCATTGATGTATGTGTCTGTTTTTGTGCCAGTACCATGCTGTCTTGATGATTATAGCTTTGTAATACAGCTTGACATCCGGAATTGTGATGCCTCCAGTTTTGGTTTTCTTTTTCAACATTCCTTTGCTATTTGGGGTCTTTTGTGGTTCCATACAAATTTTAAGATTATTTGTTCCAGCTCTGTGAAAAATGCTGATGGTATTTTGATAGGGATTGCATTGAATATGTAGATTGCATTGGATAGCATAGACATTTTAACAATATTTGTTCTTCTTCTTCTTCTTCTTTTTTTTTTTAAAGATTTTATTTATTCATTCATTCGACAGAGATAGAGACAGCCAGCGAGAGAGGGAACACAAGCAGGGGAGTGGGAGAGGAAGAAGCAGGCTCATAGTAGAGGAGCCTGATGTGGGGCTTGATCCCATAATGCCTGGATCACGCCCTGAGCCGAAGGCAGATGCTTAACCGCTGTGCCACCCAGGTGCCCCAACAATATTTGTTCTTCTAATCCATGAGCATGGAATGTTTTTTCCTTCCTTCCTTCCTTCCTTCCTTCCTTCCTTCCTTCCTTCCTTCCTTCCTTCCTTCCTCCCTCCCTCCCTC
>NC_048232.1:30421445-30587820 GCF_002007445.2 Ailuropoda melanoleuca | reverse complement strand
CTCCCTCCCTCCCTCCCTCTATAGTTTTCAGAGTACAGATCCGTTACCTCTTTGGTTAGGTTTCTTTCTAGGTATCTTATGTTTTTTGGTGCAGTTGTAAATGGGATTGATTCCTTGATTTCTCTTTCTTCTGCCTCATTGTCGGTGTATAGAAATGCAACTGACTTCTGTGCATTGGTTTAATATCCTGCCACTTCACTGAATTCTTGTATCAGTTCTAGCAAGTTCTAGAGTCTTTGGGGTTTTCTATGTAGAGTATCATGTCATCTCTGAAGAGTGGAAGTTTGACTTCTTTTTGCTACTTTGGATGTCTTTTATTTCTTTTTGTTGTCTGATGGCTGAGGCTAGGACTTCCAATACTGTGTTGAACAACAGTGGTGAGAGTGGACATCCTGTCGTGTTCCTGACCTTAGGGGAAAAGCTCTCAGTTTTTCCCCATTGAGGATGATGTTCGCTGTGGGTTTTTTGTATATGGCTTTTATGATATTGAGATATGTTGCCTCTCTCCTTACACAGCAGAGAGTTTTAATCAAGAAAGGATGCTCTGTTTTGTCAAATGCTTTTTCTGCATCTATTGAGAAAATCATGTGGTTCTTGTCCTTTCTTTTATTAATGTGTTATATCACATTGATTCATTTGTGGATTTTGAACCACCCCTGCATCCCAGGAATAAATCCCACTTGTTCGTGTGTGTGTGTGTGTGTGGTTTTTTTTTTCTTTTTTTTTAAGATTGATTGATTTATTTGAGAGAGAGAGGCAGAGGGACAGAGTCCCAAGCAGACTCCCCACTGAGCATGGAGCACGATGCAGGGCTTGATCCCACCACCCTGAGATCATGACCTGAGCTGAAACCAAGAGTTGGATGCTTAACTGAGCAAGCCACCCAGGTGCCCCTTAAGTTTTATAGTAATTCAAGTTATTCTCTTGGGTTTGCGGGGTATTCAATTTTGTCATATGCAAATAATGATAAATTTGTTTCCTTTCTATATTTATGGCAAATATTTACTTCTCTGTGTAGTTGCACTGGCTGGCACTTCCAGAAAAATGTTAATTAATGGTGTTAATTAGAATCCAGCTAACTATATGCTAGACTACATAATAATGTTTTTGGTATAAGGATTTCAAGGCCTACCACAAAAAACCTGTAACTGTTATAATTTTGAAAATAGATAAAGAGAAAATAAATTAAAAACAAAGTACACGGGAGGAAGGAGAGAACAGGACTAGAGTTTGTGAGGAGTAAATAATGGGAAAATCTAATGGAAGAGAATTAAGGGGCTGCACCTGATGTTGTGGGGCTCTTTGGTGATTCAGGTAGTGTTTAATAACCATCGTGTATCCGGCCCAGTGTTACATGTGATGATGCTGGGAAGACAAGGATGATAACATTTTTTCATGATTTGCCTGTGCCATCGGGGGTTCTCTGTAAATTGTGGAAGGGAGAACTCTTAGTGATCAATGCAGTAGAAGCCTGCATGTTATCAGTGTGTCATAGAGGCACAAATTGTCATAGGATTTAAAAGAAGGCTACTTGGTCCACCTTCACTGCTGCATTCCCTGTACCTAGAACAGTGCCTGGCCCAGAGCAGGTGCTTAGGGATGTATTAATGGATGAAAGAAGTCACTGCTCATTGTGGTTTTGGCCACTGTTGTGGTGGAGCTGAGCTAGGTTCTCCCGGTAGACGGGGAGGAGAAGCCTGTCCGCTACTTGATGGAAGAGTTTGATACACGTGAACTACACAAGCAGGATGCAGGGCAGGTCTGTTCTGCTGGAGGTGTGGAGTATTTGCAGAGGAGGGAGGGAGAGCAGTTTTGAGGGGAGGGCGCAGCTGTGGCAGAGAGCAGAGCTTTCTAACCTGTGCAGCGTGGAGGGGGTCTGGTGGCTGAGATGTGGATTGCAGCCTGTGTGTGGCTGGCTGGCTTAGCGCCTTATCCCACATAGCCTAGTTTCCCTTGATGTGCCGGACAGGAAAAAGAGTTGTCAAGGTGGCACCTCTGTATCAGTTCCTGCCCTCCACCCCCCTCTTCTACCAGATCTAGTTTAGGTTAGACAGCTGCATCACGTGGCCACACCCAGCTCCAGGGGGCCCCGGAACAGTGAGTATGAGGTGTTAGCTTTCCAGACACCTGAGGTGTAGACAGTAAGGGACAGAGGGATTTAGGAATAGATGTTGAGGCAGTCCATGTCAGTGTCTGCTGCAGAACCACCCTATAAAAGCTGTCTTTGTAATCTCGTTCTTTGACCCACTGCATTACGAACATGCTTCAGCATCTTTCCCGAGTGGCTTTAGTCATGGAACCATTTAGGAATAGATGTTGAGGCAGTCCATGTCAGTGTCTGCTGCAGAACCACCCTATAAAAGCTGTCTTTGTAACTCTCGTTCTTTGACCCACTGCATTACGAACATGCTTCAGCATCTTTCCCGAGTGGCTTTAGTCATGGAACCTTTGATTAAGTGAGCTCCTGTGGGGAAGCTTGGTATGATGAACATAGGATGAAGATAACTGCTTTGGGTATGGGGAAGAAGGTGTTCTGAGAAGAGTCAAGGCCACTTTGAGCCCTGTGCTCCTTACCAGAATGCCACCTTTTTCTGGGACTCAGTTTGAGGGAGTTGGTCAGGTATCATGGAAGCCCCTTGAATCTCAGTGAGAATCTTAGCAAGGAGGAACTACGACATGAACATTTTGTCTTTTAGTTGAGTGATGTAGGTGATGGTGGAAATTATTACTAGAAGATTTGACTTTGCATTCATAGCTCCCAGTGTTCAGCTGTTGTGTTTTTAAAGGAGGAAATGCCTCCCTTATTAAAATACAAAACCCTGGGAACTTTGGACTAGCAATAGATACTGAAGAAAAATGTCCAGGTTGGAAAGGAATTGGCACCCTAGTTGTCCCCAGAGATAGTGCCTTTTTCTAGAGTCTTCTCTGCTCTCTCTAGCCACAGTCACACCCAGTTGCTGGAGCCGCTTTAGAGTCTTGGCTCAGGTGATATTCGTGGTCCCCTTTCCTGGTTTTTAAAGGGAAAAAAACAGCAAACTAGTCAGAATGTAAACAATAGAAACATTGATTTCCAATGAATGTATTTCTGTCTTTATTAATATTAGTGGAAGCTGAGGATTATTCTTCTCCGATCTAAAGTAGGATATGGTTCCCATTTAGTAAAAATGTCAGAAACTTATTAATATTTCATGGGTTAATCATTGACTCATTAATAGAAAAAAATAAATTCCTGTTTTTCAGAGGGGATTCCTGGAGACCTAAAGCTTAACGTAGGAAGGAAATTGGGTATGTTAGATAGCTGGTTTTCTAAGTTTCTTTCATATTTTGTTGACTTTTTAATAGTTCAGTCAATGAAGTTAGCAGTTTTTATGTGTTTGAGATGTTTGTAATTTTTCTCTAGTTTATAGAAAGTCGGCTAAAATTTCGGGCTACTTTTAGGCATATTGCAAATGTTTTTAGAAACCTGAATTTGAGACATTTGACTTCCATGGTTTTAAAGGCAAATTATGTTGTCAGTAATTTTGTCAATTTTGAAAATAGTATTAAGAAAATGTCTCAGGGACGCCTGGGTGGCTCAGTCGGTTAAGCGTCTGCCTTCGGTTCAGTTCATGATCCCCGGGACCTGGGATCGAGTCCCGAGTTGAGCTCTCTGCTCAGCAGTGGAGCCTGCTTCTTCCTCTGCCTGCAGCTCCCCCTGCTTGTGATCTCTTCGCCCCCATCTCTGACAAATCAATAAATAAAATCTTAAAAAAAAAAAGTTTTAGATAGTGGAATTATTCTTTGAGGCTCCGATGCTATTTCCTTTGCAAAACACAAGGTTGCTGAATTCATCAATGGCAATTATGTGGAAGATTGTTTTATCCGTGTAGAGAAAAAAGAAGCCCTGCTCCAGTATTCCTTTTAAGTCGGAAGAAACTATGAAAGGAATTGTATATTCTACCATGAAGTTTATTGAATTTGGTGCAGGGTGGTCTTAGAATCCTTAATCTTGGGGCACTTGGGTGGCTTAGTCGGTGAAGTGGCTGCCTTTGGCTTGGGTCACGATCCCAGGGTCCTGTAGCCTGCTCCCTGCTCAGCGGGGAGTCTGCTTCTCCCTCTCCCTCTGCCACTCCCCCTGCTTGTGCTCACTCTCTCCCTTTCTTTCTGTCAAGTAAATAAATAAAGTCTTAAAAAAAAAAAGAATCCTTAATCCTTAAGCGCTTAATCCTTAAGCGCTTATAAAATGCTCATGGCTCTGTGCCTGTATGGCACTGCTGTGTGGATTGTCAGCACAGAGCTGCTCAGAGAAGTACCTCTAATGGACAGACTTCTGAGAGGTTGTTGTGGGATGGACACTGATGTTTATTGCCCCATTTTATATATATTTTAGGGATTTTGTGCACACTATTTGATTACGTCTGCACACTGCTTCTATGGTGTAGGCAGGATTATGTCCATTTTGATAGAAGAATAAATTGAGGCCGGGTGAGGTTAAGTAATTGGCACAGTCTCAACAGAGCCTGTAAGTGAGAGAGGCAGGATTCAACCACAAAATGTCTGACTCTGGAGTTCTTCACCAGGTTGGCAGAATTCAAGTCTTTGGGCTGTGTGGTGGTGGGACCTCACTTATTGGCGAGCACATTTTGTGACGGAATCTCTGGCATTGAGGGGGAGGAGGAGCTTGGGATTTCTCTTTAGTCTGAGAATTCAGGGTTCTAGTACTTGTCTCCCCAAATGAGATGCTGTCTGCTAAAGGGAACATTTATGGGAGCTTATTAGAGGAATTATAGACCACACATGATCACAGCCCTTGCTATAAAAGACAACTTCAGCGAAGACTTCTGTGTTAGAACTTGCAAACCTTTGTAAAAATGTGAGTATCAATTGCTAACTCCAAAGTAATTTAAGAAAAAAACCCTCATAATGCATTTTATAGTTATTTCTTATAATGGGAGACAGAAAGGGAGAAACATTGGTACTTGAAGAAAAAGGTTTTGGTCACTTTATGGTCATATTGGGATAGAGAGCATTTGTGGGTTTTGTGCTAAATACCGATGTTTGCAAACTGTTGGGCTTATTTGCTGAGATATTGTAAAACTAATCTGCTTTTTAAAAAGATGTGAAGTTATAGTTCTCTAATTTTTGAACTGAAAGTATAATACAGAATGATTTTAAACATCACTTCCGGTATGTTAAAATGTTAGATATATTTGGAAAAAGGTGAATTTTATGTAAGTTGCGTATATGAATTCCCAAGGCTATTCCTGCTAAATCAGGGCAAATAATTCTGTTAGAAATTCTGTTACAGCAGAGAGGACTATTTTGTTACTCCTCTGGTTTTTATTTTTGAAGAATAACAATCATGAGGGGATAAATGAGAAGAGCTTTTTACCTAGAAAAACTTAAAAGGTAATAACTATCACACAATTACATAGTAAAATTTATTTTAGAAGTAGAGATAGAAGGGGTGTCCATGATTGCTGAGTCCCCTTGGCTGGCACAGTTCATCCCAGGATTGCTGGATGTGCTTGCTGCCCGGGGTGGGACTTAGAGGCCTTTAACTAGTAATTGCTGGGCCCAGAGTGCATGTATTAATTCATTTCTGAAGCTCACCTCTGACTCCCAGTTTTTCTTCATTTGTGTATGACAAGGTTGGTCTCTTGGTTATTGTTGCTAATTTTCTGGGATCAGGACGGAGACTGGGGTGCCTGGGAGGACACCAAGGGTCCTTCTCCTCGCTGCTTCCTCCTGCTGATTCTCCAGTCCCTCCTTACGTGGAGGTGGAGGAGTGAGGAGGCAGTAGCGCTTAGCAGATGTTGCAGTGAAGGGGCTAGGTCTCCTGGGGGATACACTTACTTCTTGAAGCACACTGACCGTCTTCTGATCCCTGGTGGGGGGCAGGGTGGCCTGTGATTATAATGATCCTCTTTTTATTTAAAATTTTGACGTTGTGTTTATCATGGATTTTTAGCATTAACTTTGAGTTTTTAAAAAGTTACATTAAAATATTTTTCATGAGTAGTGAGATTTTGGCACCCCATTAAATTTTGTCTTAGAGGCAGCTATCCCTTGCCTCATCCCAAGTCCTAGCCTTATTCTGATCATTGCCTTGAAAGACTATAATTCTTTGTGATATGTCATTAGAAGTGGTTATCAAAGCCAAGTGACTTAGAGGTTTAAACAAGAGATTCCAATGATACGCCAGTAAACAGCTGCTCACTCATGCCAACATCGTGGCTGGGCCGTGGCAGTTCTAACAACCTGACATGAAAACAGGTGTAAGGCGGGCTGGGAGGGAGCTTCCTGGCTTCTCTCTGGGGCAGAAAGAAGCCTGTTAGTCTTTCAGTCCTGGTAGGGAACTGTAAACAGCCAAATATTAGATGGTCTTTAAAAATTTTTTATGACTTTTGAGGTGGTTATTGTAATATCCTTGTTTGAATTCCTGTTCATGGTCAGCAAGTTTTAAAACTGGGATTTCTCGTGGTAAACGTGACCAGATTGACATGGGATATGCAAATCTTCCCCTAAGGTGGGGTAGTTAGGAGAAACAGAGATGTCGCTTTGCCTTTTAACTCTAAAATTACTGGGCTGTGTTTCTCACTATTTCCAAGGGACACCGTGGCGAGCAGAGTGAGATGTGAGAGCGGCACTCACGTTGACTAGTGCGAGCCGCTGAGATTTCCAGATTGGCCCAGGCCTGGCTGTTCGTTGCTTCTTCCACAGGCTCCGAGTGTCTGGGGATCTCCTTGACTCGCAGAGACATGCTTTCACCCTGAGCCATTTCCCAGGCGGCCGTGAGTGCCGCAGGGGTCTGTGCCAGAGGCCCGGCGCTGCTATATATGGCAGGAAAGGGCGGCGGTGGGAGGGCCCACCGTGCCCCAGCAGCCTGCAGGGTGATCGCAGGCATCCAGGTGTCTTCCTGGCACTCGGGTCAGCGCTGGTTTCCCCTCCCCTTCTCCAACCTTGGCACTGAATTTTGACAGCATGTTGAATCTTCACATTACATGAAAAAGTCACTTCAACTTTAGATACTCATTTGTCAGTCGGTTGTGTACGTTAAATCTGTCAAGACTAGTTGGGAAGTCTGTGTGGCTCAGAGAGAGTAGATTGTGGATAGGGTAGGGGCTTGGCTCCTTGCCTCCGTGGCTCTTTGCTCTGCATCAATTGGCAGGACAGTTCAGGGTCTGACGTAGTGTAGATTTCTATCCATGTGGACAGGCAGGCGAGAGGTGTGTCCCTGTGTGTGGCAGGTGCTGAAGTCCGGGTCCTGTTAGGCTAGATTTATCATCTGTTCAGTTGTGCCACCACCGTCTCTTCTAAGATGACAGAGCCGTATCGGGTCAGGGGTCTGAGCCGTGCAGACAAGAGGACTGATGCTATCAACAAGTTGCGGTGTCTGGTTCCTTGGGAAACTGCTCGCTCTGTGCAGGGTGAGGGCCACGGCAGACGTGCACCCGGCCTGCTGTGGGCTTCTGCCAGGGCTTCTGTCCGTTCTGCATGCATGTGGTTACGGAACCCAGAGGTTCCCAGAGGTGTCCTGGTTGGGAGAAATATATAATGGAAAAATAACCATGAAAAGATGATAATAAAATTTAATTGAAGATCTGCTACGTCCATTGCATTCTCTTAGGCTTTCAGCATGTGAATTTATGACCTGATGACTTAGGTGTTATCTTCATTTCACACAAGGGGACGTTTCGGCTTGGTGATATTAGTGAATGGCTGAGAGGGGCTTGGACGGACCCTGAGACTGTGTGACTTCCAAGCGTCAACTTTCGGTGAAGAGCCTGGGGTAGGAACGTGTGGTCCACAGCCTCTGTGGTTGCAGGTTGCCTGCCGTTCCCTGTTGTTGGCTCTCGATTCTTCGTTATGGACACAGGAGGCCTGCCTGTATTGTTTCCTTTCTTCCTGCAAAAAAATTGGTTTTTAAAAATAATACATATATATATATATATTTTTTTTTTAAGATTTTTTTATTTATTTATGTGACAGACAGCCAGCGAGAGAGGGAACACAAGCAGGGGGAGTAGGAGAGGAAGAAGGAGGCTCACAGCAGAGGAGCCGGATGTGGGACTCGATCCCGGAACGCCAGGATCACGCCCTGAGCCGAAGGCAGCCGCCCAAGGACTGCGCTACCCAGGCGCCCCAATACATATATATATTTAAACTGAAAGCAGTGTGAAAGGAAGCAGGGAAGGCACTCTGTCCTCACCAGTTTCGCTGCTTGGTGGTGAGTGTTAGAAGCCTGGGTGTTGCCCGTGCTCCACTCTGTTCGCACAGTGAGGGAGGGCTGTGAGATACTGCTCTGCTCTGGCCTGGTGGGACGTGGTTCAGCACATCACCGATGAGCGTCTCTGTGATTGTTACGTCGGAGTAATGACCCTGGATCTTCTGATAGAGTTTCCTCATAACCTGCCAGGACATTTTAAGGATGGGGAGACCGAAAAGGAGTAAAGAATTTGGGCTGTAGGATCTGTGAGATGAAGCCCGCCCGTGGAGGTGATGTCGTTGAGGGACAGTCAAGCCAAAAACCAGGAAGCAGGAGATCTGCTGTAGTGGTAGGAGCAGGGAATCCCTGCACGTCAGTGACACGGGGTATCACGTGCATTTCCTTCATCCTGAGGTTGTTACGGGGAGGTTGAGGCAACAGAAGGTAGCAGCTCTCGAAAACTGAAAAGACAGTTCTCGTGCTGGATGGGTGGTGGAAAGGTTTTATTGCTGCTAAATATGATCACTGAAACACTTGGTAGGAATTTGCCATGCTGTTATATGCTTTAATAAGTTTTGTAAGCTTTTATATTTCTAATGTTCTAGAAATCCAAAGAATTGTCTTGTGAGTTGTAAGACAAAAACCAGTCATTATTTTTTGGATTGAAGCATTTCAGTCAACTTTGGATCCCTTCCCTGTGTTGTACGTGCTGCTTCATTGACTTCCGTGAAACTAGAAGAGATTTCTTAGTGACACGCATAGCGTACTGATTTCCAATGTGATACGGGATGATATCCAAGAATCTTTCACCCCAGGGTCATGAGTACCACGGGAACAGTTTCTGTGCTGATGGTAGGATCTTCTGTTTGGTTTCTGGCCCATTTGCAGAGGGCTATACTCATCTGCACAGCGGCTGTCACTAATGCATAGATTTGGAGGCATGTTTGGGACCATTCAAAACTGTTAGAATTTTTGGTGTCCAAAAAATGACACAAATGGGAATTAGCTATTTTTGTTCATCAGAAATTTTCTTTTAGGGGCATCTGGGTGACTCAGTCAGTTAAGCGCCTGCCTTGGGCTCGGGTCATCAGCCTGGGGTCCTGGGATCGGGTTCTGAGTCCGGCTCCCTGCTCAGGGGGTAGTCTGCTTCTCCTTCTCCCTCTGCTCCTCCCCCGGCTCGTGTTCTCTCTCTCTCTCTCTCTTGCTCGCTTTCTCTCTCTCAAATAAACAAAATCTTTAAAAACTTTTTTCTTTTAAAATAAAAATTAATATCTGCCCTGTGAAAACAGCAATATAGGCTTTTCCCTGGGCAGTAACCTTATTTCTGTGTTTGGCATTGTGTGTGTGTGTGTGTGTGTGTTTGGAGATACGGTGTTGCGTAGGCTATTAGCCTGTTGGTCTGTCCATCTGCAAATAAGCCAGTTCCATTAAGCCATAATATTCATTTTTGGGAAAAAAAGTTCTGTGTAAATAAATTTTTTTCATTTGTATTTCCGTGTGTTTTATTAAAAGTTGAACTCAAGAGTCTGTGATTTGAGACGTAGTGTAATGTACCCACCAGATTATTGGCGTAGTGATGTTTCTACAGAAATGTGACTTTAAAAGTCAGGCTTCGTATTTTAAATGTTTTAAAGCACTGTTTATGTATTATACTTTGTATAATTGGTTGACTTAATTGGTTTTCTTATTCTGTAAAGTCTGGATCTAAAGAAAAGAAATATGTCTTTTTTTTGGGTTCCGAGTAAAGATTCAGGCTTTGAACCGTTAGCAGGAAAGGGGAAGGAACATGATTTGTTGTTCTTATGATATAAAAGAGGCTGGTGAGGGAGACATTTTTGAAGCTTGAAAACAGATTGACATGAAAGTAGAGGAGACCTGGAGAGATGACAGGTGCAAGGAGTGGGAGGTGTGGGGGGTGGGCCCGCAAGAACAATTCAGCTCTGAGTACCGTTTTTACAGTCCTGTCAGGAACAATGAGAAATCTCCATTTTGTCATAATTGACGAAGGAAATTGTCTAGGGCCTCCGACTCAAAAGGCTGATGACTTGGAGATACTTGGGTGAAAGAAGCGGAATCCTAATGGTGAATTTGTTTATCGGGAGACCAGATCCGCTGATACATTTTTTACCATTTTGCATTCAGAGCATCTGTGTCACCGTGAATTAACTGCTATCTCAGAATCTAGGAGAGCTCTTAGAGTCCTCTCCTGCCTTTCAGCTTGGAGCTCTTTTCCATATGCTGCATTTGCCTCCCAGTCTGACTTGCACTGGTGGTAATCTTGGAAGAGGCAGTGATGGTGCGGGGAACCCCCCCCCCTTCTCTTGCAGTGGTTTCATATTTCCTTCTCTTTTCCTCTTGGGGTAGGCCGGGGGAGGGGAGCTGGCCCTCCCTAGCTGCTCTGTCTGTGTTCTTTCTCTCTCTCTTTAGCTCAAGTCCTCTGACTTCTTTCCTCCCTCCCATTTGCTTCTCCGTGTGCGTGCCCTCGGTGCCTGTGTGTGAGGAGGTGAGCCCCGGTGGTGGCCGGTGCGCCCACTTCTTCCGGTGCTTACCATTTGCTCATTCTGAGGTCTTGGTCCACTCTCCTTGTGACTTACCATTTCCCAATTTCTCTGAAAGAACATAGAGAATATTTCCCACCAAGGGTCTTGAAAATATCCTTTATTATATGTCCAGAGACCTTGTATGTGTAGAATTTGTGTTTGTTTATAGGGTTTAAGTTAAGAGAATGCCGTCTAGTAGACTTTCTGGTCCCTGCTCTGACTTGAGTAAACGTCCTAGTACTAGTCAAGTAAATAATTTAGGAGGCATTCCTAAGTTCAGGAAAAGCTGTCAGGCTCTTCTGGTTCATTCTTGAGTCTTCTGGGTCACTGCTGCGGTTAGACCTGGTGGTTGGTGATTGTGAAAGGTTATCCTTGGAGGGCACCCTTGTGGGGTCCTGGCACAGGAGGAGGGGTTGTCATGGTGACTGGAGTTCTGGGGCAGAGGTTCTGAGGCCTTTCGTGGCTCCCCAGCAGAGTTCCCGTTATTCTTTCCCCTCTCCCCCTCTCTCACAGCACCTGTGGGATTTCAGAATTTCAGACAAAGCCATTGGACAGTTAGCTTACTAGATCCCTCAGCAGTACTTGATCATGGTTCATTACTTCCTCTTTTCTTGAACAAGCTTTGGTCCAGTATTTATTAAGTACATTTAAAAAATAAACGTTTTATTTTGGAATAATTTTAGATTTATAGGGAAGTTGCAGAGATAACAGAATTCCTTTATACCCCTCACCCAGTCCTCCTTGCTAACATCTTACCTTACCATGGTTCATTTGTCCAAAGAAACCAACAACAGTATGTTACTTACCTAAATTCCGGAATTTTATTTGGTTTTCACCAGCTTTCCCACTAATGTTCTCTTTCTATGTCAGGATCCAATCGGGGAACTATGATACATTTAGTTGTCAGCTGTATTTTAATATAAACTTATGTATATATCAGTGATTGGTAATTTTGTTTAAGGGGATGGAAGGGAGAGTGAGTTACCGTCTCCTGGCTGTAGTGTTTTCTTCCATTTGTAAATATTTCATTCAGACATATCGATCATAACCATATACTGAATATCCCCATTTATACTTGTTCTAGTTTGATGTTTTGTAAGTACTGTGCTCTTTAAATGCTTTGTATTTACAAATAAAATAAGCAGTACTTTGTTTCGATGTGCCATGGAGCTGGTTAAAAATGGGATTCTACTTGTATGACCAGATGGGTCTAGTACCAGCTTTCCCAGGACCAGTGGTACTTGTAAAAGCCTGATCATTCCTTCTAGCTATCTAATGAAAGTATTTTCCTTAAAATTATAGATGTGTGTGTCATGTAGGATGATTAGTCCTGTGTGTAAGTGCTTGTGTGTGCGTGCTTGTGAAGGGGGCGTTGTTTTTTAGTGTTGTTAAAACTGGCATTCAAAAGAATAAAATAGAAAATATTTGAGTAGTCAGATGCAGTGATCCCATAGACTTTAGGATAATGTTCACTGTCTCAGCTTCTTCTGCAAGACGTCCGCAGCTGGTCTTGCCTTCCTCCTGGCCCTTTGCTGACATGCATCGTACTGCAGGTGCTCGGCCTGGCGCGCTGTCCTGTGAGCTGCCCTGCTGTCTGTCCCAGACGTCCTGTTTCCTTCAACGTGTGTCCAGGCTGCCTTGCTGTGGTTTTGCCTCCCCACATACAAGCTTGTTGAGGAAGGGGAGATGACTTTCACTTCTCTGGCCTTGGTGTCAGTGCTGCTCAGTAATGCTTGTGACAGATCTTTTTTGTCCCTGGTGGGGCCGAGGGAAACCATATGACTTCACCTGTCCTTGATGGCAAAATATAACCAAGTACCTTGAGAAGAGCTTTCTGCTTTTGACTGTTGTGAGCACGGAAATAGGAAATCCTCTTTGCCTGGGCACATAATCACAGACTAAACTTTGGCTTCTGTTAAATACTGAAAGGCAGATTGTATGAGTGAGATATCTTTGACCTCACAACTATCAAATAGAATATAGAACGAATTCTTGGGGCCAGGTCAGCGTCACACACTCCTGCTTCTCTGTGTGCCTTTCGCCATTCACATTTCTGTGACTAGATCTTGAACTTGATGTTTTCAGTTGGAATAGTGGAGAGTCTCAATGGCATAAGAGGGGGGAGGAGGACGTGAGACTTGTTGCTCTGAACCTTCTGGAATGTCTAACCCATTTACAACATTTCAAACGAATCCTCAAACTTCCTTGTCTGTTGTTGTCACTTTTTAATGAATATAGACAAAAGTGCTTATTTAAGCAATTCGTTTCTGTCTCACCTCTTTCATCACTCCTTTAATGAGAAAACTCAGCTCTAAATCGACTTGAACCAAGCATGTATTATAAACGCATAGGGACACATGGAAGGTGAACTTACTTTTCAATGGAAACTGTTTCTCTGTTCATTCACTCATCATGCCACAGACATTTATAAAGCGCGCACTCAGTGCTAAGCCGCATTCTGGGTGTTGGGGCTTTGGCGGTGAATGGGAAACCCAGGCCCCTGATCTCATGCAGTTGGCTTGGTTGTATGGATGGTGGTATTGGTCACTGAGATGGGGAAGTCTAGGGAGGAGCTGGTTTGGAGGGATTTCAGAGAGCTGCATTTGGCCATGTTGAGTTTCACATACCAGCAGTATATTTTTGTTTTTGTAAAGGCAAAAATTTGGTATCCGTTTACCATGACATCCTCCTAATTTTCTGTTTTTTAACTTTTAAAATTTTGATGTTTTGTCGAAATTACAATGGTCGTTTTTTTCCCCCCCAGTCGTCACGTATGCATTAATTAAAAATGAACATTTTGTTGTAATCATTACCTCTTCCCTTCCATTGGTGAGGGAGGGATTCCTGCCCTAGAGTTGTGGGGATGACCAAACACATGACACTAGCCCTGGACAGAGCTTGATGACAGCTGGTTTTGTACAGCTGGATATCACAGATGCTGCCAGCCCAGGGACGAGGACCCTGCATGCCAGGCAGGGGGTTGTGCTGGGG
This sequence comes from Ailuropoda melanoleuca, assembly GCF_002007445.2. Lineage (NCBI taxonomy): Eukaryota > Metazoa > Chordata > Mammalia > Carnivora > Ursidae > Ailuropoda > Ailuropoda melanoleuca. Next base: position 30,574,101 of record NC_048232.1, on the reverse strand, counting down.
AGCAGAGAGAACAAGTAGGGTCTGGGGAGGCAGGCTTTGCCATATCCAGAGGGTGGGTGGCCCGTGGTTCCCTGAAAAGCATGTGACTGGCTTGTGTGAACGGTGGCAGGCCCCTCAGAATAAGCAGGAGCTGTGCTTGGTCCCGTGATAAGGAGGGTTGTTTGGGCAGAAGACCTCGTCTGTGAGGTCTGAGTGAGGAGGGGAACTTGCAGTTAGGCTTCTGAGACCTTCCTAGTGTTCCACATGTCAAGGCAGCACATGATACTGGGCCTCAGTTTTAGGCCTTGTACCACACATTTGAATTAAAACAGTGCTTTATACTTATTAAATGCTGCAGAGAGGGTTCCTTCATTTTAGAAGGCAATAAAAGATTTGGGAAGAAATGCACAGATAATTATAATATCAGAAATCATGTACCTATAATGGGAATGGTTTAAGCTAGCTATGAGCTGCCATGGGGTCCGTCGAACGTCTTCATGTGCCATGCCTTGGCTGGGGTCCAGAGGGCAATGGATTGTTTGCCCGCAGCTCCATGGGGCTGGATGGGAGGCCAGGGCTGAGGTGGTCCCTGGGGAACAGCCCTTCGGTGCGCATGGTTGCCTCTAGATCGCTAAGCCTGCAGTCTATTTTGGTTTTCCCCATGGAGAGTACATCCTCCCAGCGGAGGGGACTGTTAAACGGGCTTTCCTTTCTTTTCTTTCTGCATAAAATGTTGACTTGCTAAAAGGAAGAAAACATGCCTGAATAGAAAAGTGTTTCAGATGTTGATCTCTAGTTATTGATATGCATGATGAAGTGATTAGGGGAAAGGTGTACTGATGTCTGCAAGTTACTTCGAAATGCATCACAAAATAAGACGGAATAATAGGTGAGTACAGGAATGGATAGATGGATAGATTTGTGATGAAGCAAACGTGGGAAGCTTTTAATTATAGAATCTAAGCAGGGTACACAGTTGTTCGTAGTATAATTCTTTCAACTTTTTGTGTTTGGATAGTTTCATAATACAAGAGTGGGAGAAAAATGTTCCGTAGCAAATGGGTTGTATTTCATTAGTGGATAAAACTAGCGTTAAAAAAGACTTGGAAATATTTGTGTGCACAAATAGTAATACTGTTCAATAGGTTTTTCTTTTTTAAATTTGTGTTTATGGGTAATGCAGGGTTTTGTTGTTAAAAAATATGTATTGTACAGTTTGAAAGCGCTGGCCTCAGGCGTTTTCTTTGTAATGCAGAGCCAGGGGCCGCGTGAGGCCCTGGAGAGAGAGCTTCCTGCCGTCTGCAGCGCTTGGCCTGCAGGTAGTCAGGGGAAAGCTCGGATAAATACAGGAGGTTCAAAGTGTCTAACTTAACAATGAATTTTTGTTCAAGGGTTTAATGTTGTTGAGGAATTTAGCATAAGCATTAGATCATACCATCAGCACAGGCTATTTTTTGTCTTGTTCTGTTTTCAATTTTAGGCAAAAGAAAGGGTAAGCTTTCACTGATGGGTCCAAGACATGAATGTGTATATATTCTGTTGCAAATATTGAGTTTTCTTTGCACAGTGTATTTTTTAAGGGGATGAAAGCAACTCTTGGATTATCTATTTTTTAGGACTTCCCTCCTCTCAAAATTATTCATTTTTGGGTATGATTTTTTAAAGTCTTAATTGCTTGTGTGAGGTATTTGGGAAAAAACACACACGAGGGAAAAAAAAATCTGATTTTATCACTCCAAGAAAAATGTTTATTACACAAATGGCACATAAAGTATATGAATACCATATATGTTTATATAAATACCATATGTAAAATACTAAACTTAAAAATTGGGATAGTACTACCTGTGTTGCCTTGCTGAAGGGATTATAGGCAAAGTGTATTGCCATTTGCCGCTTACTTTGAAATGAATAAAAAAAATTGGATTCTTTTGTTTTTTTCCTATTATAAAGGATCTGACGAGAATCTTTCTGAATAATTGCATACATGTACTTTATTTTCTTAGGCAAAATCTTTGAAGCCTATTTGATAAGGTTAGGTAGCACTTTGGTAGACATTTCTGATGAAGTTAGGGAGATGGAATGCTTGCAGTAGAAGCCAAATTTCTGGGCTGGCAAGAGGATCCATTGAGTTGGAGCAGATCACTTGAGAAGAAAGAAGAGTGGGGGAGAAAAGGCGAAGAATTTAGATTGTGGTTAGTTACATTGGGGTTCAGTCATCACTGCATATCTCATAATGTGGAGGTATCGTAACTTATGTAACCCTTTTTTAGTGATAATGATTATTATTTTCTCCAGGATTCTATTATAAATAAGAACTGTGACAGCATCTTTATGGATCCATTCTCTGTGTGGGAGTTTTTCCTTTAGAATATAAATGAGTTGCTTGGAGCAAAGGAAGTACACATCTTAACGTTTTATTAGATATTGACAAATTGCACTAAAAAAGACAATTTATACTCTCTGCCCCTTGTGAAGACTAAGTTACCTATTTATTAATTTGTTTGTTAATTTGATAGTCAAAAATTGGCATATCATCGTTATTTTAATTTCCCTTAGTTTATATCTATTCCTCACAATTTTCTGTTTATCCATTTCAATTTGAGGTTGTTTTTCTTTTGAGCCCTTTATAATAGTAACTATTTCTGATACATATTGAAAATATACTTTCTGGTCTCTTCTCCATTGTTTAACCTTTTTTAATGGTGTATACCACACTCTACAGAATCTTTAAGTTTTTGGCTTTGGGGTTTTATATCTAGAGTCAATTGCTTAAGAAGACCTTACTCACCCTAACTGCAAAAGTATTCTGTTTTAAAATTTAATACTTAAAAAATAATAAAGCAAAAACATGTAGAATCTAATCTTGGATTAATCTGGAATCGATTTTGTATTTGGGAGGGGGTAATGATAATTCTTCCCTGCTCACCCTTGCTCCCCAAGCGGAGAGCCGATTGTTTTGACAGAGTATCTCAAGTTTTTGTTTTGTGTCTGTTTTGTTTTTAAGGTGCTTGTATATTTCTGTGTACGTTCAGGGCAGTCTTCACCAATGAGAATTTGCTCTTTAAGTGCAGAAGCATATTTTCTAAGTGCTTTTGTGAAGTGCTTTGTTGACATACCATGTGTTTGCTTTTTTGGGTTGAATAATACTGATGTATTATGATAAAAGTTTTTAAAGGGAATTATTATTATTTTTTTTTTAAAGATTTTTTATTTATTCGACAGAGATAGAGACAGCCAGCGAGAGAGGGAACACAAACAGGGGGAGTGGGAGAGAAAGAAGCAGGCCCACAGCAGAGGAGCCTGACGTGGGGCTCGATCCCACAACACCGGGATCACGCCCTGAGCCGAAGGCAGACGCTTTAACCGCTGAGCCACCCAGGCGCCCCAGGGAATTATTTTTTGAACCTGAGAATAAGTTTCCTAAATCATAAAATGAGATTAGGGTATACTTTGCAGTTCATTTTTTGTGATTTAAAAAAGTACATGGTTTGCATACATACTCTTTATACTATTTTTTTCTGAATAAGCAGTGGTTTTGCTACTTATGGGATTCATTTAGTCAATGGGAAGTAAGTGGAAAACAACTTCGACTTTACTTTTGTAAAGCATAATTTACTCCTTTTGTGGATTGCAGTTAGCTCGATATTAGGGATTTTGAGAAAGATCATTTGTATTGAGTTTGAATCTACTTTACCTGAACAGATAACCTGATAAAAACTGTGATCATGCTTGTCACTAGCTTTTTTTTTTTTTTTAAGCTGGATACTTTTTCATATTAGTGACAACATGGAGTTAAGTATGTTTGCATTACAATCTTAGACAATTTTAGTAAAGAAAATTTTTCTTCTGAAATTTTGTCTTAAATAGAAAGAACCCACGGAGGAGTGATAGTAATGGGATTTTCAATCTTAGTAGTTGCTGGCAGTGATACTGGGGAAGTTCACCTTCCGTAAGCAAGCAGGAAATGACTGGTTAGTAATAACTTGGTTAGTCATGGATTTGTGCGTGATTAATGGTGTTATCTTTGAACTTTGGTATAAAGTCTAAGAGGGAAGCAAATGTTTCATTGTAATAGTGAGCCTTTTATGTTTGTAGTTGATAGAGATGTATTGCCCAGCACCTGTGTTTTTTTTGAGAAACTTTGTGTTTCTTTGCTTGTTCCCAGCCAATTCCTTCCTTGAAGTGTCACCTCATTTCCTCCAGGGGGCAGGGGAGAGGGAGAGTCAAGAATGGGTGGGAGTTGGGGAAGAGGTGCTAGACTGAGGTCTTCATCACGGACTCCTCCTTGGAGTCTCTTGTTCGCGGGGTGCTCAAAGGTGAATGGTTCTCCCTCAGGTACCCTGTGCTGTTTGTACTGGCCTCACGGCATGTCTCATGTTGGCTGTGAGCACTGCGTGGGGAGGTGTGGGTTTGTCAGAGATTCTTGCCCACTTATTGGAAGGCTCAGGTTTGTTTTATTAAGATGAATACAGATATTATGGAGTAAGTTGTAAATTTTATATGCATTTTTAAAGATGAAATCAAGATACCCCAACAAAAGAGACTTCAAAGACATTTTGTACTGGCAGAAGGGGAGAAAAGGGGTGTGTGACTCCCATCGGACCTTCAGCTGTAGAACGTCTTGCATTTTACTGCTTTCACATTTCTTGAGAAGAAAAACACGAACTACTTTGCAGGCTTGACTGTGTACTTAACGCTATTGGTGACTATTCTGTGGTTTAACATTTTCATAAGCTTGCAGATCTCAGTGGTGGCATGGAATGCTGTTTTTCTCTAATAGCTCCCTTCTCCTTAGAGACAGGGAAAATACCCTGTTGTCTAGTTTTCAAGGAAGGATTAATAGCTATGATTAATTTTGCAAAAAGCTGTTTCTGAGATTAGTCTTGCACATTTTCCCCCTTCATTTTTAACCTATCAATTCTGAGAAGCTGAGAAAAGTGAGCCACGGGATTACTTCCCATTATACTTGTCTTGTTGAATTTAGTAGGCTTACTTCTTTGCCTTCCCTCTTGTAAATATTTGCAAATTCATTACAGTATTTATTTTCCTTGTGGTTTAACTTAAAAATAAAGATTTTGGCAAAAAAGTGTCATGCTGAAAAATATTGGACTAGTAGTTAGGAGATGGAAGGTTTAGATCTTGCTGTCTAATTGGTATTTTGATTTTGACCCTTAACTTTTCTCAGTTGTTATTTACTACCTCCAAAGTATTTGTATTCACTTTTCAGTGATTTTAATGGCAAATAATTGTTTTATATTATTTTATGGCTTAAAAAGTGAAGAACCTTAATTTCATAGAACATATAACTATGGGTTTTTGTGTTACTTCTGAATAAACTTGGTCCAATAGTTCAGGTACAATGATATCTAACTGGCAGTAGAGTAAGTGTAACTTTTACAGCTATCAATGTGAGCAATTAGTGTAAAGGATTAATATAAAAGACTAAAAGACTAGTGTAAAAGAACAGCTCTCCAAGTAAGAGTAGTGAAATTTATGAAGTAACTGGGGATCTCCTACAAGAATACATTTTCTTGGGGCTCCTGGGTGGCTCAGTTCGTTAGGTGTCTGGCTCTGGGTTTCTGCTCAGGTTATGATCTCACGGTCCTGGGATTGAGCCCCACATTGGGCTCTGCCCTCAGCACAGAGTCTGCTTCACCTTTTCTCCTTCCTCCTCCCTCTCTGTCTCTGCCCCCCCAAAATAAATAAATAAAATCTTAAAAAAAAAAGAATACACTTTTCTTTGCGTATAACTTAAAATTCAGACCATCTTGAAAGAATTCCTGAAAGAAAATGGTCATAATTTTATATTTTCACTTTTTTTAAAAATCAGAAGACCACGTTAAAGAGGAGAGAAAAAATTTAAAATAGCTCAAAGAATGTTTTGTAGATGTTTATAATGATGACTTAATCATGTGTACTTTCTTGGAGAAAGTTATCTTTATAATACCGAGACTCTGTAATGGAATTTGTAGTTGTAAAATTATTAAGTTTGGGGAACAGAGTTTTGTAATTTACACATCTGTAAAACCAGATCAATTTATAGCTGGTCTCCCTCCCCCATTGCTTTTGGCTTTACGCCATTTCCCTTTAATTGGGAAATGTTAGAATATGCATACCTACGAGACTCAGTGCTGGTTTTATTAAAGAGTGATTTTGAGGACATGGTTTACTGTGTCTCACACAGCATTCTCTTTGAGAATCCATAAAGGAATTTTTTCCCCAGTAATAGATACAGTTGTGGTTCTCTTCCTAAGTGTATGCACAGTAGTCCCCCTTATCCCTGGTTTTGCTTTCCCTGGTTTTAGTTACCTGTGGTCAGTGCACTCTGGAAGCAGATGGTTCTCCTTCTAATGTATTGTCAGAAGGTCACTAGTAGCTTAACAGCTATGTCATAATACCTGCATCATTCACCTGACTTCATCTCATCGTGTAGGTGTTGTATCATCTCACATCATCAGAAAAAAAAGGGCGAATACAGGTACAGTAAGATGTTTTGAGAGGCCACATTCACATAACTTTTATTACAGTATATTGTTATAATTGTTCTATATTATTATTATTTTTAGTTTCTTGCTGTGCCTAATTTATAAATTAAACTTTATCATAGGTATGCATGTATAGGAAAAAACATAGCATATTAGGGTTTGGTACTGTTTGCAGTTTCAGGCATCCACATGCTGCTAGAATCTTCACAGCCCATCTGGAGACCTCGTGGAGTGCATTTGAATATTGCCTTTGATTTCACCTCATTTTTCTAAATTTCTCTGTTCTTGATTTTGGATTATTATTAAAAAAATAATCCTGCATTATGCAAATTTGTAACTGTATAGTACAATATAATGTTAGTGAGAAGTTTTCGGTCTACAAACTCATTAATTCATTTAATTTCCAGACCCAATTAATTTATCCTTTAGAAAACAGAAGATTTGGATTTTGGGGAGAGAGAAGGAGAGGCTCTTGAGTATTGTGGCTATGGACAGAATGACTTTGTGTCCCTGACTGCTCCTTTTTATATATTGCGGATTTAATTTATTAATGTTTTGTTAATACTTTTTGTGTTTGTGTTCACGAGGGAGATAATACGTATATTTTAATGTCTTCCTCTGATTTTTAAGTCTGATTTTTAAACGGGTTTATGTTGGCCTTTCAAAATGAGTTGAGAAGTGTTTTCTCTTAGTTCTTGAAATAATTTACATTAAATTGGCATTGATTCTTCCTTGAACGTTTATAAGAGAATTCCAACAATGAAGCCATCTGAGCTTGGAGTTTTCTTTGTGGAAGAGTTTCAAATTATGAATCTAAAGAGTTTTAAATTATGAATTTAAAACAGACACAGGGCTATTCAATTCTAAATCTTTTTGTATCAGGTTTGGTACAATTTGTTTCTTTTAAGGAATTGGCCATTTCATCTGAGTTGTCAAATTTATTGGCATAAAGTTGCTCATTATATTCCGTTATTCTTTTAATATCTGTATGATTTGTGGTGATATCCCTGTTGCATTCCTTAATTTGTGATTTCTCTTTATGCTTAGGGGATTATCAGCTTTACTGATTTTCAAGGGCCTAGTTTTTGGTTTTGTCCATATTCTGTATTCATCCGTTTGCTAGTTCCTCAGTTTCTTACTGAGCTTTACTATTTCCTTCTTTCTTCTTTGGTTTAATTTTCTTTTCCTTTTTTTTTTTTTTCCCTACGCTGCTTAAGGTGGAAACTTAGATAATTGTTTTTAAACCTTTTTTCTGTTCTAACGTAAGCATGTAAAGCTATAAATTCCCCATCAAGCTTTGGCTGCAGTTCACAATTTGTGATATGTTGAGTTTTTATTTAGTTAAAATAATTTCTTATTTTCCTTGTGAGTTCTTTTACCCATGGGTTATTTAGAAATATACTCCTTAATTTTCAAATATCCAAACATTTTGGAGATTTTCCAAATATCTTTATTATTGATTTATAACTTAATTTTGTGGCTAGGGAACATATATTCAGTTCTTTGAAATTTACTGAGACTTCCTTTATGACTCAGCTTCTGGTTATCTGAGTGAGTATTCCATGGGCACTTGAAACCCTTTTTGTTTCTTATTCTAGCCAGAAAAGGAAAGACAAGTTGGATTGAGAACAAAACAGCACCTCTCTTCAGGCTGAGATGTGGGAGTAATGCAGGCTGATGTGTTCACAGTGACTTTGCTGGTGTATTTTATATGGGGGGGGGGTCGGGGGGGTCCCTCCTATGCAAGATTGACTACAAAACTGTAACGAAATAGGAGGCAATTTTAGTCTATTGAAGGAAGATTGCTTAAGTGGTTCCTTCCTCAAATTGCAAATTCACTTTCATTTTTTTTGGCAACTCAGAAAATAATAGAATTATGATTTATCTTACTGAAATTTCTTCTTTCATCAGTAGGTCTTTTATGCAACATGTATACATATTCTAAGGATGATAATTTCATAAGTGGGTGAACTCAGACTGTTTTGTGAAATGACAATGTATCTGCTCTGCATTTTCATATTAAAATAAATACTAAAATTTGTTGCCTTGAGTCTTTTCTGTCTTAACTTAGAATTTTGTAGCTGGAGTGAGGCAGGTAGAATAAAACACCTTGGGATAGTTAGGAAAAAATTATCATCACATTCTCTTCAAGAACTTAGACCAGCAAGGGACTCTATCAAATAAATAGAATCATTTGGCAACATAAATTAAATTTTCATCCCTAGGAATATTGACCCAGCTGAATTTCACTAATCCCTAGACACTGGATTTTTAAAAAAGCACTTTCCTTTTGCTGGATTGTGATAGATATAAAATCATGACAGATCACAACTGCAAGCAAAAATTAAACAATTAATTCAATACTAGTAATACTAATATATTGTTCACACATGAGAGTAAAAGAGGCACTTCCATGAAAATTTGTTTTCATCTATTGATTTATTAACTAGTTGAAAGTTTTGTAATATTTACCGTATTTTTTGGAAACCCTGCTAACTTAAAATTTTCATTGTCTTTCGACATAGTTTAATGTAATTTCCAGGCTCAGAAATTCCCACTTTCAACAGTCTGCATTCCTGCATCCGTGCATTTATTTGTCTAGAAGGGCAAAATTTCTAAAAGATGAGCAAAGAGATTAGAGCTGACAGGTGTCATAAGTGCTGCACATCTCATAAGACAAAACATGTTTTTTCTTTATAAGATGCTTCATGAGTGATAACACTTAAGAGATAGTCCTGAGAAATTATTTTATTGAGCATTTTAAGAAACATACTAAACATTCATTATGAATTGTTCTTTATTTCTGATTCAGATTAGAAAACCTAATAAAATTCTCTAAAACACATATGGAAAAGCCCCTGATTTTGGCAAAAGGGAGGTAACGGGAATGTTGGATGTGGGTTTTATCAGGAAGTATCTTTCCTTCTTTTCCCCATCCTTCTAAATTTAATCTCTCCCTGGGGATGGATCACAGATGGATACCACAGCCTGGAGCAAAGCACAGTGATCTTCTTGGTCTGCTGTCAGATTACTCTCAGGTTCCTGTAGATTGTTCGTTGCCTAATGAAGTTAATTTGTTGTGTGTAACTTCCTTAGTTTATTTTTAATTAAGCGGGGATTATTTTGTGCATGTACTTGTTGATTGGCTTTTTGTAGCAGACGCTTCTGTATCAATCAAGTTATACTATATGAAGATGTTTAGCTTCCATTTTATATGTGGAATACTTCAAGTTCTCACAAGAGTTGTTTGTTTTTTTAAAGATTTTCATTTATTTATTTGAGAGAGAGAGAGAGAGAGAGAGAGCGAGCATGAGCAGGGGAGAGAGGGAGAAGCAGGCTCCCCACTGTGCAGGGAGCCCGATGTGGGGCTTGATCCCAGGACCCTGGGATCATGACCCAAGCCGAAGGCAGATGCTTAACTGACTGAGCCATCCAGGTGCCGGTCACAAGAGTTTTTTATTCATAGCATTATATCTTTTAAAAAGGAGACTACTTTAGCCTTTTAAGGATTTACATATGAGGATAATTTGATGATTTTGCCTAATGTGAAAACCCAGAATATTATACTAAATATGACAAACTATTTTAAATGTTAATGTACTGTCTAAAAACTTGGAATCTTTGCTGTTTTTAGGTAATGAGAAAGAAAAGGCAAGTATACAAGTGGTTGTATTCTGCTGGACAATAAAAATACATTACTGGACCCTACCAGTGACATTATCTGATTTGGGAGTACTTAAAAATAGGCAACAGTGTGACCTATGTACTATAAACTGGTTAGCTAAGCATTAGCACAAATGAAAGTGAATCATTTTAAGGTGGAGAGGCACCAGTTCTCAGTGGGAAGATGGTGGTGGAGTAGGAGTAGGCAAGGAGACTTGCCTTGTCCCATGAATAGAACTAAATAACTATCAAATCGTCCTAAATCTTCCCAAAGAAATTGACCTGAAGCCTGGCAGAACAAACTCCATAACTAAATGTAGAGAAGAGGCCACATCAAACAAAGTAGGAAGTATGGAGACACGATCTGAGAGAAACTGAGATTTGAGAAAAACTGATCATGGCTGCTACTGTGGTGAGGGACCTGCTGTTGTGGAGAAGGGTGAGAGATCAGCACACGGGAATACATAGGGAAAATGAATCCCCATACCAATTGCTTGGAAAGTGAGATGGGCCGAATTTTGTGACTTCTGGCAACCAGTGGAGCCTAAAACCTGGAGTTTTAAAGGTCAGTGGGCTAGGCTGGGATAGAGCCCCACAGGCATTGCACTGCTCTTGGAGAGAAGGCAGGCAAACAGCCTATGGATATACAGTATGAAAACCAGGATCTGAAAAGTCTGTGCGGCAAATGGTGGGGAGGTTATTTCCTCATTTTGGAACACATTCCAGAGAGGTAGCATTCATGGAGAGACCCTTCTGGGAGCAGAGGAACTGGCTGGTGCCCTTTCCTTCCCCTGTCTCTCAGCTTAAGCGTAGGGCTACCTGCAGGGACCAGCACAGTGCCAATACCCACTGCCTAACTTGCTGACACCGAACCCTGTCTCTCCTACTTCCCATGCTCTGGCAGAATAGCCCTTCCCAATCTCACTTGCCTCAGTCCCAGTACAGTGGTACCCCTCCCCCAGAAGACTGGCCCAAACCCCAGCGCACACTGCATCTTCCCATTCAGCAGTTTTACAGAGCCTCAGTTTGGCAGCAATGGCAGCAGGTCTCATTTCACAAGCAGGACAGAGCACACCTAGGTAAAATGTGCCACATTCAGGCCAGGAACCAAACACTGCCCACAACAGGTGAGGAGATCCACTGCAGAGGACTGGCCTGCAGGATAAGGCAGCCAGAACAAAACAGCAGAGCACATGCAGCACACTTTGGAGATACTCTCAGAAGTGCCAGGCACTGGGGAACAGGGGACACTGCATAGCAGGGCATTATTGTCCTCTTTTTCCTAAGGCCATTACCCTCAAGATGTAGCTGACTTTCCTAACTCACAGAAACAGGCCAGATTCATAGACAAAATGAGAAGACAGAGAAATTTATCCCAAATGGCCCTGGCCAGCGATCTAAGCAAAACAGATATGGTATAGTATTTAAAGCAGTGATCATAAGGATACTCATTGGACTTGAGAAAAAAGTGGAAGACGTGAAAAAAAGGAAGACCCTTAACACACATAAGGAATAATGTAGCAGAGATAAAGGGCTCAATAAATGAAAGGAGAAACACACCTGATGGAATGTACAGCAGGCTGGAAGAAGAAGAGGAATGAATTAATGACCTAAGAACGCAGAGTAGTGGAAGGTAATCAGGTTTAGCAAGAGAGAAAAAATTATGCAAAACAAGAATAGACTTAGGGAACTCCATGACTCCATCAAATGTAATAGCATTTATATTATAGGAATCCAAAAAGAAGGATGGGAGAGAAAAAGGGGCAGATAATTTATTTGAATAAATAAAAGCTGAAAACTTACCTAATCTGGGGAAGGAACCAAATATCCAGATCCAGTAGGCACAAAGAATCCCTCAAAAAAATCAACAAAAGCAGATCCACGCCAAGTTTTATTGTAATTAAATTGGCAAAATATAGTGATAAAGCAAAAATTTTAAGAACAAGACAAAAGACAGTAACATATAGTGGAAACCCCATAAAGATAGCAGGGGATTTTTCAGCAGAAACTTTCCAAGCCAGAAGGGAGTGGCATGATACATTCAAAGAACTGAAGGGGAAAAATCTGTAGCCAAGAATTCTCTGTCTAGTAAGGCTATCATTTGAAATAAAAGGAGAGAAAAAGTTTGCCTGATAAACAAAAGCTAAAGGAGTTCATGACCACTAAACTTGCCCTGCAAGAAATATTAAAGGGGACTCTGAGTGGAAAGGAGAGATCAAAAGTGACAGTATGAAGGTAGGAAACCCAAGCAGTAACAATGAATATTTCTGTAAAAATCAGTCAAGGAACTCATAAAATAAAATGATGTAAAATGAGACAACATATACCTAAGACATGGGGAGGAGAGGAGTAAAGATTGGGTTCAAACGTAAACAATCGTCAACTTAATATGGACTGCTATATGCAGAAGAGGCTATATATAAACCTAATGGTAACCATATATTTAAACCGCTAATAAATATGCAAAGAATAGAAAGAAATACAAATATAGATATCACTAAAGAAAATCAGCAAACCATGAGAGAGAGAGAGGCAAGAAAGGATTGGAGAAAATCTTTAGAAATAACCACAAAACAAATACTGAAATGATAATACATTTCTGTTAATAAATACTTTGAATGTAAATGGACTAACTGCTCTACTCAAAAGACATAGAGTGACAGAATGGATAAAAAAGCAAGACCTATCTTAATGCTGCCTACAAGAGACTCATTTTAGACCTAAAGACACATGTAGATTGAAAGTGAGGGGATGGAGAAACATCCATCATGCAATTGAATGTCAAAGAAAGCCAGAGTAGTGATACTTATATCAGACAAAGTGGACTTTAAAACAAAGACGGTTACAAGAGACCAGCACAGAGCCCAAAGCGGGGCTTAGTCTTACAACCCTGAGATCATGACCTGAGCTGAAATCAAGAGTCAGACACTTAACCAACTGAGCCACCCTGGCGCCCCCCCCACTTTTTTTTTTTTAAAGAGGAAGAGGTGGATTTAACAAATATATTCAGAACATTCCATCCTAACACAGCAGAATACCCTTTTTTTTTCAAGTTCAGACAGAACATTCTCTAGCATAGATCACATATTAGTGTACAAAACAACCTCAACAAATTCAAGAAGATCGAAGTCATACTATGCATCTTTTCTGACCACAATGCTCTGAGTCTGGGAGTCAATCACAAAAAACTTAGAAAGACCAGATATAAATGGAGGATAAATAACATACTACTAAAGAATGAATGGATCAACCAGGAAATCACAGAAGAAATTAAAAAAACACATGGAAACAAATGAAAATGAAAACAGAATGGTCCAAAACCTTTGGAACACAGGAAGAGTGGTTCTTAGAGGGAAGTTCACAGCAATACAAGCCTACCTCAAGAAGCAAGAAAAATCTCTAGTAAATGACCTAACCTCACACCTAAACCAAACCTAAAACCAGTGGAAGGAAGGAAGGAAGATTAGAGCAGAAATAAAATGATACAGAAACTAATAAAAGCAATAAAATGGATCAGTAAGACCAGGACCTGGGTCTTTGAAAAAATCAATAAAATTGATGATAAACCTTTAGCCAGACTTAGCGGAAAAAAACAAACAAACAAACAAAAACCGAGTCAATCACAAATGAAAAAGAACAACTAACACCACAGAACTATGAATAATTATAAAGAATATAATGAAAAACTATATGCCAACAAATTGGACAATGTAGAAGAAATGGGTAAATTCCTAGAACCATATATACTACCAAAACTGAAATAGGAAGGAATAGAAACTTTAAACAGACTGATAACTATCAAACTATTGAGTCACTAATCAAAAAACTCTCAACAAATAAAAATCTAGGACCAGATCACTTCACAGGCAAATCCTGTCAAACTTTTAAAGGAGAGCTCATACCTATTCTTCTCAAACTGTTCCAAAAAATAGATGAGGAAGGAAAAAAAATCTGACAAATTCATTCTTATGAGACCAGCATTACCCCAATACCAAAACGACATAAAGACACCACTAAAAAAGAGAACTACAGGCCAATATCCCTGATGACAGAAGATGCAAAAATTCTCAACAAAATACTAGGAAACTGAATCCAACGATACATTTAAAAAAAACATTCACCATGATCAAGTGGGATTTATTCGTGGGTTGCAAGGATGGTCAGTATTCACAAATCAATCAAGCTGATACATCACATCAATAAGAGAAAGGATAAGAACCGTATGATTATTTCAGTAGATGCAGAAAAAGCATTTGACAATGTACAACATTCATTAATGATGAAAACCCTCAACAAAGTAGGTTTAGAGGGAATATGCCTCAACATAATAAAGGCCATATATGAAAAACCCACAGCTAACATCATCCTTAATGGGGGAAAAACTGAGAGCTTTTGCCCTAAGGTCAGGAACAAGACAAGGAAGTCCATTCACCACTTTTATTCAGCATGGTACTGGCAGTCCCAGTCACAGCAGTCAGGCAAGAAAAGGAGATAAAAGTAATCCAAATTGGTAAGGAAGAATGAAAACTTCCACTATTTGCAGATGACATGTATTATATATAGGAAATCCAAAAGACTCCACTAAAAAACTTCTAGAACTGGTAAATGAATTCAGTAAAGTCACAGGATACAAAATCAATGTACAGAAATCTGTTACATTTCTGTACACCAATAATGAAGCTGCAGAAAGAGTAATTAAGAAAACAGTCCTGGGGCACCTGGGTGGCTCATTTGGTTAAGCGTCTGCTTTCGGCTCAGGTCCCAAAGTCCTGGGATCGAGCCTAGCATCTGACTCCTTGCTCATCCGGGAGCCTGCTTCTCCCTCTCTCTCTGCCTGCTGCTCCCCTTGCTTGTGTTCTCTCTTTCAAATAAATAAATAAAATGTAAAAAACAAAACAAAACAAAAATACAACAAAACCCCACAAAAAACAGTCCCATTTACAGTTGTACCAAAACCTATGAGATACCTAGAAATAAACCTACCTAAAATGGTGAAAGATCTGTACTCTGAAAACTATAAAACATGAAAGAAATTGAAGAAGACACAAAGAAAAGGAAAGACATTCCATGCTTATGGATTGGAAGAACAAATATTGTGAAAATGTCTCTACTACCCAAAGCAGTCTGTAGATTTAATGCAATTGCTATCAAAATACCAACAGCATTTTCCACAGAACTAGTCCTAAAATTTGTATGGAACCACAAAAAAACCCCAAATAGCCAAAGCAATCTTGAAAAAGAAAAACAAAGCTGGAGGCATCACAATTCCAACTCCAAGTTATATTACAAAGCTGCAGTAATCAAAACAGTATGGTACTGGCACAAAAATAGATAGATAGATCAATGAAACAGCATAGAAAACCCAGAAATAAACCCACAACTATATGGTCAAATAATCTTTGACAAAGCAGGAAAGAATATCCAATGGGAAGAGACAGTCTTTTCAAATGGTGTTGGGAAAATTGGACAGCATCATGAAAAGAATGAAACTGGACCATTTTTTTTAATACCATACACACAAATAAATAAAAAAAAAAATAGGTTAAAGGCCCTAGATGTGAGACCTGGAACCATAAAAATCCTAGAAGAGCAAGTACACAGGCAGTAATTTCTTTGATATAGGCCATAGCAACTTTTTTCTAGATATGTATCCTGAGGGGAAATAAAAGCAAAAATAAACTACTGGGACTAGATCAGAATAAAAAGGTTCTGCACAGTGAAGGAAACAGTCAACAGAACTAAAAGGCAACCTATGGAATGGGAAAAGATACTTGCAAATGACATCCAATAAAGGGTAAGTATCCGAAATATATAAAGAACTTAGGCCACTCAACACCCAAAAAAACAATCCAATTAGGAAATGGTCAGAAGACACAGTCATTTCTCCCAAGAAATCCAGATGGCAAACAGACACATGAAAACACGTTCATCATCACTGACCTTCAGGGAAATGCAAATCAAAACTACCATGAGATACCACGTCCCACCTGTCAGAATGGCTAAAATCAACAACATAAGAAGTAACTGGTATTAGAGAGGATCTGGAGCAAAAGGAACCCTTGTGCACTGTTGGTGGGATTGAAAACTGGTGCAGCCACTCTGGAAGACAGTATGGAGTTTCCTCAAACACTGAAAAATAGAACTGCCCTCCAATCCAATCCAGTAACTGCACTACTGTGTGTTTGGTACCCAAAGAATACAAAAACACTAACTTAAAGGGATACATGCACCCCTATGTTTATAGCAGCATTATTTACAACAGCCAAATGATCGAAACAGTCCAAGTGTCCATTGATTGATGAATAAAAATGTGGTCTAAAAACACAGTGGAATATTACTGAACCATAAAAAAGAATGAAATCTTGCCATTTGCAATGACATGGATGGAGCTAGCGAGTATACTGTTCACCGAAATAAGTCAGTCAGAGAAAGACCAATACCATGTGATTTCACTCATACGTGGAATTTAAGAAACAAAACAAACGAGCAAGGGGAAATGAAGAAACAGACTCTTAAGTAGAGAGAACAAACTGATGGTTACCAGAGGGGAGGTAGGGGGTTGGGAAAGTACCCTTGTGATGAACACCAGGTGCTATATGGAAATATTTAGTCGTTCTATTGTACACCCGAAACTAATACAACATTATGTTAAAAAGTGGAGAGGCACCTTCAGGTACATATTTTCCATTCTTTTAATATTTATCTTTTAGGTTATGTTTCGGGATTGGAGAGAATTTTACTGCTTCTATTTGTGAAGTGCTCTATGCCATTACCATCTTGGAAATACTTAAGATTAGGGGTCAGTGGGCTGCTATTGTGATGTTTTCTAATCTGTGAAAACATTCAGAAATGACAGTGTCAGAGTATTTTAGAAATTTTATTTGTTGCATTTTAATGCCCAGGTTTCCTAAAGCATATGTGTATGTACTTAAAGTGTTGTGTAATTATTTGAGAGCTCAAGTTTTTCTAAAAAGTGTTTTATTATTATAAATTCTTGACCAAGGGGGTGCCTGGGTGGCACAGCAGTTAAAAATCTGCCTTCGGCTCAGGGCGTGATCCCGGCGTTGTGGGATCGAGCCCCACATCAGGCTCCTCCGCTATGAGCCTGCTTCTTCCTCTCCCACTCCCCCTGCTTGTGTTCCCTTTCTCGCTGGCTGTCTCTATCTCTGTCGAATAAATAAATAAAAATCTTAAAAAAAAAATTCTTGACCAAGGATAATGGAGAATTAAGGGCTTTTGTTCTGCTTTGCTCACTTACAGATCCATCATGTGCACTAGTAAGCTTCAGAACACCTAGATTCTAATAAAGTAGACTGAATAAATTGGTCTTTGATCTGGAATCCATTGCAAGGGTCTTGTGTTATCTCATTGTGAACATTGCTGAACGTTTCTTGTTAGATGTTACATGCCCATGGGCTGTGCCCAATAAATGGTAGTGAGTGTGGAGGGAATGGATGGAGTGGCATGTGTGTGGGTGGAGGGGTGGGTTGAATACTTTTGTTATACACAATAGGGAAACCCACTTTTAATTCTCAAACAAGAAAGTGTTTAATAACAGGGCTGGAAGAATTTTATTCTGGCAACAGTGTATAGGATCTGGAATGGAGAAAGGAGAGACCAGGACAGAAAGAAAATCTAAAAGGCTTCAAAGTGCCCATAAATCATTATGTTTAGAAACTTGGATAGTTATTGATTAAAGAAACAAACACAGCAATCTCAATCAGTTAAATGAATTTCATCCTCTTTAGGAAGTACAGGGTGGTAGTTCTTTGTGCTTTTGGGCTTAAGGCATCCAGGACGAAGGACCTGCTTGGGGTCCCATGCAGCTTACCTAGGCTGCAGAGGGAGGTGGCTTGGACAGCAGACAGTTACTGTCCGTCATAACCAGCCTGAGCAAATGGGAAGATGCCACATAAAGCAGCAGAGTGTGCAGCTTTTCCCAAGACCTGGAGCTTCCGGGCAGGAGTGAGCTCACACCCTTGCACGCCTGGCGCTGCCGTCCTTAGATGTGGCTTTTGCTGTCCACTCTGCAGGAACCCACCCATCCCGCCCCTTTCATTTACTCTCATTTCCTGTAGGCATGTGAGCTTGGGACTTGTGCGCCAGAGTATTTAAAACTTGACTTCTTGGAGTGTTGGAATAACCCACCACACCAGGCGAAGTGGGAATGGATGGGCTGGTTTTTGTGGGCTCAAAAGATAATATAATGTTAAGGGTAATGGGGCCGTGAGATCTTGTACTGCCCCTTTATTATTACAGATGGGGAATGGCTGGAGCTTTGAATTGCCTGAGCTCACACAGCCAGTTATTGGCAAAGCAGGGACTAGAGTTGATTCCCAGTCTGCAGAAACTAGTTGACAGCTGCCAACCACTGAGGGCTCGAGACTGCGGAAGTCCCTTTTAGGCCCGTGCTCAGGGAGGAGGTGTAAAGACATAATGCTAGCCTTTCCTATACATGTAAGAGAGAGAAGCTCTTGTTTTAGGAAACCGCTAACTCCTGAGTATAAAAATAGTGCTGAGAGCTCTAGGAAGTTTTAGGAAGTTATACTGCATCTGCCTCATTTCTGAACAGTTGACTGTTGATGGATATAGTTAGGCAGAAATCCATGAGGTGCTAATTGCTTTCCTATACTGACCCTTAAGCCCATGAAGAACTTTGACCAAATTTCAGTCTAGAGAAATTTACGCTCACATACTTCATTTAGCTGCTGTGTGGCTGAGAACAAGGATTTTTTTTGAAACCACAAGCATACTCACTCAAGATAGTAGACTCAGTCCACATCAAGCAAATTATGTTTTAGGTGTACTGGACAATTTGCCCATTTGCAGAGTAGCTTGATATTGAGTTATGATTCCGGTGTGAGTGGTGGTGTTCCCAATGCTGGTTGCACATTAGTATCACTTTGGTTTCTAAATTGGTTGTTCTGGGTTAGTGCGGGGGAGGTGGTAGCTGGTTGATAAAGCTATCCAGGTGTTTCTGATGTATCCGGACTGAGAGCCACCAGTGTTTACCGCCATTCCCTTTTGAGACTGGGTATTTGTGCCCCTAAAGGAGTAGATTTCAGAGCGTGTAATACTAGCCTACATGGTTGAGGAAGGGACTTTCTCTTTTGAAAATTCCGGCTAATAACAATAGTAACTAATACTGAGCAGTAACTAAACGTCTTGAGCTATTTTCACTGCTTTAAAGGTTTTGACTCATTCAATCCTTTTATCTCCTCTATGAGCTCGGTGCTCTTGTTCCTCGGATTACTTTTGGAGATGAAAGCAGAGAGAGGTTAAGTAATTTGCTCCAGTGAGGTCCAGGTCCTTCTCCTTAGTTTCTGAGCTCTGTTGCTTGTGCTGAAGGGGCTCATGTTTCCTTCATATTTATGAGTAACAAGCCGTATAGCTCGGGAAGCTGATTTTAAAGGTGTTGGCCTTTCTGCTGCTTGGGCATTCCCTCCACAGCCGGTCTTTGTCCCTTGGATTATGGCCTCCAGTAGACTGTGTGATGTGTAGTTCTCATGGAAGCCTCTGTTGCCATTGGTCATACAGCAAGGCTGATTTATCCCCAGAGCTCGTCCCCACCCCTTGGAGCCTGCTTAAGATTCTCTCTCCCTGGGGCGCCTGAGTGGCGCAGTCGTTAAGCGTCTGCCTTCAGCTCAGGGCGTGATCCCGGCGTTCTGGGATCGAGCCCCACATTGGGCTTCTCCGCTGGGAGCCTGCTTCTTCCTCTCCCACTCCCCCTGCTTGTGTTCCCTCTCTCGCTGGCTGTCTCTCTCTGTCAAATACATAAATAAAATCTTAAAAAAAAATATATTCTCTCTTCCTCTTCCTTCGCCCCCCCCGCTCTCTCTTTCTTGCTCAGAAAAGTAAAAAAGGGGGGCACACCTGGATGGCTCAGTCAGTTAAGCGTCTGACGCTTGATTTTAGCTCAGGTCATGATCTCAGGGTTGGTTGTGAGATTGGGCCCTGCTTTGGGCTCTGTGCTAGGTGTGGAGCCTACTTAAGATTCTCTCTCCCTCTGCCCCTGCCTCCCAAATAAAATAAATAAAAATGGGCATGATTTGGAAGACCATTTTAATTGCATGGAGAAAGCCATAGATCATGATTCAGCTTTCATTTGCACTACATTGTTTTCGCCCCTCCAGAGTGTTTTCTGTAGAGAAATATTTTAAGCAATATAGAATTAGTTTTGCAACATTCTCCAGTCACCTATTTATTTTCTCATGAACATGAGTTTATTCTGATTTCTGATTAAACTGTCCCCAATGCTGACTGTGAAGTTTCAGTTAAGATGCATTTTTGCCTTGATGGGATGAACTGTTTCTGTCCATGGAGAATAGGGAACCTCTGCGCTCGCAGAATGCTCTCTGCTGGCGACTTTGGATTTTAATGATAGTCACAGACCCATCACCAAGTACAGAAGTGGGAAACATGAACTTGAGAGTCAGAGGAACTCTAAAGCCTGGCTCCCAGCTGGGCGCCCCTCTGCCGTGGGGTCTAGAATGTAAGACAGCCCTCATGGAAGAAGCCAGGCCCCATTCTTGGTCATGCATCCCTGCTGGGTTGCCAAGCCCAAGGGCCTTCAGTAACCCCTGCTGCATCACTGTGATCAATACTTGAGCATATTTTAAAACACAGTGTACTAGGACGATGCAAAATTTATGAGGTGGTTGGGTTTTTTCCCCCTAAGAGAACTAGATGTGTAAAAGAGGGAGTTAAAAGTTTTCTGACATAATAAAGCAGAGAGTAATCACTGTGATCTGATAATACCTAATACCTTTTATTTTTAAAAGATTGTTTGAAATATACAGTAATCTAAGCCAAAGGGAGTTTAACATCTTATCTGTGACAAGACACTGGCTTTAAGATTTGGGGATTCATTAAGGAACAGTGTTCCTTTAAGGGGAATCCCCCCCCCCCAACCACTTCCCCACCATAGGCATAATGACTTCTCTGGAGTGTGTGTGTGCACGTGCTTGTGTGTTTCACTATAATTGATTACTTTTCATCTTCAGGTTTTATTGGACACATGTGAATCAAGGGCATTCGCCTCCCTTCTCCTTCAAGTCAATATATGCATTTGGCAAATGGGAATATTAACACACTCTTCTTAGGTTTTGTAAAGACAATTCTGTGTTTTGGAAGGGGTTTTTAAAATGCTTTGTTATATTCCAAATATAGAGGCAAACAATATGAAGTTAAAAGTTTTTGAGACTGAGGCCTTAAACGTTGAGAGCTTGGGCAAGAGACTCGTGCAGTAAGTGTGCACAGGAAGTTTGAGGCTTGCTGTGTCCTGATGTGAGGGGGGAGATGGAATGACCATAGGGGGCACTGTGTTGAATATCAAGTCTAAGTTATCCTGCTCCCACTTGAGAGTAAGCAGCCAGGCGTGTTCTTTTGCCCTTACTAGTCATAGCACTTTTGTGGATGTTTCCTGTGATTGTAGCTTACATTGACCCTGTGCGAAAGCACTGAGCCGGTTTACTATTAAAACTGGGAATAGGTAAACTGTGATTTGTTTTCTGGGTAGGTGATGTCCAGTGGAAAGTGCAGGGGTGGACGACAGGATGGTGGTGGGTGAGATCTCATTTATTGCTATTTAGAAGATAATAAAGCTGATGTTTTCATTGGCTGTGGGCATCGGGCACTCCCTGGGATGGGCCCCTCCTCACAGTCTCCTCTTCTCCCTCCAGCTTGGAGTGTTCATGGGGTGCTTGCCTGTTGTGATGGGGTTGGGGTAAAAGGGTCAGATTCCTTCACTGTCCTCACACTCCCTGTCCTGCAGATCCACTATGCTGTTGAAGCATTCCTACTGTATTAGCCACTATTATTTTTCTTCTTTTCATGTGGTTTACTTTATACTCTGTTCTTTCCACATTTGTCTGAGCCTTTTCAAAGACAACGTGGAGATACAGGAAAGAAATAATTTAATTTGAAGATTAAAATTCCGTTATTTTTACAATGCAATCACCTTAACTCTGGAACTGATTTCTTTCTTTTTTTTTTAAGATTTTATTTTTATTTATTCGACAGAGATAGAGACAGCCAGCGAGAGAGGGAACACAAACAGGGGGAGTGGGAGAGGAAGAAGCAGGCTCATAGCAGAGGAGCCTGATGTGGGGCTTGATCCCACAACGCCGGGATCACGCCCTGAGCCGAAGGCAGACGCTTAACCACTGTGCCACCCAGGCGCCCCTGGAACTGATTTCTTGTGGTTGCCATTGACTTTTGTAAGTGTGATGTTGCTTATATATGACCAAATCAACTCTGCTTCAGTGTCATATTCATTAGGTAAACTTTTTTAAGGGCACTTAGACTATTTGGCATAGATTTAGAATAAACTGACCACGCATCTCAAGATACTAGTATTGCCTTTCTGGTATCATCCTGCATAAGCTTTAATAAATGTCCTCTGATTAGTCTGAAAAGTGTTTTCTTTTATTTCAAAGGCAAGTTATTTAAATTATGACAGATTTTGCCTTACTAAATAATTTGAAATGTTTCTGTGACTTTAGTGGTGTATACTTGTATATCTGTAAGTTTTATTTCAGGTGAGTTGAGAAGAATTCTTAACACAATACAAAATGGTATTATCTACAAGGCAATTTTTTTTCCTTTAAAGTAAGAAAAAAACCTCACGAGTGTCTGTAATTCCACATTGTAGTTATTTACTTGAAGGAGAAATTTTCTAACACACTTTGCACCATGAACTAAAATTTTGGTGCCAGCCCTTGTTTGCATGTCCATCCGAGAGTGAGGTAAGTTTTTGCAGGAATGTCAGCTGACTGTGGGGGCAGATCCATACAAGAATGAAACTGGGGGCTTTGCATTAAAATAATAACTCACTTAGACCATATGGGCTTTGCTTCTCTTTTGGCATCATAAACTTTCAGTAAATGTAGGCCCTGGTATTATATTTCACATATGTGGATGTGCTAAATGTATGCTAATTAAATCACATATGTAATATTCAGTACTCAGCTGTGATGTGAAAATTGGAAGTCTTGAATTTGACATTAAATTCTTGGTCCAAATATCTGATTGGCCTGAAATGTGTTAGTGGTGAGAAGGTAAGAAGGGCCTGATTACTGTATGACGTTGAGCAGGGCTGACTATAAAGGTGGGTTGTTTCTCTTGCACTCGTATGAACACATTGGTGGCTTCAGCTGTCAAACGAGTTTTATGTTTTCCTTGTCTGGTCTTGTTGACCTGCTATTTATTTTAGTCTTTTGATAAACAGGAAGAGCTGCTCCAATACTCAGAGGGAATGGTTTAAGGAACTGTTAAACAAATCTGAGGAATGAGAGTTTCATCCAGAAAGGATTTAACCTGAAAAAAAAAAAAAAAGCGAGCGAGATGGGGGGAGAATGTAGGATCACAAAAATCCTTAAAATTTTAGAATTAAAAAATTTGATTTGGGGTCTTTTGAAATGCTTTTTTCTCTTCAAATCTCAAATTGTTTCACATTTGCTGCTTCTTTTGGTAATATATTACCTCGTTTTAATGGTTGTTTAGTATGTGACACTGGAGGTGACATTAAGTTTGGGGCTTGAGTGAGCAGTTTCATTGCAGGTCTGAAAAGTCTCTGCAGTGGCCCAGCCCTGGTAGGGATCTTGTGTGGCCAGCTAGGTTCAGCGTTTCCCAGTCTCGAGGGAAAAGAAGAAAGAAAGTAAAAGACAAGTGTTGAACATTGATGTCATGTCCAGGCCTTGTTCCCCATTGCTCAAACATGCCATGTATGTTTTGGCCTTCCCACCTTTGTCCTAAGATTTATCCTGACTGAAACGAAATAATTCCTTCATGAAGGGTTCTTTGTCTTCCGTGTTTTCTGAATTTTTGTAATTCCTGTACCACTTGGTGGGCATTTAATTTTGGTAATTGGGTATTAGTGAACTTCCCACATACCTATGGCTTGCCTCCCTAAATTGGTATTAAAGTCTTGGAGAACAGGGGTGTTACCACAGACTTGGCTGTACCCTCTCTATTCCAAAACACAACCACTTTCAGACTGAGTGTTAAGTGCTTAATTGACCGGTAGTATGTAACTTGCCATCCTGTTATCGCCAGTTGTTGTTCAAGTCTGTAGTGGGTGTAGGAATGTTTTCAGTCGTAAGGAGCCTCCATGGGGATATCCTTCCATACCCCTGACTAGTCCTGCGGGCAGGACCCTTCCGCAGTCTGGATGGGCTCATGGCTTCGCTTCCTGCAGCGGTGCTTTCTTTGGGCGGCGCAGAGTTGTGGTTCCAACGCTGTCAGCGGGCCCCCTGCTCCGGGAAGCTGTTCCAGGTGGACGGGATCTGTAGAGCTTAGCACTCTGCTGCTTCAAGGGCAGATGTTTATAAACATGTTGGACGGAGAATGTTGTAGGGAAGGTTACGTAGTTTTAGTTTTAGGAGTTGTTTTCCAGATCTGGTGATGGTGGTCATGGGAGGGGTTATCTTATTTCCGCTCGGGGAAGGGAAGCTGCCCTGAGTGTGTTCAGTTTTCCTGATAGAGCGTCATGGCCTGGTTGAGCAATAGGTGAACCTCAGGGATAACTTGTCCCTTCATTTGTATGCACAAGGCCTCGGGTGCCCACAAAGAGGAAATGACTTGTGCAATGTAGGCCACTTAGCCTGTCGAGCCATTTTATTGCCCTTCTTTGTGGCCACTGATAGACAGGACATGTGCCCACTAGAAGCCTTCGTCATCAAGCCCTGGTTTCTCGTTGCAGCCACTCTGTGTGTCTTCAAAGCTTCACAGACCAGCTTCGTTTCTGTTTTGTCGTCCCCGCACCTTGGTGTGATGAGTTTTTACTGACAACTCTTACTGTTTGAGGTAGTCCATTGCACACTTTAATTACTACTTGTGTAATTATGTTTTGCCTGAGTTTCCATAGAGCTTAATTTGTTTCTTTGGTTCCATGCAGGGTTTTTATCAGAAGCTCTGCTCTTAAGTATGCTGCAGGATAGTGATTGGAGAGATTAGCTGGGGGACAGGATCCAAGATCTCCAGGTGATGCCTGAAACCTCAGACAGTACTGAACTACCCTCGGTTGTTCCTGTACGTGCATGTCTGTGGTACAGTTTAATTTATAAGTTAGGCACAATAAGAGTTAACAGCAATAACTAATAATAAAATAGAACAATTATAAAATAATATACTGTCATAAAAATTATGTGGTGTCTCTCTCTCTCAAAATATCTTATTGTACTGTCCTCACCTTTCCTGTGATGATGTGAAATAATAAAATATGCCTATGTGATGAGATGAGGGGAGGTGAGTGACATAGGCTTCGTGATGTAGTGTTAGGCTAATTCTAGCCTGGCAGTATGTCTGTCAGAAGGAGGGTCACCTGCTTTTGGATTGTGGTTGATGGCGGGTATCTGAAATGATGGAAAGGGAACTGTAGAGCGACTACTATATTTGTGCTTGCTGTTCTCTATTTTATTGGATTGTGCTGCTTAATTTTTTTTTTCTTAGATGGTATGTACCAAATGTACCATAATTTGTTAAAAGGAATAAATTGAAGGCACAGGTACCTAAATTTCAAATACCTCATAAGGGACAACTTTATAAACTAGCGAAGGACAGAGAACTAACCATGTATTTAAGGAAATTAAGAAATTAAATGGCATTAATATAATCTCCTTTACATATATTCCATAAGGTATCTTGGAGTCCTTATTTAAAAAGTCCCCCATTTCAGATGTATTTGAAATTGACCAGAGGGGCCCAGGTAAGGTCTTGAGTCCATAGGGATTTCCAGGAAAAATCTAAGTGCCAACATATTTTCAAATAAATACATTAGTAAAGGAATACAAATGGGTCCTTGGCTTGAGGTAACTAGTAACATATATCAGTGAATGTTCTGGGGTGTGAGGGTTGTGTTTAAGAGAGAGTCTCTGTTATTTTGTATGCTAGACTAGAGATTCTAGGAGGATAGGAAACATTTGCTGGTGTAACCCCTGTTCCTAGTTTAGAACCTGCCATATAATCGATGCTCCATAAGTATTTGAGTGGATAATGTCCCCAGATTCAGTACAGTGATAAATTATAAAACATGCGCATCTTCGAGATGATGTTGTGAGTACTGTGGGGAGATAGGGCAAAAGATAAAGTGGGATTGAAGACTGACGTTGCAAAGAGATACTAGCCAGGATTTGAAATTTGAGTAAGGTTTTCACAAGCGAGGAGATAGGTATGGCTTTCCAGGATGGTACAAACAAGCTGTAACAAGTTTGAGTGACCAGGAGATCCCATGGGCTGACTAGCTTATATCTTGGGATTTGAGTGAATGTGTGTGTGTGTGTGTGTGTGTGTGTGTGTGTATGTGTGTATACCCTTTGTCTGTCTGTATTGCTCCCTTCCCTGCTGAAAATCTTTCCTAAAAGTTGACAGGTCCCTTCCCTGCAGAGATGTCCATGGTAATAAGAGTTAGGAGTGCTATCTGGTCTTGGGCAAATCTTTTGAAGATACCATCATGGATCCCTCCCTTGACTGATGATAGGAGTATTCTGGGAGGAGAAGGAAGCCCCACCTCTGACATCAGCAGTCTTGAGGAGACATTGGGAACAGGCCCCTCCAGCCTCCCCAGTGGCTGTGGTCTGAGCCACATTCTAAGCACTGTGGTCTGGTGTCCATTGCCTTGGGGCCATACTTGTGTTGTGATGTTGTGGTGCTGTGCAACTCTGACCCGGACACCACACAGTGTGGGGTGTGCTGGCCTGGAGTGTAGGGGCCACAGGGCACAGCTGGGTAACTGTTTGCCTTGCCTCCGGAGGAGGAGATCGGAGGTAGGTGGAAGTCCTCTGTCAAAATTCAGTTTCCTTATAGTCTCCTCTTCTGTATTTGTTTAGGGCCTTTTCTTCTGATTCAGTTGTGTTTACTGCTGCCAGGTGTAAGGAATTAGTCATGTACCGTAAAGTGATTTGAGATAATTTCTTTAAGAAAAGTTGGGAGGTGGTTTTGGGATTAAGTAATATAAGGGGCTAGTGGAGAGCTGCTTTGGGGTCAAGTTTTTGCTGGTTTGTTTCAGAATTCTGAGCTATTTAGAGTTATCATATTGCAGTGAGGTTTTCTTTCCAGGTCAGAGAAATTCTTTCTGGTCTGAGTCAGCCTCTCTTGTTTGCTGGTTGGAGAGTAAATACACAAGGGTAGGTTTTTCTTTCGTTGGGCTGGGTGAGTAACCTTAAGCATTTTTGGGGTTGGTTATTTCTTTTGTAAACACTAAGAAAAATCAGCATTTTCATTAGCTTTAAAAGATCTCACACTGTATAGTATTGCTATAACGCACATCTGTTGCGGGCCACTGTGGTTGCCACACGGTGGGTCTCTGCCTTGAGGCATCATAGGCCCTATTTTAATGTTTATGGATTTTTTTTGTTTTTGTTTTTGCAGTTTTATCCCAGCACTGTCTGGTGCATGATTGAAATGAAGCACTTCTTAAATCTGTATATTTTTGATAGGTCATGTGGTGTAAAGCACTACTTTCTCATATTGAAGTTAGTATATTAACTGGTGGGTGATATATTTTTCATTATTCATTTTTTCTATTCTAAGAAAAAAAGAAAAGAGGACTTTAGGGGCACCTGGGTGGCTCAGTCAGTTAAACGCCCTACTGTTGATTTTGGCTCAGGTCGTGATCTCATGGGTTGTGGGATTGACCTCTGCGTGGGGCTCTGCGCTCAGTGTGGAGTCTGCTTGAGACTCTCCCTCCCCCTCTACCCCTCCCTGCATGTGCTCTCTCTCTTTCAAATAAATAAATAAATCTTAAAAAAAAAAAAAGGAAGAAAAGAGGATTTTATCTTGGTTAATTTTTCCCTTCGAAATTTGTATCTCTGACAAGCCTGTTTGATCTTCCTGCAAGAGACAATTGTGCCAAAAAGGGCAAAGCAAGAATTTAAGAGTCAGAGTAATATCTGAGCTCCCTTTCCCCTTCAGCTTTAATTACATGTGTGATGGCTCAAACAGGGTTCCTGTTCTTCAGTGCTCTCATCTACAGGAAGTGCTTGGTACCTGCTGGCCCCCTGCGGCCCTTTGTACAGTAAGGGTGATGGAACAGAGTGGAGGTGGAGGAGGGCCCAGAGCCAGGGGCCTGCTTCCATAGTGCTGATGGTTGCAAAGCTTGTAAACAGAGGTTTTCAGTTCTGGAGCAAATATCCTATAGATCTGTATTGCCTTTTAGGGACTTAGGCTTGGATCTATTGCACATTTCCCCCCTTGCTTTAGAAAAGCCTTCTGTTCATCGTCAACCAGATTATCAGGTAACAATACTACCCACCCCCGTGCCCTTGCGTGTTCTTACATTCACCAGGACTAGAGTGGGGAAAACTTGCTTGGCCAAATTGAGCAAAGGTGAGCTTTTACCTTCCCCTCCTTCCCCTGGGGTCTAGGCAGGTTTATCCAGGCTTCGGCTCACTTCTGCCTGGCATTTCAGGCCAGGGATGCTGAGGACTCACCTGTGTGGGTGAGGATGAAGGTGTTTCTACTGGAATTTGGGTTCCTTTTTACTGCAACGGGAAAGTACCTGGCTGTCTTCTGTCTCCACATCTAAGATGTTGCCTGGGATGTCAGCTAGAACAACCACACGGCCTTTCTAGAGCCAGCTCTGGGAGTCAGAAGATACAGTGTGAGGGGGGTCTCTTGATCCTGACAGGGCCCAGCATGCCCGTGGCATTGCTTTTGGCAGTTAGGAGAGTACAAGTCTGTGTGTGTTGACTGTATTCTCTGAGAAACTCTTGTTTAAAATTTTTCTCTTATCTAATAGGGTTATTACCTTTATTTTTTACACATTACTTATACAACATGGTGCATTGTTCTTTGTTCTCTGCAAAAAAAAAAAGATGGTTTCTGCTGTAAAGGAACTTATCTAGAGATAAGCAAACAGCACAAATATGTGGTCTAGATAAATACTTGGAGGTTGGAGCGCATTTCACAGAAGAGGTGGTTTTTGATCTAGATTTGAGAGGATATATACAATTCGCATAGTTGGAGCTGTGGGGCTGAAAGTGTTCCAGGTGTGTGTAATAGAATGAACAAAAACTTAAGGATTAGGTAATTCACAAAATCGATACTTACTGAGTATTTTCCTCAGTCTCGGCACTATTCCTAGAACTTGGGGTTTATCAGTGAGTAGAGCAATAGATGACTGTGGACTGTCTGGGAGGACTGACGGACCGTGATGGGAGCCAAGGGAAGCCTGGGAAATGCAGGCTTGGGAAGAGTGGGTGCTTGGACAGGCGTGTTGGATTTTAACCTTTGGGAATGTCGTGAGTCACTGCAGATGACTCCTGTCACAAGACGGGGATATGATGAAATGGGTGTTTTGTGAAGATAGTCATGTAGCAAGATGCAGGACAGGAATGAAAAGGTCGGAGTCTAGAAGCAGTAAGATGAGTTGGAAAGTAATTACATTATTCAGAGCAAAAGATGGAGGAAAGAAACACATCTGTATGGTTACCACAGGAACTCTCTCTCTCTGCGTGTGTGTGTGTGTGTGCGCGCGCGCGAGATATATGTATATATGCATGGTAACCATTTTTAAGATGTAGTAACTAACATCTGTTTGATTTAAGAAGTGTGGGTGAGGGATGCCTGGGTGGCCCAGTCATTTAAGCTTCTGCCTTTGGCTCAGGTCATGATCCCAGGGTCCTGGGACCAAGTCCTACATTGGGCTCCTTGCTCAGTGGGGAGCCTGCTTCTCTCTCTGCCTGCTTCTCCCTCTGCTCTTGCTTGCGTGCTCTGTCTCTCTGACGAATAAATAAATAAAATCTTTTTTTAAAAAAGTGTGGGTGAAAGCGTTAAACCCATGAATTTATATGAGCTAATAAACATGATATGTAATAATATGTGGAACAAATTCGAAGTATTTCAGCCGCCACACCGCCCGAATTCTAAATCACGCATTTTGAGTTCTCAGACTGTGTGCATTTGGACCACCTGGAGGGCTTGTTAAAACACAGGTTGCTCGGCCCCGCCCCCGCCTGGAGAGATTTTGGTTCAGTAGGGCCAGGTGGAGCCCGACCATTAGCATTTCTGACTAGTTCCCAGGTGGTAATGCTGGAATGGACTACTTGGAGAACCATAGCTTTAAATCCTAGATGAGATTAGAGCATGTAGTATAATGTTAATGTGAGTGGTTTTTCAAACTTCTTATGACAGTCAGAAACTTTTTATTAAAGGAAATGTTATGTACCTCTCCATTATGCACAATATACAGAGATTGGGAAGAGGGGCTGTAACCAGAAGGCAGCCACTCTGATGCTCTTATTTGAAAAGAATCCTTGTGGGTTTGAGAAAGGCTGGGACATGAATCAGCGGACCTAGCCTGGAGTCCTGGCCAGCAGCATTTATTCATTGTGACCTCTTTTCAGCAGCTTAGGCTCTCTGCGTCTCCATCGAAAGCAAGGATCAGAAACCCTTTTACCACATTGAATAATGCGCTTGAGTGTGTTTTCAAAATTGTAAAACATAATGCAAATAGAACTGGTGGTGACCACAGTTCTCACTCTTGCCCTGGCGCTGTCCCAGGCCAGCCCCTGATCCCTCCCCCTTTCCCTGTATTTCTGTGGAGTGGTGCAGGAACTGAGGGAGCAGTTGTGACTCAAGTGATCTCTGTGTTGTTGTGGAAGTTGTTTCAGAGGTAGGGGTCAGTCACGGGCAGTTTGCGTGTGACTCCATAAGAGATTATGTACTAGTTCTAGTAAAACAAAATGCCAGAAAGTGATTTCCATGTGGTTGGAATTCACCTTTGGTTTCATGCTGCTGTTTTCGTTTTTGATTGACATGTGAAATGAAGCCAGTCACCTTCAAGGAAGGCATTGGGTCTGTGGTTTGCTCTGTGTTATGTGTGGAGGGGAGGTGGTGGTATGTGTTGGGTGTGGTTTGGGATGGAAAAGTGGGAAGCAGAGGAATGCACTTGGCAATAAATACTAGATACTCCCTGTGATAGAGGCCACTAGCATTGAATATCAGCTATGCCTTCTGACCGTTTGTGTTTTCAGTCCTTATTAAGAAGGCAACAGAAAAATCTGTTTAAGGTCAACAGTGTTACAACAAAATTAAAAGTGGGTGCTTTGGTTTGAATTTGTACTGAAAGTTAGGCATTTTTGAAATGGAGCTGATTAGGTAAATTCAAAACTGCATATATCACATCATGAAATACCAATGATTCATTTTTTTAAAAAGAGAACTGTAAAATGTATTTTTAAAAATGTTTTGTTTTGAGCTTAAGTAAATTAGATACTTACCAAGGGAATTGACAATGTGGCCTAATTTCTATCCATCGTGCTCTTCTATTGACTTCAAAAATGAAATGTTTTTTTGTTTGTTATTTCGTTAACTGACCTTATTTGTCTTGGCTATCTAATTATCCTCTGGCTAATACGGCTGTTGGATGCTACACTTCAAGCTGTGTGCTGTGCCTGTTATTTTCAGGAATTTTTCGAACCGTTTCTCTCCAGTCTTTTTGTTTTCCAACATATGGATGTGCATGGTCAGAGTACTGCTAGGATTTTTAGGAAAAGACAGAACCTACTCCCTGAGAGGTGGCCTTTTCCAGTTCTTGCATTTGATTCTTTCGGTATTGCCTCCGTATTTCTGTGTAAATTGCTTATATTGCTCTTTGTTGCTCTTGTCATGTTTTGACTTAACATGGAAGGTTTAACCCAATTTTACTGCCCCACATGTGCTTTGTCCCCGTTCTCTTGCAGCCACTCCTTGGGTCTCTGTTTCTGTCTGGAGAGAGAGGTTTCTCTCTTTCTTGCTCTTGCTCTCTCTCTCTCTCTCTCTCTCGCTCTTGCTCTCTCTCTCTCACACAGACACACACATGCACTTTTTAGACTGCCTTCCCTCAAAAGTAATTATAAATTTGATCAAGTATTTAATGTTCCATTATTTTCATTATTAAAAGCTGCTCAGAGCGGAACTGTGTATGATAGATACATTGATGACATTTTTCTTATAACTTTTGTGTTTTCCCTGGAATGAACAATACTTTTTCCTTTTGTTTGGTCTTCTGTGAATTTACAACCAATTCTACTCCAGCTCAGCCACTTGTTAAGAAGTAACATCTTGGCACGTTTAGTTACAGTGGATACTCTTTCAGCTTCATCTTGAAGACCTCTCCTTTGGAGCTCCCGCCTGCTCCCTTGGGGACCCGTCGCCTCCCATACCTGCTGCCCTGCTGATATCCTGAATCAACCTCACATTATCCTGGGAGCTGTCTTCTGTGTTATGTTCCCTATTTTCATATGCCATGCCATCCTCACTCATAGTTTATTTCCTTGGAACACATCTTCCAGTACTTTCCTGAGAGAGTAATTTTTGGAAAGACAGCATTTCTAAAATAATTTTTTCTACTTTTGCACTTTACTGATGGTTGTTGGGTGAGGTATAGTATTCTTGGTTGGGGACCGTTTCTCTTAGGAATTTTGAAGACAGTGTTCCATTGTCGTCTGGATTCTAGTGCTGCTCTTGAGAAAGCCAAACTCCTTCTGAGTCCATATCCATTCATTATAGTACTTGTATTTTGCTTTCTGGAATGTTTTTGTTTGTTTTATCTTCTGCTTGTCTTCTCTGTTCTGTTGTGCCTTGGGGTATGCCTGTTTTCGTGATTTGTGTTGGGTTCTCTACTGGCCTTTTTAATATGGAAACTCTTGTCGTTCTGGGGAACTAACTTGAAATGTTTGTTTTGTTTTTTTCCTTTTTCCCCATTTCTCTTTTTCTAGAGCTTCTATGATTCAGCGGTTTGACTTACTTGATTTGTCTTCTATTTTATAACCTGCTTTTATCTTCTTTTTCCCCTTTACTTTCTGGGGAGGTTTCTTCGCTTCCTCTCCGCTCTTCTAATGACTTTTCACTTGAAATGTTTTTAACTTCTAAGAACATTTTGTTTGGCTCGCCTCTCTGTTTTTTCCTTTCCTCTTTCCTTCTCCTTTCATCTTCCTTTGCTACCTGCATGTACCATTATCTGAACTCTCCTGGGTATCAGTGATGGATTTTTTACAACCATCTTCTTCTTATACAACTTGTTTTTCTCTGTATGTGTTTTCTATGTATTTTGGCCTCTGCTCCATCCTTGGGGTTTTCCTCAGGGTCTGTTCCTTGCTTGCTGGCTGTGAGTAAGGGGTACTAACTCTAACATAGACCAGAGAGTGCAGGCAAGGGCTCAGAAACATGAGCTGCGCAGGAGGGTCACCTGGCTGTCTAGATTCCTCTGGCCTTTGGTCTTCAGGTGCCCAGGGAGCGATCTTCCATCCTCTTGTCTAAGTAGCCTAAACCCAGCTGCCAGCATCCTGGGAACACGTGGAAGCAGAGAGCTGGATTTCTCAGCTTTCCATGTGTAAATGTTCACTTATCTCCCTCCCCCCGCACCCCTTTTTTCTGGAGAATAAGCCTCCAGGATGCTGCTGGGGCCATCACAGTGCTGTGTGTCAGGAGGGAAAAAGCTTCGTTGCTTAAAGAGACTTTCAGCCGATCCTGCTGTTTTCCTCCCATGTTCATTCCTGTCTTCTGAGGCACTTGGTTTCCCCGGTTCCAGAGCAGCTTGAGAGCTCTGCTGAGGAGGTCACGTTGCTGCCTGGTTTCCCACACGGTCAGCTCGGGCTTCACTTTCCTGGGTCTGCTCCATGTGTTATCATCAGCCCGGCTTCCCAGCCTCCCGCCCTTGTGTCACCCCTGTTTCTCTCTGTTCTTTTTGTTTTTGTAGGGGTACACCTTGAAAAATATGTGGCAACTGCAGTTTCAGTGGGCTTTCAGGTTGGAGGCAGAATACATGTGGGTCTCTTTGATAGATGTTTTTACCTTCCATTTTTGTCATGTAGCCAATTTTGTGCTCCCAGTTTAGTGAATAAACTCTGCCACTCCTCCCTGCCTGTTCATACCTGTCCTTCAGCTCAGAATGATCTGTGTTCTTCCTTCCTCCAGCCTGCTCATTATGAACCTTTCCTGAATCTTTCCAAGCAAAAGTAATCTTTCCTTCCTCTGAACTCAAAGCATTTTTATGTCTGTTTTTCTTATGACACATGGTCTACCTCCTTTTGACTTTTTGTTTATGTCTTATCTGATGAATTTTAATTTCTCACAGAGGGCAGTGGTGGTGGTTTTGCTCTCATCCCATGTTTTGCAAATAGTAATTAATTTTCAAATTAACATGAATTTTCAGTTATCTTTTTGTGGTCTTATATTTACATGTAAATTCTCATTTGACTGTTTGACAGGATATAGACCATTGCTATATGCTTGCTCATTGCAAGAGTAGGGTGCCACTGTTTCTAATTGCAGATACTTTTCTTGAAACTTGCATGGGTGTAAAACAGGCAGAGGGTGTGTATTCCATGGGTCACAGCTCACAGAAGCTCGTGGCTTTGTTGCATAACGTGATGATGCTCTCTATAGAGCTGGAGAGATTTCTTTACGGAGCCAGTTTTTCCTTAGGATTTTCCCTGTACTGTTTGCTTTTTTTTGTGACCTGGAATAGAGTGGGCAACACCATTCACTGCAACTTGCATTTATCAAATTACACACCTGTGCTTTCATTCTCAGCTGGTTTTAGGAATGTTCCCTCCACCTCCTCCTCCCCCCCTCCCCCAGCCTTAGGTCCCAGCCCCTGTTCTTAGTCTGGG
Organism: Ailuropoda melanoleuca; assembly: GCF_002007445.2. Taxonomy (NCBI): domain Eukaryota; kingdom Metazoa; phylum Chordata; class Mammalia; order Carnivora; family Ursidae; genus Ailuropoda; species Ailuropoda melanoleuca. The sequence continues at coordinate 30,539,378 of NC_048232.1, read as the reverse complement.
TGAGAAGCAGTGATTCTTCATGTGGTTTTGTCCCCAGATTTCTTCTCGGTGGTTGGCCCCATCCTTGGGGACCCTTGTCTGGCCAGGACATTTGCTTCTTGGTAGCTCTCTCTTCATCCGCTTGATGGATGAACTTCATTCCTTGTTTCTTGCTCATGTGTAAGGGATTTTTGGTCGTCATAACGTAAAATTATTGCTTAGTGTTTAAATCGTTGGTTATTTTAAATGTACTAATCCTAAGTGAGACAGATTCTTGTTTTTTTTAAATGGAGTGTTATGTTTACTTTTTAACCCAATAACAGGTATACTTACTGTAGAATTAGTGTTTATTGGTATTTTTAGAAGCATCTTATCACAACTTTTTGTTCAATTACGTTAGAAAGTTTCTATAGCTGGGACAACAATGCTATTAATATTTCAGACTTTTTAGTGTAAACTACCAAAATGGAATCAACAAATATGCTCTAACTTTTTAGGAAAAGTTTTCCTTACGGGTTCTTCACTGTTCCATTGAAAATACAGCAGATCCTCTGTTTTTTGAAAGAGAATTGTGTTGATGAAAGCTGCCAGTTAAAGTCTCCTGAGAGAGACTACTGTTCCAAGGAGTCGTATTTCTCAGTGGCAAAAATGTCCTTCCTGGATTTTATACTCTTGTGGGAAGAGGTCATTTTTATGTGCCCTGTTTAGATCTGGTGTGTGTGTGTATATGTGTGTGTGTGTGTGTGTGTTTGCGCGCGCGCGCGTGCACACATGTAGTATGCTCTGTTGGGATTAGTGCTGATTTCCTTCTCGGTTTTTTCTCTCAGATAGTTTCTATTCAGCACGTAATACGGAGTGGCATTTGATAAGTGCTGTCATAGATGTTCCGACGTGGTGTTGTCATGGCTACTTGGCATAGCTGACCATTGAATCAGGACCCTTCTGGAGGCAGGAGACAAGAACCGAATCTCAGAATTAGACAAGCCTTGATCAGATAGCTGAAAGATTATAAGCCAGCTTTATAGAGTATTTGAAAGGGGGGGAGTGATTAGTGGTATAACATTCTGCTGAGAGACCAAGGACGATGAGTCTTGAGAATGGACTGTCACATTAAGCAACATGGAGACTCTTGGTAACCTTGATGGACATTTTTGGGAGTGTGGTGGGAAGGAAACTTCATTGGAACAGGATTATGAGAGAAGAAGAATCTGAAACAACAAATCTGTTAAAAAAAATTGCTGTAAAGAGAATTAGTAGAGTGACTAAAAAGGGTAAAGTAGGGTCAACAGAAGGTTTGTACAATTACTTTAGCATGTGTAAAATAAAATATCAACAGCTTTTAAAGGTTCAGCATTTACATCTGAGTACTATTTTCCATACTACTGTGGTTTTTTGAAACATTAACAGCGAGGCTGGAGATAGACTTCTAAACTGTCTTGGGGGCCTTCTGGTCAGGAAAAGGTCTTGCGGAAGACGATGAGTGAGGTGTATCATGNCATGGTCTACCTCCTTTTGACTTTTTGTTTATGTCTTATCTGATGAATTTTAATTTCTCACAGAGGGCAGTGGTGGTGGTTTTGCTCTCATCCCATGTTTTGCAAATAGTAATTAATTTTCAAATTAACATGAATTTTCAGTTATCTTTTTGTGGTCTTATATTTACATGTAAATTCTCATTTGACTGTTTGACAGGATATAGACCATTGCTATATGCTTGCTCATTGCAAGAGTAGGGTGCCACTGTTTCTAATTGCAGATACTTTTCTTGAAACTTGCATGGGTGTAAAACAGGCAGAGGGTGTGTATTCCATGGGTCACAGCTCACAGAAGCTCGTGGCTTTGTTGCATAACGTGATGATGCTCTCTATAGAGCTGGAGAGATTTCTTTACGGAGCCAGTTTTTCCTTAGGATTTTCCCTGTACTGTTTGCTTTTTTTTGTGACCTGGAATAGAGTGGGCAACACCATTCACTGCAACTTGCATTTATCAAATTACACACCTGTGCTTTCATTCTCAGCTGGTTTTAGGAATGTTCCCTCCACCTCCTCCTCCCCCCCTCCCCGCCCCCTCCCCCAGCCTTAGGTCCCAGCCCCTGTTCTTAGTCTGGGTGAGAAGCAGTGATTCTTCATGTGGTTTTGTCCCCAGATTTCTTCTCGGTGGTTGGCCCCATCCTTGGGGACCCTTGTCTGGCCAGGACATTTGCTTCTTGGTAGCTCTCTCTTCATCCGCTTGATGGATGAACTTCATTCCTTGTTTCTTGCTCATGTGTAAGGGATTTTTGGTCGTCATAACGTAAAATTATTGCTTAGTGTTTAAATCGTTGGTTATTTTAAATGTACTAATCCTAAGTGAGACAGATTCTTGTTTTTTTTAAATGGAGTGTTATGTTTACTTTTTAACCCAATAACAGGTATACTTACTGTAGAATTAGTGTTTATTGGTATTTTTAGAAGCATCTTATCACAACTTTTTGTTCAATTACGTTAGAAAGTTTCTATAGCTGGGACAACAATGCTATTAATATTTCAGACTTTTTAGTGTAAACTACCAAAATGGAATCAACAAATATGCTCTAACTTTTTAGGAAAAGTTTTCCTTACGGGTTCTTCACTGTTCCATTGAAAATACAGCAGATCCTCTGTTTTTTGAAAGAGAATTGTGTTGATGAAAGCTGCCAGTTAAAGTCTCCTGAGAGAGACTACTGTTCCAAGGAGTCGTATTTCTCAGTGGCAAAAATGTCCTTCCTGGATTTTATACTCTTGTGGGAAGAGGTCATTTTTATGTGCCCTGTTTAGATCTGGTGTGTGTGTGTATATGTGTGTGTGTGTGTGTGTGTTTGCGCGCGCGCGCGTGCACACATGTAGTATGCTCTGTTGGGATTAGTGCTGATTTCCTTCTCGGTTTTTTCTCTCAGATAGTTTCTATTCAGCACGTAATACGGAGTGGCATTTGATAAGTGCTGTCATAGATGTTCCGACGTGGTGTTGTCATGGCTACTTGGCATAGCTGACCATTGAATCAGGACCCTTCTGGAGGCAGGAGACAAGAACCGAATCTCAGAATTAGACAAGCCTTGATCAGATAGCTGAAAGATTATAAGCCAGCTTTATAGAGTATTTGAAAGGGGGGGAGTGATTAGTGGTATAACATTCTGCTGAGAGACCAAGGACGATGAGTCTTGAGAATGGACTGTCACATTAAGCAACATGGAGACTCTTGGTAACCTTGATGGACATTTTTGGGAGTGTGGTGGGAAGGAAACTTCATTGGAACAGGATTATGAGAGAAGAAGAATCTGAAACAACAAATCTGTTAAAAAAAATTGCTGTAAAGAGAATTAGTAGAGTGACTAAAAAGGGTAAAGTAGGGTCAACAGAAGGTTTGTACAATTACTTTAGCATGTGTAAAATAAAATATCAACAGCTTTTAAAGGTTCAGCATTTACATCTGAGTACTATTTTCCATACTACTGTGGTTTTTTGAAACATTAACAGCGAGGCTGGAGATAGACTTCTAAACTGTCTTGGGGGCCTTCTGGTCAGGAAAAGGTCTTGCGGAAGACGATGAGTGAGGTGTATCATGAGGGGTGAGAAGGGTTAGCCTGGACGATAAGGTGGGGCTCTGGGTAGTAGAGGCACGGGACCTCCATCGTGGGGAGGGGGCAGTTCTGTAGGACTTAATACAGGCTGTGAAAGGGGAACTAATTTGTGTAGAAAGGCTGGAACATAGCAGGTTCTGAAATAGAGAAGTCAAGAAGTTGAGAAAATTGTTAGGAGGGGATTTATTTCAAAGGAGTAGCTCTAAATGTTATAGAAAGGCTGTAGGTTATGATCTCATGTGGAGAGTGTGGGGAGGATTGGGAAGCAAGAAGAGGTTTTTTATAAGCCACATTTTAGAGGTCAGTCTGCTTCATTGTGTACTAAAAGTGTTTTAGAAATGAAAGTTGATATTTTAGTTGATTAGGTCATCGTACAGATTTCTTGGGGGGAAGCAGAGGGCAAGATGGCTCTGTTCTAACCGGCTAGGGAATGATGGTTAGGTTGCATCTTTATTCACCCCCGGGATATTAACTATACCTGATTTCCCTTGGAGGGTTTATACCATTTGGTAAGGAAGAGTAGGAGTATGGTTTGTTTGGGGACTTTGTTCTGTGATGGCTCAAAAATGTAGAAATGATGAATTCTGGAGCACTGTTGGACCCCATAGCAGCAGGCATCTTAAAGGACTCTCTGGACAACATTGTAATCTGGGAATCACACAGAGTAAGGCTCAAGAATGAAGATGGATGGCAGAGCGCGCGTGCGTGTGTGTGTGTGTGTGTGAGAGAGAGATGTGGTGTGTTGTGTGTTTTACAGACTTAGTCTCTGTGTTCTGGATGAATGATCAATTTGAGTACTGGCTCTCCTTTGAAAGAAGTCCAGATAAATGAAGGTGCGGAGTAACTATGGTATTTGCATTAGTAGTTTTTATGGTAATGTTTAATAGTTTTGAGAATTAGGGTCTGAGCTGCTTTCTGTGCTGGTGAAAACGTGACAAGATTGGTAATTCAGCGTTTTTAATAAGTGTCCCGTTTTAGTCATTCTCAGGTGTTAGAGATTGTCTTAGAGAGCTGCTTGTGGATATGGATTCCTTGGCCTCAAGGTGCGAGTCACTAGATGCAGGGTGGGCTCAGGAATCTCCAGTCGAAAATCACCCATCTTTCCTCTTTTCCACCAGCCTTTCCTTTAAGAGTCATACCTGTCTAGGGCCATACTACCCTGAACACGCCCTATCTCAACTGATCTCGGAAGCTGAGCAGGGTTGGGCCTGCTTGGTCCTTCAATGGGAAGGAGCCCTACCGAACATCAGGGTTCAGATGGGAAAAGTGGAGTGTTAACTTGAATTGAACTTTTTATTAGTAGTTCTTCGTTGTGGATAATTCAGTAGCTAATGGCAAAAGATACAGTTTAGTATATTTTCATTTGAGTGTGCCAATGAGAATGATTATAGAAATTTAAAACAACTATGTTATCTTCAAATGATTTTAAAGCATGGTTTTATATTATAGTGTGTGTGGATATGTATGAACACGTGTGTGTATACATATGTAAGCGTGCACACACCCCCTTATGAAGAAGTGTACAAAATTTAAAATGGAGTCCTTTGTCTTCCTTTTCCCCCAAGCCCGCTCCCCAGATAGAAGCACTGCACATTTCAGTGTGTATGTTTGGGGGATATTTTTATATGTACATATACAATTATATGTAACTTTGTCTTTACAAAAATAGACGCAAACCACACACATTTTTCTGAGCTTGCTTTTGCTCACTAATGGCCTTGTCAACCTTCTCCTGTGTCAGTATATTTAGACCTGTTTGTTGGGCCTACGTTGAGCCACTGGGTGTGCAAACTCCTTTTTTTCCCAGGTAGGTGGTAACATGAGTTTTTTAGACATGCAATATATGTTGCTTGCTTATTAGAATATCTGTATGGATTGGACTGAGAGAATTAAATATTTCATATTGGGCAGTGGGAAACCCAGCATACTCTAACAAACCAATATTTCTTTTTTTTTTTTTTAAAGATTTTTATTTTATTTATTTATTGGACAGAGAGAGAGACAGCCAGTGAGAGAGGGAACACAAACAGGGGGAGTGGGAGAGGAAGAAGCAGGCTCCCAGCGGAGGAGCCTGTTGTGGGGCTCAATCCCAGAATGCCGGGATCACGCCCTGAGCCGAAGGCAGACGCTTAACGACTGAGCCATCCAGGCTCCTCCAAACCAATATTTCTTATGCAGTGACTTGTGCTGGCTTCTGTAGTTCCTTCATAACAGGGTATCAGCCGCTGAGCCAAAGGAAAGAATGCAGGAGTCCCTCATTAAAGGAAAGGAAAATTGACTGTGAACAGCAGAGACAGGGAACTACCTGAATTTTCAGTCAATTGCAATGTTGTCGATGTTGTCGATTCCTTTTTATGGGCAGGAAATTACCACAGTTTAAGTTGTTGCGTTTCCTTTTGGTGATGCTAACTTGCTATATTCAATGTTTCTGTTCTTCTCTACAGGATCCAAACTACTGGATACAGGTGCACCGACTTGAACACGGAGACGGAGGGATACTAGACCTTGATGATACCCTCTGTGATGTAGCAGATGATAAAGACAGAGTGAGTGCAAGTCCAGGGAAGCCCTTTAGTGAAGAATGAGGGGTGGGTGGGTAGGTGGGAGTACCTCCCTTACTGATGAGACACTTACTTTAGAAGACGTTTGGGTCACTCCCTTTGGTATGTTTGTTTTATAACAAGTATTGTCAGTCTTCACTAACCTGAACTCTAGGGTGTAATGCTTTTCTTTACATCTCTGCTTTGTTAAGTTTACTATGTTTTAGAATTTTAAAATTCCAACTTTTTGAACGGAAATCTCTTTAAAAGCTTCCCCTGCCATTTTCCCCTTTGTCTTAATCAAACCAACCATCTTTCTGGACAACTGAGGTCCGTTTCAGTGTGTGAGAATGCGAGGTGTCCACTGGCCGGTGCTCCCGGTGGGCGTGTGAACCGCCTGGCTACCAGCTACCGAGGGAGGGAGCAGGTGCCTCCCAGGCCTCCTCCCGGGGTGCGCTCCACGTTCAGAAGGCCTTAAGGTCTCGCTGTTGCTCTTGGTGAGCTTTTAGACTGCAGCGCCATCTTGAGTGTCGTTGGGATTTCGGCGTCTTGGACGTGGCTACCCCAGGCCTGTCAGTGTTTACTTGCACCCACCGTTTTGTCTGTGCTCTTTGAGGGAAGAGGAGAAGTGACACTCAGTATTTTAAGAATTTATGACAGGATATTTGGCTTTGCATGTAGCAATCACCATATTATTTTCATGAGGTGATGGGGCTTGAGCAGTCCTTGGCCACACCCTCGTTTGTGTTCCAGTTCTGATGAAGCTATGGAAGGGCTGCCGGCCGCACACACAACGGATCTTCATGTGTGTTAGGGCACAGGATAGGTTAAACCAGCCAGGTTACAGCATGGGGTTGGAAGATGGTGAAGCTGTCTCATACTCATTCTGGTTCTTCCTGGGGAGCTCTCTGTCTTCCTCGCAGTCTCTCCCTTCCTCCCGCTGCCCACCTTCCTCCTCCCCTCCCAAACCCCCTTCTCTCCCTCCCTCCCCCCACTCCCCTTATTGACCCTTTGCTTCATCCTCCCTCCATTCCTCCACTTGGCTGGGAGCTGGCAGAACACAGCTGTCTTGTTTTCTCTACTCCTACTTTCCCGACAGCATGGCACCTCGTTCAGAATTGGCAGATATCTTCTCTTTTCTTGAAATTGTAAGGAAAATGAAAAATCTCAGGTACCAAATAGTGTGTAAATTCAGGTGTGTAAATTCAGGTGTGTAAATTCAGGTGTGTAAATTCACATAAAGAAGGAAATAATCACCTGTGATGACATTGTTGCCCAAAGCTCATCACTGGCGTTATTTGAGTGGGTTTTGCATCCTGACTCTTCCTTTTGCTCAGATATTGACACAGACTTTCTTTTAAATAAAAAGGATCGAATAGTAGCCTGCTTTTTCTCTTTGAGCTGATTATATTTCCATGCCCATTAACCATGCATTTCGTTTTATGGATCGACGTACTCGTTACTGTACTTGTTTTGGATACTTAGGTGACTGTGGAGACGAGGCGGTCATCTGTGCACTTCTGTCTTCTTTGCTCTTGCGTTCTGAGCAGCAGTGACGAGCATGCCTGCATTTCTCCACCTGTGTTTCCTTTTTGATTGTGTACAGACAGGTTTTGCCTCAGGTTGGTACCATCCCACTCACACGTTGTGCCTTTCAGTAGAGTGAATCAGAATGTTTATAAGATTGCCTCTACGGTCTGCCTGGCTCTGGAGTGTGGCTTGGAATAGCCTGCTGTGGACTTGGGGTTGCTCAATGAGTTGGATGGGGGCTGTTCACTGTCTGAGTGCTCGAGAACACTGAGCTCAGAGGACCTGTGTGCACCTGCACCTGTAGTCGTGCTCTTTGGGTTCACGGAGTACAGATGACAGTTTCTCACCCTCCCCCTAGTGCCTCAACTAGCACATGCCTGCTCACCAGTGTTCGTATTTTGAACGGGTAGAATACTGAGATGTAGGTGGTCTGCAGTATGATTTTTAAAAATCTGGAAATGTTTTAGGCACAGCATACGGCCCTTTTGGTGGATGTTCCATGTGTACTTGAAAGTAGGGTATATTCTGCAGTTGTAGGGTTGTGTGTTCTGTACAGATCAGTTAGGTTAAGGTGGTTGATACTGTTCTTTAGGTCTTTGGGGTAATTTGTTACTCAGCAACTGAAAATAACACTCTTCTTTCAACACAGTTAACTATTAGGTTACACACAAAAATGGAGGAAGAGGCAAATTATCTTTTAAAATAGTTGCTGTTAAAATCAGAGGATACTTGCTAAACTTTTTTATTTTTTAAAGATTTATTTATTTGAGGGAGAGAGAGAAAAGAGAGAATGAGGCGGGGAGGGGCAGAGAGAGGGAGACAATCTCAAGCAGACTCCCACTGAGCGTGGAGCCCCACTTGGGGCTGGATCTTGTGACCCTGAGATCATGACCTGAGCTGAAACCAAGAGTCAGACCCTTAACCAGCTGTGTCACCAAGGCGCCCCTGAAGAAGAATGTTATAAATATTAATAAACGAAATAAGTTTTTAGGGAGTTTTATATGATGCAGGTTAAATTCAGTTTCCAAATAGAAAGATGCTAGAGAATGCCATGTACCACAGACCGAAAGAACTTTTAAATCATTGTTTTATTTGTTCAGAGATATTTATTATTTATTTTTGTGTTTATTTATGTTCAGAAATATTTAAATATATATGTGATTAATTTAAACTTTTGAGTGAACTTCTTAAACGACCCATTTTAAGTTGTCACTATTAAAAAAAAATATAATAAAGAATCCAGAATCTCAACACTCACATTCATGGTATTATCAGACGCGTTATTCAGGCTGAAGGGTTACATGTAGTCAGTTGTATGGCTCCTTTCCATGGCTTTGAACTTTGACTCTGATTTAATCATCCTGGAGTGTTTTCAACTATTTTTGGCAGCTACTCTTGAGTAAGGATTTTGACACCTGTTATGTTTTTAGGTTAAAAAAGGCATTACAGTTCTCTTAAATAATAAAATTGCTCTAAGAAGTCTCCTGTTTAATGAAAATCCTCTGGTCATGTTTAAAATGCAGATACCTAGCCTAGGGAAATAGGGTCTCCATTTGCCAGGCCTGGGCATCTGCATTTTATAAACAATCCAGGTGGTATTTGGGCTCACTAAACTTTGAAACCATGCTTTAATGGCCCTGCCATCAATCTCTGTAATGGGGAAATTTCTTTCAAAGGTGTAAATTATATACCCGGTCAGTGTGAATTTGTGAAATTATGAAAAATTACTTTTTATAGAGGGATGTTAGGATTAAGAGGCAATAATTTAAATGATAGCAGAAGAAGATTGAAGTACCTAATTAGTACCTAATCTTGCTCATTATCCTTTAATTATTAGAGTTTAATGCACAGCACTGAGGAAGTTTTCTTTTAGTGCCTATGTAATTCCAATGACCAGGATTTACCCAAGTTTATTCAAAATGGTATTAGCATGGGTTGTCTTGGGTTCATGGAGTAGGTTTGATTTTTGAAGACACAGAATTTTCTAGATCTACTTTGGGCGTTTAAATATGCCTTGTTTTGTTTGTCCCTTCTCAGCATTGCTGCTTTCCAGTAAAAGGGAACAGAGAATCCAAGTGTGCATGCTGTCATGGTGTTTTATTTACTCTTAGTGTCTCATTCTCAGTTTTCTTAGTTGACATTTTGCCAAATGATGAAAAACTCAAATGGTTTCCATGTTATCGTTAGCACCTGTTAGAACAGCTGTAATGTGTTTGTCTGTATGTGCTTTCCTGAGTGCCAGGCTGTTTCTTTCTGAATTTCTTTCCGGTTTGATCTTTGTTATTTATTATTTTGGTGAACCTTCCCTCAGTTCTCCTCAAATAGATCTGGGCCACTCCTGTTATTTCTCTGTGTACTACAGAAAAATTTGAAATTTCCAAATAGATTACAGAATAAAAATGTTCTGTATTCACGTCCCTCTGCATGCCAGTCACCTGAGACTGACTGTAAGAACATTAACAGAGGTTTCAGGTGGACTGACCAAGAACTTAAAGGGGGCAAGTGCGCTTTTGCGTGTGTGATCAGCAAGAAGAAAGCCTTTTCCATAGGTCACTGCCTTCCTTATCTTTGATGCTGAAGGTGACTTAAGATGTGGTAGCAAGCGTTTCCTTTGTCATCCTTGGATGTAATTTTGTTTTGACCAGGACTGATGTCATGTATGTGCTATTTTTGTGATGACCTTGGTAAATATTTTTTTTATAGATTGTATTTATTTGAGAGAGAGAGAGTGTGAGTAAGCGCGCATATGGGCAAGAGAGCACGAGCAGGGGAGGGGGTAGAGGGAGAGGGAGAAGCAGACTCCCCGCTGAGCAGAGAGGCCCACGTGGTGCTCAATCCCAGGACTCCAAGATCATGACCTGAGTTTAAGGCAGACGCTTAACTGACTGAGCCACCCAGGCGCCCAGGAAATGTCTTCTACTATCTGTGCCTTGCTCTTTGTGGAAGAAGGGTTGAATGGAATTGTAATTTAATCTCTGAAAGTTTGTATGAGCTTGAAGAGTGGGCACTGGAGGCCAGATGCTGTGGAGGATTGTTATGGAGACTGCTGGCTGCTGCTTGTTGGGAGGAACCCAGGATTTCCTGGGGACAGTTTGGCTAGTGTCCTCTGTTAGAAGCGTGTTGAGAAAAGGAAACTGTAAAAATTTATTGGAATCATGGGCAAGCAGTAATTTCTGCATGTTGGATGAAGCTGGTACTGAGGCATATATCTCATAGTTTCATCATTCTCCTAACTTACAAACTGATGTAGTTTTTGAGCCTTTTGTGTTCACAATATTCCTGCCCTGTGTGATGTCTGATGTTAGTATTGCCAAACATGTAATAAATCTTGCTTTTGAAATACATGCCTGGCACAACTTTCAGGTAAGGGACATGGTTTAATTTTAAAAGTTCACTGTTTTCTACTGTTCTGGGTGTTATTTTTTGTTACTTATGTGTAAAGCATTATTCTACTTTTTTGGCATTAAGTCATTGAAAAATAATCAGTGTCCAGAGAGGTGATGGTAGGAGCGCATCTTGCTTCTCTGGAACGTATGTGCACATTGACTTTAAAGGGGTTATACATTCTGTGCCCTGGCTGTTGATAATGTGGAGAGAAGCACTCTTGTTTTTATTTATGCTGGAGACAGTCACCGACTGTACAGTTTTTAGATGAGAATGAAGAGCGTATGTTTGGTTCTGGAATAAGCATTGTTAAAATGAATTTATTTGGTGATATTGAAATGAGTTTCTAAAACATTAATAAGCCTGAAGAATAAGCTCTGAAGAGACGGCTTCTTGCTTAAATTACAGTGAGAGCTCACAGCTCATGATTGAAACAAATCTAATTTTAATTTCTTTAAAGACTTGATTCTTCTCCTTACTTAACGCACCACCAAGCATGTGCCTGGTAAGAGAGTTTTGAGATTTAAACTCCTTTGTTGTCAAGACTAAAACACTAAATTGCAGCATGAGGTCACTTAATTTTGAGAATGTTTGTATCCTGAAGGTAGGAGTGCGCTGCGGAGTTCGTAGGATAACTGCTTTTTGGCCGTTTTTTCGTGTCCCCCCCCACCGCTAATTTCTTGTTGAAGACCTGGCCCATGAATACATTCCTTTAGTTATGTCTAAACATGGGAGAGAATTTTTGTGAACTAGGATTTCTGAATAATTAATAATAATAATAATTATTATTATTTAAAAAGGCAGCACATATGATAATTTCCTTTGAAAGATAGTAAGACTTTTAGTATTATTTTTAGTTAATTTAACTAATTTACTTAGCACCTAATATGTGTCAGGCATTATGCTCAGTGCTGTAATAAACTGTCAAACAAAAGTAGACACAGTTTGTCCTTTCTAGGGCCTCATGGTGGTTTGTGAGAGTCAGAATTAATCACAAAAATTAAATGTAGAATTACCAACAAATAGTAATCTGAAGAAAAGGAATCATGTCCCAAAAGGTGGAACAAAGTACCTTGACCGAGTCACGGTAAAGCAAGACGTGCCAAAAAGATACGATCAAGCTGAATCTGAAGGACAGGTAAGTGGAAATTGACAATGTTAGGTGATGAGAGTGACATCGGAGAAGTGTCTCCCTGGCTGCAGTGTGAGGATGAAGGGATAGGAGGCAGAGGGATGCAGGGATCCCAGGTAGCAGGTTTTGCCCAACGATGTCTTAGATTGATGGAGGCTGGGCCAGGCGCGGTTGGTGGGAAGTAGGTAGATCAGAGAGGGATTTACTAGGTAGAGTCTAATGGTGGGGCTATTTACCAAGGCCGGGAGTGCTGCATGGTGGCCAGATTTGGGACAGGGTGGGAGATTAGGGATTCATACTTGATTTAGTGACTTTGGGTGTCTTGGAGGTACCTTGATGTTTGGAACTGAAGTGCAGATAAACTCATGAATCAGATATAAATTTGTTAATAATCAGGTTAAACCAACATATGAAACATGGTCTAATTTTAGTAGAAATAATTACATGTACCAGAAAAAGTTTGAAGGGACATGCCAAAAAATGTCTGTGGTTTGCGGTGAGAGTGGAGTTTGTGATTAACTGGGGGTGTTCTTATTTTGTTTTTTAATTTCTCTGTAATTCTATGTCTTCCTAATTCCAAAATGAAGAAAGCATTAGGCAGTTCTAAATATAACTGAGAATAGAATCATCTTTTTAAACTTTAATGTGAATTGGCAGAGGGAAGGACTGATTTTAAAGAGTTTGATGACTTGGAATTGAAATGATTTGTATTAAATAGACTTCATTAACTAGACGATTTGATTAATTTCCTCCTAAATGGATTTATTTTAGTTAGGCTCTAAAGAAAATATTTAAATTAAATGCTGAGTAGAGCACCAAATGGCTAATTAATTAATGCAGAGAGACGACTTCCCAACATTTAGACATTTTATGGCTACTGGTTTGCCCGCAGCTCATCGATTTGTGGGCGGATCGGTTGAGGAGTGCAGGGCCAGGTGTAGCAGAGGTGGTGGTGGTGAGGAGTGCATGTGGAAGGGGACAGAGAAGGGGGCTTGGCCTCCTACATGGCCTGGTGATTGGAAAGGCTCCTCATAAGCATTTGGAGTTTTGAAATTGGGAACAGCCTGTACAATATTGGCTGCTCACCAGTTTTCCTAGCGAAAGCAGTCAAGACTTTGCTTGTCTAGGGCCACCAGAGTTAGGGAAAGTGGGAGACAGAGTCTCTCACTCTTTCTGTTATCATATTAATTGTAGGCCAGGGCTTGGTTCTTGGTTTGTTGCACCTTTTAAGTTGTTTCATCAAAGATGGGCATCTTGTTTGGGGGGGAGAAGAAGCCACACGGCCTGTATTTGAATCCCAGCTTCATGATCACTTTATGAACTAAAGCAAATTACTTAATCTCTCTAACCTCAGTTTTCCCATCTCTAAATGGAGGATAATGATTATACTTTTGTAAGGTTGTGTTGAATTTAAGTTTAAACCTGGGGATTTGTGTTATCAGCACTCTTAAGCAAAAATAACATCCCAGTAAATGGTAATTGCTGTCATATCACTACCACCATTATCATTGAATTACATTAACACTCATTCTTTTAATATTATTTGCTAATGATTTAAAAACAAATAAGCCATGTTATCTTGGGTATTTAATGAAAAAATTTCTGTAATATTTACTTTCATTTGTGGTTTTTTTTGGTTTTTTTACATTTCTATCAATTTGGAAAGAGCTTGGTAATAGTTACTCAGTAATAGTTGTTGGAAGGAATACAATATTTTCTGAATCCTTGACATTTGAGGATTTTTAGTGTACTATCAATATGCATATTCTTCTGAACAGAAAAAAAGTGAAGATCCCAGTTTCAATTTTAAGTGTTTGGGAACCAACAAAGACTGTGTCATTAAAAAAAAAAAAAAANTGTCATTAAAAAAAAAAAAAAAAAAAGCACAAATAGACTTGACATCAAAAGCAAAGGCAACAAAACAAGTGGGAATACATTAAGTAAAAAAGTTCTCCTCATCAGAGGAAACCATCAAAAACATGAAAAGCAACATATAGAATAGGAGAAAATATTTGGAAAACATTTATCTGATTAAGGGGTTAATATCCAAAATATATAAAGAACTCAAACCATTCAATAGCAGAGAACCAAAAAAATCTGATTAAAAAACTGGGCAGAGGAACTGAATTAACATTTTTCCAAGAAAGTCATATAAATGGCCAACAGATATATGAAGAAGAGGTGCTCAGCATCACTAATCATAAGGAAATGTCAGTTAAAAGTACAATAAGATATCACCTCGTACCTGTTAGAATGGCTATCATCAAAGGAGGATGTGGAGCAAAGGGAACCCTTGTGCACTGTTGGTGGGAATGTGAACTGGTGCAGCCACTGTGGAAAACAGTATGGGGGTCCCTCAAAAGATGAGAACTAGAACTACCATATTATCCAGGAACCCCACTTCTGAGTATATATCTGAAGAAAATCAAATCACTATCCCAGAGAGATATCTGCACTCCCATAGTCGTTGCACTATTGTTCACAGTCACTGAGGTATGGAAATAATCTAAGTGTCCATCAGCGGATGGATGGATAAGGAAGATCTCGTGTGTGTGTGTGTGTGTGCGTGTGCGTGTGCGTGTGTGCGCGCGCGCAGTGGAATATCATTCAGCCATTAAAAGGTTATCTTGCTATTTATGATAACGTGGATGAATCTCTTTGAGGGTATTATGTTAAGTGAAATAAGTCAGATGGAGAAAGACAAATACTGTGTGATCTCACATATAGAATCTAAAAAAGCTGAACTCCTAGAGACAGAGCCTCAAATTTTGGTTACCAGGGCCTGGGAACTGGGAGCAAAGGGGTTGTGTTGGTCAAAGGGTACAAACTTAAGATGAATAAATTCTGGGGCTCTAGTATACAGCATAGTGATTATAGTTAAAATGCTGTATTAAATGCTAAAAGTTGCTAAGAGTAGATCTTAAATATTCTCACTACAAAGAAGAAATGATAATTATGTGATGTGATACAGATATTAACTAATGCTAAGGTATTAATCATTTCTCAATATGTAGGTGTATCAAATCAACACATTGTACACCTTAAACTTACACAATGTTACATGTCAATTATATCTCAGTACAGCTGTGGGGCAGGCAGTAGGGAGGCAGACCTTGTTTTCAGTCTTGAAATACTACCTGGTCAACAATGACAGTTCTCCAGAAAAATAGCACATCTCAAAACAAGCACTCCAGAATAAATGCTTCCCAAAACTTTTATATTAATATGCATCTTTAAAAATATTTAGCTTAAGTTTTCCTTTCATATCTTGAATGAAATATGTAAAATTCAGCTTTTCATGTGTATACTAAACAATTATCACATGAAGGAGAAAAAAAAGGAGGAAGATCGATAGCTGTTGGTTTCTTCTTCATTACAATTTTTTTTTATTTTTATTTTTATTTATTTATTTTTTAAAAGATTTTATTTATTTATTTGACAGAGATAGAGACAGCCAGCGAGAGAGGGAACACAAGCAGGGGGAGTGGGAGAGGAAGAAGCAGGCTCATAGCTGAGGAGCCTGATGTGGGGCTCGATCCCATAACGCCGGGATCACGCCCTGAGCCGAAGGCAGACGCTTAACCGCTGTGCCACCCAGGCGCCCCTTCTTCATTACAATTTTTGAAGTAATTTCATAGAAGTAATTACATATGGTAAAGAAGGTTATCCCGTTCATTTATTCATTCACACAAGTATTCATAAGGATAGAAATCATGTAAAAGTACCAGATTTTTTTTTTCTCCTGGATTTTATATTGGAAGCAGAAGAAAATTGGCAGGGCTTGGACCCTTTGATCCTCATATAATTTCAGAATAAGTCAACTAATAAAATTAAAAAATTTTTTGGAATATCAAACTAAAAAGCTTCTGAATATATGTGTTAAGAGTCTAACATCCAAAATAAAGAACTCCTACAACTCAATAACAAAAGAACAACCCCCCCAAAACAAAAACAATGAAAAACAAAACAAAAAAACCAGTCAGATTAAAAAAAATGGGCGGAAGATCTGAATAGACATTTTCCAGAAAAAGACAACAGGTACCTGAAAAGATGCTCAGTCTGTCAGAGAAATGCAAATCAAAACCACAATAAAATGTCACTTCACACTTGTTAGAATGGCAGTTATAAAAAAAAGATAAGAACTAACAGGGGTGGTGATGGTGTGGAGAAAAGGGAACCCCTGTGCACTCTTTGTGGGGATGTAAATGGTGCACTACAGAAAACGTGGGGGTTCCTCAAAAAATTAAAAATAGAACTGTGTGATCCAGCCATTTTACTTCTGGGTGTTTATCCGAAGAAAACAAAAATACTAATTCAAAAACAGATATGTGACATGTTCATTGCAGTATTATTTACAGTAGCCAAGGCTTGGGAATAGCCTAAGTGTCCATTGATGGATGAATGATACAGAAATTGTGGCATATATATACAGTGGAATGTTATCTAACCCTAAAAATAATGAAATCTTGCCATTTGTGCCAACATGGATGGACCTCAAAAGTTAGAAAAGGACAAATACCATATGATCTCTCTTTATATGTGGAATCTAAAAAAGAAAACAGCAACCCCTTACCCCCAACTTACAGATACAGAGAATAGATTAGTGGTTACGAGGAGGACAGTGAGAAATGGCTATTTTTTTTTTTTTAGTCAAAGTAAATTGAATAAATTACAAAAAATTAAAAAATTGAGGTCAGGCTAATTGTAGTACACACTGTGGCAGGATATGGTTACTTCTTTGTATCAACGCTGCAAGATAGATATGGTAGTGTCCCCATTTTAAAGAAGTGGACAAGCCAAATGTATTTCCTCAGCTTACGTATTTCTTTCATTTCTTTGGGCTGCAGCCTGGCCCCAAATAAAAAACATTTTAATTCTTATTTGATGTTGGAGAAAGATGTTAGTTTGGCTAGTAAAACATGTGGATTTTAACTATAATTATGTTAGATTACTATGTTTTCTTATATGACTATTAAAATGTCAAGAGCTTAGTACTACAGTTCATGTTTATTGATGTCCCTTGTTCGTGTATTAAACTAACATTATAGTATTTGAGCAAAGTTTAAGAAGATCTTACAGATTCACTTTTTCATTCATTTTATCTTTCCAACATTTATTCAATAAATACCTGTTAGTCCCTAAGATATTTGAGGATATATGGGGAAGGAGGGTCTCTGATTTTACAGCACTCTCCTTGCAATGAGGAAAGTAGACCAAGGGGAGTGAATCTGGAATATGATAGAGAGGAGGTGAGGTGGGGGGTGATACCTTAACCTGTTTTGGGAAAGACATCTCTCAGGAGGAGATAGGTGGGCTGGATTTCCATTGATGAGAACACCTGGGGGCAGAGGACCCTAGGTAAAGGGAGCAGCACGTCCAACAAACCGAATTGGAAAAAGGTTGAGGTATTCATGGATCCAGAGGGAATGAGTGCGGCTTGGATGCAGTAAGCAACTGGGAGGGGGAATATAGGCGGGGTTAGAGAGAAAAGGAGGATATTAAAGACTATGTTAAGCAATTTGAGACGTGATACTAAATACAACAAAAAGCCTTTGAACTGTCAAACTGTGGAGTGAGATATTTAGATATATTTTTTTATTTTTAAAATTGTTTTTAAAAGATTTATTATTTTAGAGAGAGAGATAGCAGGGTAAGGGGCAGAGGGAGAGGGGATATATATTTTTAGAAGATTGCTTTGGGAGAATGTGTTGTAGGTGGGCTTTAAAGAGGAGAAAGACCATTGAGAAAGCTGCCATCCAGTGAAGAGATAATGGTGGCTGAGTCTTAAGTATAGTTGGGGAAATATCAGTGGAGTTGAGATATGTTTGGAGTTAGGTTTCTAGGATCTCAGGCTGTGAGGAATGAGGGCAAAGAAGGTGTTAAGGGTGAGTTTTAGAGTTTTAACTGGAGCAAGCAGGGTAGGGGTTATGGAAGTTCCATTTACTGTGGGAGCTTCATTTAAGTAGAAGACTTAGGTATGGAACAAGGATACAGGGTTGGGGGCATTCACATCTCCTTCCTGTTGGGACATTTAACTGGTTTTGCAATGCCTTTGAGACTTCCAAGCAGAGATGTCAAGTAGGTGGTTGGACATAGAGTCTGGAGTTCAAGGATTGGAAATAAGAATTTGGAGATCATCACTGTAGAATAAATGGTATTTAAATAGCATTTCCACGTGGCAAAAATTTGCAATAATAACCTCATAATCTTTATTGGCTTCTTCTTTGGTATACACTTAATACTAAACTTGATTGTGATGGAAAATACTAGTAAATTTTAATTAGGAAATTAATATAAAATGTGGAAAGGGAACCCAAGTTCTGAATCAACACAGTTGAATGAAAATAAAGTAAAATTTAGATTTTGAGAAAAAAAGCTGAGTTTGAAAGGCTGTAAAGAGAGCAGGGAGATTGCTCCTTAGACATGAGACAGTAGTAATATTTCCAAGATATGTACAGAAAATCACACTCCAAAAGCCACTACAAATTTGTGAGTTTTGTAACCAACTATTTAATGTTGTAAGGCTTCACATGACTGCCACCTGGAAAGAACTTATTTAATATAGTGAAAGTACATAGTATAAAATTAGGAAGTCACCTGGAATGAAGGAATTATAGACTCTGTATCCTGTGTTTCAGAATCCTGATATTCCTTGCATTGGAATATCTAGTATATTGCTTGACCTGTTTACTTACGAAAAATAGATAAGTAACACTTCCTTTTAAGGGGACAGTCAAATGACGGCTGTTCTCAGCATTTTATTATTAGCAGTAGAGATTTCTGTTGTAGGAACTCGAGACTGAAACAAAGCTGCACTTAACATTTTCTGTAACAGAATCATTTTCTTTGATTTAGCCCAGACTTATTTATTGAGCATCTCTTCCATCCCATGCAGAACTGGAGAGATTGAAATGAATAGGGAATGGTTACCTTTAGGGAATCCATCGTGAAATAGGAAGATGAAAATGCTAACAAAATCTTTATCAGGTAAAGCAGTTTTCTATAATTTAGTTGTATCTTTTTTTTCCTAGTGTAAATTAAAATAATTGTGAGTACAGTAGGAAATATTTCATGTGTAGGTGGGAATATTCAGGTCGGCTAAGTTGGGAGGTATGTTCTGGTTAGCCTACAGACCAGAAATGTTTCCTTAAATCCCTAGTGCCAGTTCTGATTTACCCTCTCTGCCAGAAGAGCAGTCTTATGTTGGGATAGTCTATCTTCTGTCTGTTAACATAATACATCTCTGCTGCTCCAACTACCTTGGTGGAGGATTGGATTTATTTTCTTTTTGCATTCTATGGCAGACCAATACTTTTATAAATTACAATGTAAATTAATTATAAGGAAAAATTGTCTTGTGTTTTGCTTGCTTTTATTTCATCTATAATTAGAGTTAACAGACATAAAAGAATTCTGTCAAATTGCTTGAGAGTTTCGAAAGGTTTACTGTATTTCTGTACTTCACTGGAGGCTGGGATAACACTTGGAACAGCACTGCAATATGTAACACTTTGTTAATATTGTTGCCTTGAAAATTCCTGTGTTTGCATTATTTATCAGTGAGATATTCTGGTATAGGCTAATGTTTGGTTATGTAGTTTCTTTAATAATTGGTATGTATGTGTTTTTAAAAACAATGCATGCTTCTTTTTAAAAGAAGGGAATCTAAGATTATAGCGAAATTAAAAAATATGACCTTGAAAGTAATAGCTGTCAACCCTTGGGTTAGTCTTCTGTGCGTCCTGAAGCATTGAGTTTTGTGAGACTCTAGTATTAATAGTAATGAATATTAATTGTGTTGCTGATATTCTTAGTGTTCAGTACTCACTGGAAACCAGGTTCTCTGTTTTCTCATGTATCTTATTTTCATGATCTCTCCTCACACTCAGTCTCCTTTCAGTTAGACCTGAGATAAAGTGAGGGAAAGATGCTCTCGATGTCTCTTGAAGGGACATGAAAACACCTTTCCTCTCCTTTCTGGGGCACAGAAGAGGTATTCCAGGCAATGAATTCATTTTTTCCTGTGAATATTTTGTCCTATATTTTCCAGAGTAAAAGGTGTATATTTGCGAAAAAGTAGATATTTGAGACTTGATCATTTCTTACTCACTGGAAGAAGAGAATGTTCAAGGAGATTGACAGATAGTCATGCTAAGAGGGCTCCTGTTTTGAAGTAACAGCTGTGATTTGATCCTATCCTCCTGTCGGTTTTGGCAAGGAATGAGTTAAGGAGGCTTCTTTGAACCCAGTGTGTTTACTCACACCCTGCTGACTCCAAGATGTGTTGCTACACCCTGTTTTACTCCTGACAAACTACCCCTGGCCTGTTTAACTGGTGATGATTGTTTTCATTTGGTGTGGTGGAGCTTGTCCTTGATCTCCCCGGTGAGCCTGCAGTCAGTGCTGCCATATGCCAAGCTTGTGCCTCCATTGAGGGTCACATGTGTGGAATGGATTCTGTCCTATATTGCCCAGCTATTTTCAGTTTGTTACCCTTTCTAGAGGACTGAGCAAAACACAGGTCATATTTCTGGGTTTTGTCGGCTGTTTATTTGGCAATCATTTTATTCTGTAGTTAGTTTTGAAATCTAAGTCACTGTGCATTTCGCCTTTCTAATGGATTGAGATGGCAGACAAATTGAAGAGGAAACCTGCAAAGAGGTACCACACTTCTTCTGGTACGCCTTGGAGGGATTCAATGAAAGCGCTGAGGTTTTCAAGGTCTTCAGACCTCAAAAGAGCTACTTCAGAAATCTGCAAAAGGCAGGTTGGTCCAGAAATTTCTGATCTCTTTATATTTCCTTTGCAGTTAAAAGTAACATTCCTTGTGTTTATTTCTTAATATTCTTTTGAAAAAGTTGCTTGATTTCTTTGAAGATTGTTTTATAGCTACAAAATCGTATTGATGTTTTCTGTGCCATCAGTCGTTTGTGGATGCTTATTATTTGTGTGTATGTTTATTGATTTATTGCATGGGTTTAAATTGCTTACTGTGTGTTACAACACAAGGTTGTAATGTCATCAGAAGATTCTGATTACTACTATGAAATCTACTAAAACATTGTTTTAGGAGGACCTGCATGTTACCCAACATCTCACTGAAAGGCTTAGTTGACTTTTATGCATAAACAAAATATTAGAATAAAAGCAAATTAATGTTTATACAAATTCACAGGAATATTATTCCAGAAAAAATACTTTGAGGCTACTGAATGGAAATATAAATGTTAGGAAGAGATTCTGGCTGTGTTCTTTCTTGATGTTTTGTTTTACAGTTTATGTGCTGAATATGCAACTTTAGCTTGTCCAGATAAATGCATAGCATGTCTTTTAAAAGTACTGTGTTAGAAACGAAAAGATACCCTTTTTAAATGTTATTATCTTTGGAGCTATTTTTCAATTATCAAACAATAACTATAATTGGTAAAAATTAGACATAATCACACATCATACACAAAATATAATTTTTTTCCTTTACAATTTATTGATGGACAAGTGCTGTGGATTATGTCCCCCCCGTGTCCTTCTGGTAGAATGATTCCTTTTGAGCTCCATTAAATAATATCCATGTACCTACTGGGTGAATAATTGTGTTTTCAGCATTACAGTTAATTGCTTCAGAACTAATTCCTTCTTATAGCTCAAATTCAGTCCAGTATTTATCTGGAAAGTTTATTGATTGTGTTTTGGAACATCTCTCAGTGGTCTATAGAAGTGAACACTGGAAATTATTTTGTATCATTCTATACTTTGGTCCTCAAATTTCTGCTAAATCTTGAGTAGTTTTAGTTTTATCTTTTCCCTTGCTTTTCCTTATTATAATGGAGAATACTGACATATCAGAAGCAAATCAAGTCCTGAGACTTTTCAAATCTGTAATATATTTCCTCCAGCAGAAATCACAACCCTAATAGATGTTTGTTGGTTAAGAATTCTGAACAATCCCCAGTCATTTCAGTGTGACATTGTTTATGTTCAGATCAATATAGTTTGAGTTAAGGACACAGAGTAAAACCTGTTTTTAAGAAATGAAACCTTCTATGTAGAGTATACAGAAACTAATACCAGAAAGGAATGAGGAAATGAAGGGCACTAATTCAGTTGGCAGAATCCTTTCTCTTCCCTCTTGAAGCATCCAATTTAAAACTCGTTTGAACTCGGGTGGGGGCTATGTGTAGGCGTTTGATATTTGAGAATTTAAATATGAGTGCCTTGTATTGTCATTAAGGATTCCATGGCATTGTTAATAGAAGTCGGGTATAGTTCTCTGCCAAAATCCAATTTGTTTAATTAAATTCTGCTGAGAGTTTCTAACTTCCTGCCCTAAACTAGTTCTAATTGCTTGTAGTTCCAGTGGTAGTAATAGTAGGCATGGTATTCTGCTCTTATAAACATGCTTTTAAATGATTAAGTTCTAAGCTGTCTGGTAAAATACATCACTTCTTCATCTTGAAGATGAGATGTGGTCTTTTGGAGGGTGCATGGGGACATTGACGGTGCAGGTAGAGAGCTCAGTTAGACCTCCTGCCCAAAGTTTTGGGGTCAGTTTGTGGATGAGAGTATGTAACACTAATGAAGATAAAGACACGGTTTTTGTTTCCCCCCCTTGAGCAAGATACATCCACTGTTTAGAACATCATTTCTACATTAGATGCCAGTGTGTGACCTTTAAGCAGCCCTATAATTTCAGTTTTGTGCATCACTTTGCTTGAGCAAAGTTTTCTGTGGAAAATATAAGCTTCAAAATCATTGTTTTGTATATTTTTTTTGGGGGGGGTGGGAGGTTATAGTTAGAACAAGAGTATAATGATACCTCTGAGGGTTGTCCACAAAATTGAGATCATGTATTAAATGGAAAAAGAAAGCTAGGAGAGGCTGAAGTGTCATATACCGGACAGTTTGCTGGGCTCACAAGGCAAGGGGTTGAATTTCGAGCATGTGTGATTGAAAAATCTGCCTCAGCAAAAACACAACCTGGTTTCTGAAGGAAGTGGTTGAAATTAATGCATCAGGATGTGTGCAGCCTCCAGTGTGTGGATTCATCATTTCCTTCAATGCCAGTGCTGTGGTTATTTACCTGTGGATCTGTATACGCTCACTTCTAGACCGTGATTATACAGAAAAGTACAGTCTAGATGTAGACGTCAGCAGAATGATGCTGTCTGACAAAGTTACTTAATGATGGAAAAACTAGCTCAGAAAGTAGGATGATTTTTAAAAAATTCAACAAAAAGAAAGCCTAAGAGCTTTAAGTTAGATACACAGCTTGCAGTTTATTAAAAAGCCTTCCTTGGCAAGTAGAATACCCACAACTCAAAGGAACGCTGCCTTGATCTCTCTTGGGGCCTAAAGGTGATTATTTTCAACCCCCTTGGTACTTCTCCACAGGTAAACAGCAAAGGAAGTTGGGTGTCAAACATTCTGGAAATGTGCACTGTCTAGTGTGTGTGTCGGGGAAGATAACATACGGAGTTTTCCATGTTCTGCTAAGAGGTGCATGTGGGAGAATGACAGTGCGTTGGAGTTGAGCACCGTACACACCAAGTTGTGTTTTTATGCAAGTTATTCTCTCCGTTATAGACGTGCCCCTTGCTGTCCACCAGAAAATGCAGATGTGTCCGGCACAGTACAACCCCGTTGACATAAAACACTAAAACATCTCTTCTCGTTAAGTGCCATCAGGAAACTGCTTAAGAATATTTAACAAGTTAGGAATATATAACACTTCTTTTTTATGAAGTGGTTATAATACAGGTGGTGGTGGTTTTTCTTCTTCTGAGAGAGAGTGACTTAGATTGCTAAATGGAAAGTGGAAAGTGTATGTGTGGACAACTTGGAAGGATGGCCCCCTCCCTTCCTCACCAGAATAGTTTCCTAATCATAGCAGAAAAGAGTGTTGGCTACTAATGTCACCCAGATGTAAAGGGGAAGTGTGTTTTGTTTTTATAATTGAGGCGGAGTTGACACACACGTTAATTAGTTTCAGGTGTGCAACATAGTGGTTCAGCATCTCTGTTCTTTATGCTGTACTCCCAAGTGTGGCCACCACCTGTCAACGCACGGCACCATTGCAGCGTCGACTCCATTTCCTAGCTGTACCTTTCCTCCCCATGACTGACTCCATAGGTGGAAGCCTGTGTCTGCCACTCCCCTTAATCCGTTTTGCCCATCCCCCCACCCCTCTAGAGGGAAATGTGTTCTTGGTAAGTTTTGGGACATTGCTGTGTATAAAAAGATTATCGAATTTGATCTGTTACTACTCTTATGTTGCAAAGTTGTATATTCTTGCTTTTTCTCACCTCAGTTAATGTGAACTTACTAAGCTTAAATACAATTTGTATTTTCAAGAATAACATGTAATTTTCAAAATATTTACTTTATTTTAAAAAAGATTTTATTTATTTATTTGACAGAGAGAGAGACAGCCAGTGAGAGAGGGAACACAAGCAGGGGGAGTGGGAAAGGCAGAAGCAAAGCTCCCAGTGGAGGAGGGAGCCTGATGCGGGGCTCGATCCCAGGGCCCCGTGATCATGACCTGAGCCGAAGGCAGATGCTTAATGACTGAGCCACCCAGGCACCCCTAAAATATTAACTTTATTTTTACCCTGTGTAATGAGGTGCATATCATTGTACTCAAGATATTAGTTTAAAAAATATAAACCTTAAATATTTGCTACCTTCAGATTATCCTAAGGCAGATAAATTTTCCTTTCAAAAACACTATCCCAGTTTGAGAGATTTCCGATTTGCATGGAAGCAGGCTCTCCGTAATCATTTTTAGGGAACTGTTGTGTTGGCCACTAGGTATCAATTGTGCACGAGTCTCCACTGACATTTCTTTATTAAGAGGGTTTGTTCTGGGGGCGCCTGGGTGGCACAGCTGTTAAGCGTCTGCCTTTGGCTCAGGGCGTGATCCCGGCATTATGGGATCGAGCCCCACGTCAGGCTCCTCCGCTATGAGCCTGCTTCTTCCTCTCCCACTCCCCCTGCTTGTGTTCCCTCCTCTCGCTGGCTGTTTCTATCTCTGTCGAATAAATAAATAAAAATCGTTAAAAAAAAAAAAAGAGGGTTTGTTCTGAAGGGGCAGCCAAGTTTGAAGTAGGCTGCAACGATCGTGGATTTAGAAAGAGATGAATTCAGAGCAGCTAAGACCTAAATACTACAGGGAAGTGAAGTGCAAGTAGGTGATAAATTCCTGTGATGGAATTCGTTATCCTCAAGGATAATGAATTTTTAAAAAGGCTGTTGAATACAGTTTTCTAGAAAGAATGAAGCGAGGCTGAGGTCGGAAGCTTTATGCTTTCTCTACATCCCGTACTTCAGATAGCAATCTTGCCACATCCTAGTACAACCAAGACAGGCTTTGGCTACCGAATTTCAGAAGGACCATTGTGAAACATTTCTTGTTTTGAGTAAAAAACTTAGTTGCAGGATCAGTAACATTTTTTGAAAGGCAACAGTTCTTCCACGGGGAGCATATTGAAACAGAGTGGATAGAGTGCAGTTGATCAAGGAGGGAATATAATGTATATTCTAAGCTAGCGGTTATACATGACCTCAGTGAGGACCTGTCTCTCTCAGATTAAAGACGGTTGTGTCTGCCACGTGGGGACATGTATGCTCTGGGAGAGTGGGTACTCAGCTGGTGGTAAATTTTTTGTTTACCGTTTGGGTTGTGAACTAAGTGCACTGTAATTTATGTTGATTTGTGCTTTAAAAATCTTCAGTTTTGTTCTTGATCATAAGGGTGGGTGAGAAAGATCAAAAAAGCTTGCATAAATAATAGTGTAAGTGGTGAAAGGGAGAGTGGTTAACCTTTGGAATAAAAGCCATATGTAACTAAACCCAGGATTTTTTTCAGCGATACGTCGATTTTAGAGTTGTATCTTTAAAACTGTAAAACATGTTTTTGAAATTTATGACCTACTTCTCTTTCCCCTTAGGAATGCTACTTCTGGTTCTTAGAGCAGTCGTAGCTTGTGTAACGAACGCTGATCTTTGTAATGGTTCAAAGAATTGACATTAGTCCTTAAAGAATCTGTTCTTCTTGATTTGGAAATAGATATAATCATATTTTGGCAAGCTTTTTACCCTTTTCAATTTCTACTAACCCCAGTGTTTAAATACATCTTGCAGCATTATATGGTAACATCAGCCCCTTGGTATTTCTGCTTTTCTTGATTTTAATGTTAATTAGGAGTTTGAAATACAATATGGTATGTCAGTTATTTAAAAAAGTTGAAAAAGGATCTCTGCCCCTCTAATGCAAAGCATGACTTCATTAATAACAGTCATTCTTTGGTTATCTGGCTTTGGATAGCTTTTCAGTATAATCTTTACTAGGATACGCAAGTAGCTTTGTCATAGAGTATATATTTTAGTTCTTCATAGTAGAGTTTTATTTTCATTATAGAATTGAAAGCCAAATTTTTAATAAACAGCTTTGGAATATGTTTTGTACCTATATTTTGAAGACCATCTGAGGAATTTAAGTACATTGGGTAAAATATTTTTAAAAAACTCACCTTTTGATGCCGATGCTTTGAATATTCAGGTCATCAAAATATGGGAAAACAGGTCTCCTGTGAAAGGTCCTGTTTCTTTTCAGTCGTTCCAAGCCAATCATCACCTTTTTTCCCCTTACCATGCATAGTTTTGTTAATAGTTGGAGGTATTTTTTCCCCTGACCCTTTCTGCGTCCCTGTTTTCATCTGCGGTATTCACTGCTATGTCCCTGACTCTTAGAACAATGTGCCCAGCCCGGGGAAAGCTCTCAGTATTTGTTGAATGAAAGCATGAAATGAATAGAAATGAGTTAATACCCAAAGTATCTTTGCCTTGAGAAGGCCCTGTTGGGCAAATAAGAATTTTCTTCTTCTCTTGATTTCTGTGAAAATGAAGTATTTGTTATTACATGTAAGTATAACTTTACACAGAAGGCTTTACAAACATTGTTCTCTTCTATCTGTATTTGAAGACATTTATATTGTGTTAAGTCACAATCATGAAATCCTGTAAAGGTAGGTTTGGGGGAAGAGAATTTTGCCTTTTTCCTTTCTCTTTCCCTTAGCTCTTCTAGGATTTTGTATTTACTCAAATGGTTGTGAACTGTGAAAGAGACTTTCTAGTCCACGTCTTCGGCGGAATGCAGTAGGAGTGCGGTGGCAGGGAAGCCGTGCCCTGGGCTGAGCAGGTTGTGTCGGGTAGAGAGCACCTACAGAGTCCCACTACAAACCTACTGTAATGGAATAGGAAGGCTTCCATGTAGCAGGGGGTTTTTTTGCTGATAGAACCTGAGCTTTCTTGATATGGCCAAGAAGTTTGCCTGGGCTGTGGTTATCAAGGCACTGTCCTAAAGCCCTCACTGTTTGCATTTGCACTTGGGGCCGAAGACGGCTCTCTGTTGCTCAGCTGTTTTATTGCTTTTGATCCATGAACAAGTAGCAATTACTCTTTCACATGTCTTTCCACCTTAACCACCCCAGGCTGCCTGGGGAAAATCTGTATCCATCGCCAGTCCTTCCCGGACATTAAAGGATGAAGGAGAAGATGTGGCAGCATCAGTGTGCCGCCTCTCCTTCCATCCTTGGTTTTCAGAGCTTCTCACTCCCTTTTATGTGACCTTAGAATATGAAAACAGCAGGTGTTTCTTCCTTCAGGCCCCACAAATGAGAACAGAGCTTATGATGATGTGTGACTTTTAACAAAATCATCACCGTCTAATTCGTATTTCCTATGGAATTACGAATGAATATCAACACAGCGGTTGACATTACTGTGTTACTTCGTTTATCAAGACCAAGCCCACTGGGGCTGGGGATTGGGCTGGCAGTCTTTGGGTTGTCCGGTTGGCCTGGACCGGAAAGACAGGCACCCTAGGTTTACCCCCCGCCACCCAAGGTGGGTGCTTAATGCTTCAAAACCATCTAGTGCAGGTGTATCTCCAGTAGAGCTAGGTACAAAATCATCTGAAATCATGCAGTTTTCAGTGCCCAAAAGTGCCAAATAAAAATGTCTCTTTTTTTGCATAGCGTTCTCATGGCTCAGTGATGAGTA
Organism: Ailuropoda melanoleuca; assembly: GCF_002007445.2. Taxonomy (NCBI): domain Eukaryota; kingdom Metazoa; phylum Chordata; class Mammalia; order Carnivora; family Ursidae; genus Ailuropoda; species Ailuropoda melanoleuca. The sequence continues at coordinate 30,511,159 of NC_048232.1, read as the reverse complement.
AGATGACATCAAGGCAGCTTTGAATTATTGCACTGCTTTTCAAGTAGCCACAGTGAATGCTGTCGCCGAGCAAGGCACTGTTGGTCTTCTCACCGCTGGCCTCTGGGGTGCTTTGGCTGTTGATAAATGTATTTTCTGAAACTCTGTGGAATGACACTTGGAGCACAGTCACTCTTTTCTTAGAAATGGAATTCTTGTTACTTTAACAGGAGGATTGCTTCTGCCAGCTTGGTTTGCCCTTGGTAATGGGGTTCATTTTAGTGTTTAGATTTTGTTCTTGGATTTCCAAACCAATTTCTCAATCTGTGTTAATAATCATGTCAGTAATCACTAGCTATTTATCATTAAGTTTATAATGCTTCTGAAAGAGCTGGAATAGATTGTTGTTGAGGGTAGAGAGTTTGGTATCCAAAAGTCTGGCTTCAAATTTAGTCCAAACAAGGTTTGGTCCAGAACTTTCATTTTAGTTTTTGGAACCATCAATTCCATATTATGTATGTGTGCCCTTCTCCCGCCTCCCTGCCTTGAAGGAAGAGGGAAAGTGAGCAAGATCAGAAGCAGAAGCAAAGTGAGGCGCCCTCCAGTGGACATTAGGAGGATAAACCTAGCAGTGGATTCAGTCTTGTGTTATTCCTCCAGTGCCATCTAGAGTCTAATGGGAAGACTGAATTAACTTCTGAGCTTTGACAAAGAGCATAGAAGAAGGAGATTCTTAGATACTTTGTATTGTATCGGGAGTCTGCAGTGATTGAAGTCAGTAGCAGTTTCTTGCTACTTGATTAGCCACATAATTAGTATATATTGCATGAATACACATATATGAGGGTTTAAAATCTTTAATGCCTCAGTAATGTACCTTTTATACTTTAATTTAGTGGTTTTTTTTTGAGGGTTGGCTTTTATTTAGGTATAAATTGTGTGGTTCATGTAAGAATTTCTTTTTTAGTATGATTATGCTCTAGTTTATTTGAGTTGCTATAGTTATTTTGATAAATACATTTTAGAACTCTTCATTATTAATAACTTTCACAGATGATACTAAGTACAGGAACATTTTCCAGGTTTTCTTTCTATGGAAAGTTGTTGTGTGTGTGTGTGTGTGTTTTTTTTTTTTTGTAATTGTGGCTTTTATTTATGTTGCTCCCTACTCAGTAGGATGCCTTTCTTGAAAGGTGCTCATTTTCTCTTTTGGACATTCTCTCTTTATTTATATATATCTACATATCATACACATAAACACGTATAATTCATGAAGCAATATTGTAATAACTGCAAATTCTATTATAGAAGAGTAGGTCAGAGTATGCTTAAGAACTCAGAAGAGAATTAGTGAATTAGAAAAAGGTATTCTGGGGCGCCTGGGTGGCTCAGTCGCTAAGTGTCTGCCTTCGGCTCACAGCCTGATCCCAGGGTCGGGATTGAGCCCCGAATCGGGTTCCCTGCTCAGCGGGAAGCCTGCTTCTCCCTCTCCCACTCCCCCTGCTTGTGTTCCCTCTCTCGCTGGCTGTCTCTCTCTCTCTCGCTGGCTGTCTCTCTCTCTCGCTGGCTGTCTCTCTCTGTCAAATAAATAAAATCTTTAAAAAAAAGAAGAAGAAAAAAGAAAGAATAAAAAAAGAAAAAGGTATTCTAAGTTTTGCACAGAAAGTCTCGCCTCAGATGTACCTCGTCATGATCATGTCTGGACCAATAGACTGTAACAACCACTAATTTGGCTAAAAAAATTGCAATTCGATTGCATTTGTTATTGATACAGACATTGACATAACTAAATATATTGAAAGAATTCTTTTTGGAAAAATGGAAAGTGAAAAGTTTGTGGATAACTAGAAAAATGACACAAGCTCTTTAAGGTGTTTCACACATGTGGCACTTCTCAGGCATGGGGGGCTCCTAAATTGTGAGCAGATCTCCTGTGTTCAGGGTGCCTGTTGTTGGATCCGTATTTGCCCACAGTCAGGTGTTCAGAAGTAGAGGGAGCATTTTGAGAATGAGGAATACTGATTGTGGAGAGAAGGAGGGCCAGCAGTTCATTTCTTCCACTCTGAGACGGCCGCTGAGTTGTCTGAGCACAGACAAAGTAGCAAGCTCATCCCGCTGTCAGGTGTATCTCCAGTCAAGTGTGGGAAGTGCTGCTGTGCCTGGCACTAGGCTGCACATTTTAGGTGCTGCCACAGGCCTGTGGTGAAAGGAGCAGCATGTGACTGTCCCCAGGGGCTTCAGACCTTTTAAGCAGGACTTTGAGGGTGCAGGTGTGCCTCTGTCTGACTGTACTGCTCCTTGTTAAGGAACTTCATGCAACGCTCATTGCACAAAATGCTCCACCTTTCACTCTGAAGGGTGTATCGGAAGGTCAAAGCCTCTTGTCTGTGTCGTCTCCCTTCACCGTCAGGAAAGCCCCTCCTTTGATGGAGAGGTTGAGCTGTTCGTCCAAGCTGTGATAACTCATCCCTGATGCTTTCATCCTCAATCGTTGCACCCCGATGAAGGCCTGGGCGTCACAATCCAGGCCCAGTTTTGGCTGGAGATGAAAAAATAGATCATGTCCGCTGTCTTTTCTTTCCCCTTTATCCTGTGCCTAGATTATGCTTTAATAACTTTCTGTTTGTAACCTCCAGAGAAAATAGGTTCCCCCCCATTTCTCTACCCTGTTTCTCTACTCCTTCAGGCCACTGAAGTGGTGGTTAAGCCAACTCATTTTCCTTCCATCATATGCTAGCAGTTTGAGGAAAAAACCCAGAACCTTAATCACGCCTTTCAATAAAAAAGTTGACATTTGCATTGTATGAATGTCTCACGTTGCTTTATGTGTTTGAGAATATTTGAAAGTAGGTTTTATTTCATCATAAACTATTCCTTTATTAGTTGTGAGTTAGCTTTGCCAGCATATTGGGTGCATGAAATGCATCTTTTTGTCTCTTGTTTCTCAGGTAGAATAATTACAGCTTCAGTTAAGAAGTGGGTTTTTTCACTTGAGAATCCCAGTATCTTGAAGGGCTATGTTATGTAAAGAGATGAAAATGTCTTTGTTATACACAGTCCTATTACTTCTACCGGTTCAGTTAGTCGTAATCGTAGCCCTTTCTACTGCACATAAAAGGTGACTTTTGGCAGGTAATTTAATGTGTGAAAGAGTATCTATTGCAGTTCAATTTTAAAAGTTACATTTATTTAAATCGCGAGTTCATTAGACTAGCAGATTCAGTTCTTCAGTGCCAGCGTCAAATAAGAGGGACAATTTGGGACACAATAACCACAGAAAATGGTTTAGCAATACTGTAGTAGAACATACTATGTCATGTTTTAAAATAATTTTCCAGTCTGGAAATATCCGAGCATAGCTTCTGTTGAGTGACTTATCTCTCTGCGTTCTTGTTGAACGAGAATTGCTCCCATACTAGGTACTGATTAGATCTGTGTGGGCAGTTTCAGCCACGGTATGCCTTATGGTGGCTGAACCTACACTTTATAGCCCTGGGCATCTGTGTCCATGTGGTCACTGGTGTGTACTGGGGTCGGTGAGGGAATGGTAAGTACACTCTATTATCGCATGCGTCTTTATTTTACCCTGTTCAGGCGTGCGTTTCAGCAGCTGTGCGTTTGGGGGGCTGCTGTGTATGGCCAGCTCAGTGGGAGCCACGCCATAAACCACCCTGCAGTGTGGCACACTTACTTACATCTGTGGAAGCCCCTTGAAAATACACCATGTTTAAAATGTACTTTATGTTCTAAAATTTTATTCTAAGTTTTTTTTTTTTTAATATTTTTTTATTTATTTATTCGACAGAGATAGAGACAGCCAGCGAGAGAGGGAACACAAGCAGGGGGAGTGGAAGAGAGAAGCAGGTTCATAGCTGAGGAGCCTGATGTGGGGCTCGATCCCATAACGCCAGGATCACGCCCTGAGCCGAAGGCAGATGCTTAACCGCTGTGCCACCCAGGCGCCCCTATTCTAAGTTTTTAAACTGTCCATGTTTGGAGAAAAATCACGTAGGCATTTATGTAGATGTTATGTGTGTTTTGACCAAACTTCTGTCCCTCTGACAAACCTTAATTAAAATCAAGGACTTTTAGAAATTAGTTTTAAATTTGAAATTAAACTGAAAAGAGTTTTTATAATTATAAATATTTTTAATACTGGAGGGAACCTTAGAGGTAATTTTTATCTGGCTCCCTCTTTCAGTGGCAGGGATGCAGGCCCAGATGGCATGTGCTGATTTGCTTTTGGAAGCAGAGCCGTGTATGGGGCACAGGTCTCCTGGCTCCTTGCTCTTTAGTACCTGTCTGCCTTTAAGGATCAGATTCCTTAGGGCGTAGACCAAGCCAATGCTTATGTGTGCTCTTGTATTGTCCGAATATTTACTATTAAAATGGATTTTGTGGATAAATTCTAACCAGTAAAGTTTTAGAGGGGAGAGAGTGGGGGGATGGGCCAGCCCGGTGATGGGTATTAAGGACGGCACGTATTACATGGAGCACTGGGTGTTATACGCAAACAATGAATCATGGAACACTACACCAAAAACTAATGAAGTACTGTATGGTGACTCACATAACATAATAAAAAAAACACAACCAAATGAAAAACAAAAGTGACGGGTAGTTACCTTCAGGAGGAGAAATGGGACATGCGGAGGTAACAGGCTTTTGTTTTTGATTTGACACCTTTTTATACTGTTTAAATTTGTTGGCATATAAATGTTTTTATTTTATTTCAATATCAGTAAGGACTACAGAAGTAATGGGATTAAAATTATTTTTGTTTTCTTGTATACTGCTCTGAAATAAATAAATAGCCCATGTTCTGGGAAAAAAAAGAAATTAAATAAATCCTTGGAAAATTATATCATGTATAACTTTAGTGTTTATTCTGTGCCAGGTACAATTATAAGTACTTTATGCATTTTAACAAACTGGATGAAAGCCACTCTGTGAACAGGTTCTGGTATTTTCTCCCTTCCATGGATGAGGAAATCGCACCAGGATAATATGCCAGCATGAAGCTGTGACTTCTCCACTCGTGCTCCGCTCCTGACACTCCGCTCTGCACCCCATTGTCGTCATCTTTTTTTTATTATTATGTTCAGTTAGCTGACATCATTAGTTTTTTTTTTTTTTTAAAGATTTTATTTATTTATTTGACAGAGAGAGAGACAGCCAGCGAGAGAGGGAACACAAGCAGGGGGAGTGGGAGAGGAAGAAGCAGGCTCATAGCGGAGGAGCCTGATGTGGGGCTCGATCCCATAACGCCGGGATCGCGCCCTGAGCTGAAGGCAGACGTTTAACCGCTGTGCCACCCAGGTGCCCCGACATCATTAGTTTTTGATTGCACTGATCTGTCTTACCAGTTGCTCCCTGTCAGTGGGCACGGGACAGAAGGAGGGGAAGATGGCACTGGTTTTGTTCTTGTTTGCTGTTTCCTGTCTGTGTTGCTGAGCTTTGGTCATCAAGTGCCAGCTGATTCAGGTTTCCAGCTTTCTTTCTGGCGGCCCCCATACCAGCTTCATCAGGCATCCAGGAGCACCATCCTGAGCACCCTGTGCTCAGAGCACTCCCAGCACCATCTCTGCTTGGCCCTTCCTCCGGGCGCCTCGGGGACCCACACAGCCTGGCAGTCCCCCTCTTCAGAGGGTGGCGCCCCAGCCCCATGAAGTCCTTCTGCTGACCTCCCACATCCCAGCCCCCGTGTGCGGCACGCTGTCCTCTGAGGGCTGGGTAGCTGCCTAGGGCCCCCCGTCCAGGCTTCCAGGTCCTGCTCGCCCCAGTCTCCTCCGCTGGGTCTCTAGCTTCAAGGGTGTAGCTGCTTCCAGCAGTTCACCTGTTCACCTGATTCCTTATACTAAATTCTGGGTTGTGATTTCTGTTTGCTTCACTGGATCCTGACTGTACTTGTGGTGTATACTAAATGATACTCAGGATTAAGGAAATTAGATAATAAAATAATTTTTATAAATTTATTCTAAGTAATACTCTATTTTTAACTAGTATCTGGTTATTCATTAGTACTGGTACATATTTTTAGAAATTTACTAAAGGGTATAAAACCCAAACAGTCTTTTTTTAAAAACTGGAATGATGCCACTTTCTTTATTGATCTCCAGAATTCCTAAATGAAGCTGAAAGTAGGAGGTATGTTAATTAGTGAAATCTTGTAGCTTTTGCGGAAGATGGTGATGTAACTAGAATAATAGATATCAGTTGATTTTAGTGAGATGTCAGTGACTTATTTGCTATTTATCTCTGCACAAAAGTTCTATCACTTAATGAATTTCAAACTGCCACAAACCTTCCTCTCCCTGTCCCCTCACCCCTAGCCCTGAGGAGCCAGGAAACAGTGCTTAAAAGTGTGGGGGTTCTTGCTTTGGCATTTCCTATTTGTGCTGTCACCAAGGATCTAAAAGACCTGGCCATTATTTGCAAAAGTTTAGGGTGAAAGTTTGCATCAGCACATAATTCCTTACAGAGTGAAATGTAGAAACGTGACAGCTTGGCTCTTCTCCCCCTTGGGCACCGTTCTGCATGTTTAATAAAAGGCTGTTTCCTCACAACATGTTTACATCCAGCTCGTCTGCATGCCTTAGCTTGGTGCTTTTGCAATTTTTATGTAGCATCTGTTCCCAAATCCAAGAGCGCTAACAAGGCCTTAATACAGATAGCAGTCAGGACAGCAGGGAGCTGCTCCTGTCGGTTTCTGACTTCTCCTGCGGTCTGGAGTTATTATTCATAATGTAAATTCTCTCTCAGTTCCCAGCATGTACATAATTAATGGCAAAGAGTATCCAAGGAAGTTCAGCAGCCACAAGTAGGTCACCATTACCAGATGTTTAATTATTGTCATTAGGAAGCATTTGGAAATACCTGGTGAGCTTTCTAAAAGCATAACAATAAGCAAATCCCTTTGGATTTTGACAGATTGGTTCTTTTGTATTGAATGATGATTAAAGTGATTACAGGCACCGCGCTAGTGCCTTCTCTGGAACATCTCTATCAAAAAGAGGTAATAATTACGCTACACTCAATATGAAACACACGTCATCTCCCTTTTCATTTGTTCCCTGATTTCCTTCAACTGTGCCAAGTTTTAATTAATGTGCTTCAATAGTATGAAAACTTGAGTATCTATAATTACATCATTAGTAGCAATATTTAAATCTTTACTGACAATATATTTATCATAGAACAGTTCCCGGAATAAGGTCAGTTATCTGGAACCTCAAGAAAATATTGGAAAGAAACGTCTCCCAGATGGTTCTTCAAAAAACATTTTGGAGGTTAAAAATAAAATACCCCCCCCCAAAAAAACCCCAAAAATCAAAAACAAAAAAAAACAAAAAAAATCCCAAACCCACCCAAAATGTTCTTGTGGCATATGAGGACGTAGTGGTGGTAAATAAATCTGACAAAGGAAGGGAATTTTAAATTGTTTTTTATTTTTTCTTCAAGCTCAAATGTATATGTCATGAAAATTTTTGACATTTTACTGCTGTGTGGGAGAGCTATATTCAAGTCATTTCAGATGTTTGTTTTTGAGCTCTCATTGAAGATTACATGAACATATCTTTTTGGTATTTGAATTCAGTTCTGAGGCGCATACGGAATCTCACTGTATCTCTTACTCTTTACTCCTTTCTCGCACTGCTTGTTAATCTTGGCTCGTTCTTGTTCTTGAGACTTGTCTTGATAGAATTTAAAATTTCTGTTAAGTGAATATTTTGGTTTTTATAAAGCAAATTTCCTAGACTCCGGTTAGCTTTACGATGGACCTGTTGGCTCCCCCGTGTGCCCACTCTCTGTATTGTCCTTCCCAGAGCTCTTGGTAAAACAACTGGTAATGCCAAGTTCATTACTGTCTTTAAAAAGTGAGAATGGCCATATTCTCCAGAGTTCTCATTCCCTTATTTGCTCTGCACTGCTCTCGATTGCAGGCTTTTTGGTGATATCCTGCATATGATCCCCCACTCCACTGGGTCCGACATGACCAGGAGAAACGCAGACTAGGGACATGCCTATTGTCTTTTACAGATAAAACACACAAAGAAATTGATGTGAACTAATATGTTAGGAATATTTATAGACAAACACTGTGCAGTGTGAAAAAGTTGAGCAGGTGGCTCTAGAAGAGAAATTTACATAAAGTCTTCATGTTATGTACAATTCAAACTCCAATTTTTAGGAATTTGTAATGGTTTGATAAGAAGCTGAGTTTACCTGTTCTTTTGAACAGTGTAACACAGATGAGATTGCAGAGTGAGTATTCTAAAGCACGCAAAAATCCCTTGTTTGTGTAAGAGAATTGGTTGTTCTCTTAACAACAGGTTTGAATAACAAATATGCTCAGCAAATGCTGGGTGGAGTGTTGGGCTCAGAAAAACATTTGTCATGTGCTCTTCTATTTTCATACTAGGAAAGAATACAAAGTAATTTTTAAGCACTTAATTTTATGGTTCTCTCTAGAAGGCAGTTGGGGTGTAAAAGGGGGGAATGGATACAGTCATGAGCAATCAGGGACAGATTGTGATTTTAAAAGAAGAGGTGAGGGTCAGCAAATGTTTTGCACATCAGCATGAAGGAAAGCAGAGATGTGGAAATGTGCATCATGTGTCCTTGTAACAGCAGAGTGTCTGCCTTAGAGAATAGCACAGGAAGAGCCGTGAAATGGAAGATCTTGAAAGCCAGGCATCAGAGTTGAGTTTTGGAGTACGATGTGTTGGTAAGGTGAATGGGATAAGGAAAATGGAGAAAAAAGAAGTAAGCAGGTTTTGTGATTGGACTTGGTTTGCAGTTCGGTCTGATTTAGCAGTATAAAGTCCTTGTGGAACCTTTGAGCTCCATTTTTGTTTTTCATCAGTGGAACATTTGCTTTTCCATTGAGAGGCATAGGTATTTTCCCATAGAAAGGCAAGCAGTGAATCTTGGACTCTAGAACACTGTCTGGATTCAAATGGTTTGATTTCAAACCACAAATACATGCGGTTGTGACCTCGGACAAATTATTTAACTTTTCAGTGCATCTGCAGGATGGTGATAATAGTACCTGTGTTAGAAGGGGGTTGTTGCAAGAAAGAAGACAGTGTTTGGTAGATGGTATCACCTTACACATGTTCGCTGTTACTATTGTTATTTTTTTTGGATTTGCATATAGTTTTCCAGAAGCTAGTGATGGAGTTATCTTTACAATACTTCTTTGAACTGTTTTTCCCAATTTTATGGGCATCAAATGTGTTTATTCTCACATAATCCCTATTAGAGCCATGTAATCACATTCATATTTTTATAAAGGTTGTCAGTTTAATATTAGAGCAAGGAATAAAGACAAGGTGTAAATTGTTCTGTTAACTCATGCCTCTGTGTTAATGTGAAGCAATTTAGAAGAATTCTATAATTGAGTGTACACAGGCACAAATGTCTCTCTCCTCATCCTTCTGCCCTGGGATTATGTCTTCAAATAGTATGTCGCGAGAGCAGAATCTTCTTTCACAGACCAGGTGCCCCTGTGGATAGACACAGTGAGTGCTAGCTCAGGGTTCTCTGTTGGGGAGTGCCAAAGCCAGAAGTTCAGTCCCTTATGTATTTTTATATAGAGTTGTGCTGTTGATCTGAGTGTTTTCCTGTGTCCTTCCAAACTTTGGCTCACGGTCTCATGCTACACATGCTGTTTTTATGTTTCTTTGTGTGAGTATTTTTTTTTTCCCCCAGAGGAAGGAGAGTTTGTAGAAACAGTGGAGAAAATGAAAAGATATGATTCTTCAGGTCTTACTTATGATGAACATATCTCTGTGGGGGACGGAAGAGAAGCTGTTAGGGAATGGGTGAGGGACAGGGCCATTGGGGTCCATCTCTGCTGACCAGGAGACCACAGAGCGGAATCAGAAACTGAGGCTTTTTTGCTTCAGTGGTTCTGTGTCCAAATATTGTCTCCTTTTTAATGTTTGAACATAATTTATTCCCTCCTAAGAATGCAGTCCTTGTAACTTAACCTCAAATAAATTTTTTTCTGATAATTAGCCCTTATATAAGAACCTCCAAACATTTCTCTTCCTTTAAAGTGATTTAGGCTGGGGCGCCTGGGTAGTGCAGTTGTTACACGTCTGCCTTCAGCTCAGGGCGTGATCCCGGCGTTTCAGGATCGAGTCCCACATCGGGCTCCTCCGCTGGGAGCCTGCTTCTTCCTCTCCCACTCCCCTGCTGTGTTCCCTCTCTCGCTGGCTGTCCTATCTCTGTCACATAAATAAAATCTTTAAAAAAAAAATTAAGTGATTTAGGCTAACACAGTTTTTTTCCTCGTGTGTGTGTGTTCATGTGTGTGTGTGTGTGTGTGTGTGTGTTGCCATGCTGTGCCCAGCTTCAGAGCTGTACAGTTTAACACTTAAATGAGCACTTTTGTTTTAATGCTCCCCCAGCTCTTCATTCCATTTGTTTTAGTTACCAACTTTCAGAATGCAAATCTCTGTATAACAAGCTAGAGTCAACTACTTACGCGGTTGGTTACTTTGTACATAAGCTCCTTGTCACAACCAAAGAATTTGCATAGTTGAGGGGCATAGTTGCGATAAGCCTTGGACATGAGCATGTTTCATTCTCTACAATTTGTCTGTCTTTTACATGTGGGCTCTTCTAGTGAAGCCCAAGGCTCACCGAGAGTGGTAGGTCTCTGTGCTGGGTGAGTGATACATAATCCATTCCACACACCATAGCTCGGTCGGTGTACTGTTCTCATGCCAGGTTGTCCTGTAGCTCCTTCCATATCTGTACTTTTGTCTGTAACTTGAAGGATCTGGGGCATTTTGGAGTCTTAGTATTTCTATCAGGTCTTCACCTCTGGCCTTAACACCCATGTTTTAAACTGGGTATGTTCTCTGTCTTCTGGGATCCAGTGCTTGGCTTTGGAAGAAAGTGAAGAGAGACCTCTTCCTCAAATCCCCTAAGGAAACAGGGTTTAAAAGGAAAAAAAGGCACGAAAGCTTTTTGGGCCATCATCTCATTCTTGTCAGCGATCAGCCTCCATCATTCACATATGCTGACGTGCTCCTTGACGGCCAGTAGCAGACTGTCAAAGTGGCTTGCGTATCCTGAAATCATGCACGTGTCCGCACAACTTACAGCCAGCTTGCTTGGGAGCTCAGTGAGAACCAGGAGGAAAAAAGCTGCTGGCATGGGCCGGGCACATAGACCACGGGGATTGTTTGTTGAGCAAGAAAGATACCGTGTCTGATTCATGGAACTTGCTTCTACTTAGGAGCCAGCCATTAATCAGTGATTACACTTTGAAGTGTGAAATTTGCCAGGAGTAAGATTGTGTGTGTTGAAATCTAAATTGTCCTCAGGAGGTAAGTGACTAGTCAGTCCATTGTGTTCTGGGGAACCCCCCCCCCGGAAAAAAAATTCTTGGTTTTCCAGAATGAAAAGGGTCTAAAGTAATTAATACAGATTTTCTAAGATCCACATCTTTTACAAGCGTACAGTATTAAAGTTGCTCACCAGAGTCAACCATCATGGCTTCACCATTAGTAACCCTGCTACAGTGTTTATAGTCTTACTCATGGGCTGTCACTTGGCTCTAGAAGATACAGCTGTTGGCTTCATCATTTCACATGTCCCTGTCAGGAAGGTGATCTCAGTGTTGTGCCAGCCTCAGAAGTGGGGAGTTGGAGGTGTTCCAGCTGGTATCTGTGCTTTGTGGAAAGGGCACGTGCTGAAGAAGGGCTTATTGTGTCTGCCGTACTGGACAGCTTCTCCAGTGTACGTTGAACACTACCCTGAGAAGAGCTCACAGCTCAGGTGGAATGGTCTCAGTTGGGATGTGCCCCGTCCTTGGTGGAGCACCTCTGCATCCAACTTCCTGGTGTGGACCTTCTCGTCTTTATGTGCAGCCTGCTGCTTTCTGTGTAGGTCCTCACGTGTCGGTGGCAGAACCCTTTTCTGAGAGGAGTTTCTCTGAACAGAGAATGTAGCTGATAACATTCCGTGTTAGAAAGAGTATCAAAGGATTGTAAGGCTCAGTATATAAGGGAAAGATTCTGATCTTGAGAGAAAGTATGTATCATTCTCTACTTGGGCTGACAAAATAATACATGGGAAGTCTTTGACTATATTGATTTTTGGCCTTTGGAGCAAAAATCTCATTTTTGTGCAGGTTATGCCGGGAGCATGTTTCTGTATTCCATGGTTCCTTGCACACTGATAGACACAATTCCTCATACACTCGGTGGGTATGACTGAGGTTACCTAGCCACCGTAAGGTTGAATCGATCCAAGGTGTGATCAGGTGTGCTAATTTCTACCCTTTTTATTTTTCATTTTAGTGTTGCTTTGTGCTTTCTGACTTGAGCGCTTGTGACACCTGCATTAATGAGTGAGTTGACTGTGAAGACAGTTTCTAACAGCCCACCCTGAAAACTCTTAGTGTTTGCTAGGCTTTCTCTGATATTTAAGCAACTAAAAAAAAAAATTCCATTTCATCTCTAGGGTTCCTCCTCTTGCCAGACACTCAGCTCCCACTGCACTTGAGTTCATCACCCACAAGACACATGTGGTCTTCTGGGCTTGACAACTCACGTGCTGACGCAAATCCTCACGTGATGCCTTTGTATGCTACGTGTGCAGTTTTCTATCAGGTGTGACTGTTGGAGACTGTAAATCCTGACATTCAGGGAGCTGCTGAACGGAGTCCATTTAATGTTGAGCACGCAGAGCTCTGCAGCCATATTTAAAACTGGTGATGCCAGTTTCCTGTTTGTCAGTGAGTATAGTAAGTTTATTCTGACCACTTCCCAAAGGACGGCGGGAACCTCAGCCAGTCTAGAAGTGGTCAGCAGCCGTCTGAGATAGCTGGGCCGCTTGAAGAGTATCACTTGCAGGGACGTACATTCCTCAGTTTGCCTAGTATTCTTTAGATCTTGTAGCATCACACAGTGTTCTTGGTCTTATCAAAGAGTCCTCACGGCATCACCGACATGAAAAGAGCATTCACAACAGCTCTTGGCATTTGTTTTAAGATGAAATACATCAATATTAAAAATACACTATAAAACATTCATGAAAGTTTTTGGAGTTCCTTTTATGAATGTCTTTGAAGCTGACTTAACATGGTTGCATTTATTACAGTCGCTCTGCAGTTCAACTTGGCTTTATAGGTTTTTAATCTTGGGTTCACATGTGCGTTTTAAGATGATATAGCGTTACATGCGGTTGTAGTCTGTTTATAATAATCAGATGCAGCCCTCAGATGCATGTGCATGCCACATGGCAATACTAGGATGAAGAAAGTGTTTCTGTTCATGAACAAATGTGTTCGTGAGTATTTTCGATGTGATTTGCATATTGAGATCCTCTCTGGGACTGGCACATCTCTGCGTGCACAGAGAGGAACAATGGGACGTGGGCGGTCTCATGCACTCTACCCTCAGCCTCCTTGCTGCAACTGCCAGTTGAGGCCCTGACATCATGCATCACGCTTCACCCCCGGCTGCCAGTTTCAAAATGTACAAAGCTAGGTGTCCCAGTGTGTTTCTCATTTCCGAATTGAACGTTTCAAACGCTGACGCATCCTGGGATTTCTCGCAGACGTGCGAGCAGAGCCATTCCTCCGGATTAGAAGGCAAAGACTTAACCTATGTGAGGCTTGTTTGCATTTTAGCTGAAAAATAACAAGGAAAGTAATGCTCCATGTCAGTCTGGTATGCTGACTGTGTCAAGGAAAGAGGACCTTTCATATCTTCAGGGTTTTCTGCCAGGCATAGCTCTGTCCCTGTGAGCTTGGAGAGAACTCCAGAGTTTCCATGTTTACCCCTGGTACTGTGTATGTTCCAGAGTACAAAACAGCGTAAGGTTTGTGGACAAGTATGGGCAGGAAAGCTGTCCTTGCGAAAGCTTTGTCCAGCAGATGCTTCGAAGTGGCCTTCTTGACCTGATTCATCCCCCGTTGCGGTGGTGACCGTGTTTGGAGTCCTCACAAAGTGCTGTTGCAGATACTGGGTGCCGCACTGAGTGCAGACGGAGCCCCTGCCCGCACGAGCTCGCGCTCGGGCTTGTGGCCCAAGGTCGGCCCTGGACGGTGTGAAGGTACTCATGGGAAGGGACGAGGAATGGATCTCTCAGGCTGTGATGCGGGTTGGGTACCACCCAAAGTTCCGCGTGTACGGAGCTATCTTTATTGAAAGCACCTTAGGCTCTCCTCCTTTCTCTTAAAGTGCGTGATAGCAAACGAGGTGAAAGAGTAATTAAATGCAGCTCTTTACTTAAATAAAAGCAAACACTTTCACGTTTTCACAAAACAAATACCTAAGTTGGGGGGCGTATGGCTCTGATGTCAAAGGGGACCGTGACCGGTGTGTGGAAGTTTGGAGAGGGGGACAGTAATGATATAAAAGAATATGCAATTATGGCATTAGAGATGGGACATGGGAAATGTTCCCATCTGAGTAATGACCAGAATGTGCTAATGTGAAGAATATTCCACGATAGACACAAAGTCCTAGCAGGACTTCCCTCTCAGGTTATTACTGGATGATGATCGTACTTTGTTTTATTGCCAAATTACTGTTGTGCTCTCTGAGGTATGAAGTGATATTAATGACCATTTTCAATGGGAAATAACACTTTATAACACTGGTATCATTTAAACATATTAAAATATGTTGTAATGCAGAACACCTTAGAGGAGAGAGATGAAAACTTTAATTTGAAAGGCAGTTGGGAAATTATTTGGACAGCAGAGAAAGCTTTAGGGCAACATTTCAATAAAAAAGTGCATTATTTCTTAAACTACTCACGAAGGAGGCGAATCTGTTGTTCATGTACCTGGACTTAATTATGATTACAAAAAAAAAATTGGCTAATTATAGGCATTCATCTGTACTAATCTAAAAATAAAAATGAAAAGTTTTTGATGACAGTTATTTAGGAAAAGCATAATTTATTTTTGAATGTAAACATTTAGATATTATAACCATATTCTTACTTGCCTCTTTCATGAAAAATTGTATTTTTGAACCGTTCAACATGTTTTGGGGTGTTATGACTTAATTACTATATTGTATACTTTTATCAGGGTTTGAATATTATCTTAGTGATTCTCCAGAAAGCTAGTCAATGAAAGAGATTTTCTTTTCCATTTCAGATTTTAACCTAGAGTTTTATTCTTAGCAGCAAAATATTTTATGACGATATAGCAGCATCAGAACAGGTCAAATATAAATAATACATTTTTATAGTTTGCTCTAAAAATCTGTTAGTTGGTAACCTCTCCCATTTGCATTTCTATGTCCCCCCCCATTTCTTAGGAAAGTTTTATTCATTCATTGATCCAATATTTATAGGGTCTGGAAGGTTCAGGCTGTGCTCAGTGTTGAGAGGGGCAGCTGCTGCGCCTGCCAGCTGTCCCCACCCCTGTCACTATGTGCAGATAAGGGGACTGTTTGGATCACCTTCAAAGCCATCTGGCAGAGGCCACGGCGCTGTGTGTGTAGCCTGAGCTCCAGAGGCTGTGCTGGGCCTGTTGTCCCTTGGCATCAGGCTCTCTGGGAACATGAGGACTCCAACCGGTTGTCTTAGTCCTGCTGTCCCCCACCCTGAGTGCCTTGCAGGGGCTGGGGAAGCTGGCTGGCAGGGTGAGCTGAGTGCTGTCCGGTTCCCGTAAGCTGTCCTGCCTGTGCTTTCTCTAAGAAGAGGGAGTCATGGTGACATGGAGGGGCTGGACAGAGGCTCCCCTGAGCTCCAGGGGCAGAGACCAGGAGCCCGAGGCAGGTCCCTTGCTGGGGCCATAATTTCTACTTTCTAAACACTTGCTTTCTTCATGCCCTAGGTGAAAACACATGCCTACAAAAAATTCTCCGTTGCTTTTAGTGGCAGCATTGAGTCTGGAATCCTGTTGTTTGGGTTCTTCGTTTAATGCCATTTTCTTTAAACCATACTCCCTTGCTGGTCCAGTCCTAACAGATGCCCCTCTTAGAAAGTTAGGTGACTATCCTAGCACCATAAGAAACATATATATATATTTTTTTACTCACTTAAAATGTGTATTTTTACCCTCACTTACTCAGCAAACAGATTTCTTAAAATTCATAAACTATGTAAGACACTGAATTCCAGCTTCCTTGTCGCGGAGCATGCTGTCGCCCTAGCAGAGCTCCAGTGCTAGATGAACGCCTGGTCCCCACCAGTCAGGGATGAGTTCACGCGGCCACATGCAAAGACTATGTGGCTGTTTTTGTACCCCCTAAACAACATTCTCTAGAAACTGGAGTCCCACTGTCAAGGGGTATATCTTCTTATCCTTATTCTATAGATTTGTTCTTGAAATAAGCTGCCATGAAGAATTCCAGGATTCTGTGGGCACCAGTGATGTGTGAAGCAGTCCGCATGCCTGGACCCTTGAAGACGGCGCCCTCTGCCGGCTGCCCGTGGCCGTGTCAGCCGGGGCCCGCCGAGCTATGCGCTCGAGAATCAACCCCACTCATGTCACAGCAGTCAGAAAACTGTCGTAGCGCGGAGCTAGGCCCTCGGGACCCAGCCGCTGCCTGTGTGAAGCAGTTTTCAAAATCTGAAGCTTGGAACGCTCCCACGGAGCCAGGTGAAGACTTCGTGTCCTTTGGGTCTCTCGGCATGTGTTATCAGTTTCAGCTGCAGGGCAGGTGTCTCTCCTCGGCTGACATCCTAGGCACGAGGCTGTGGAGCTGGCAGCTCTGACTCGGAAGGCCCCACCCAAAAGGCACAGAGAAATGGTTTTGAATTTTGTTCGTCTCAATATCCAGTCACCGTGGACAGCTTTGTGGTGTTTTGCAGCCTAAAAATTTATGCAAAGAGTACATAGAATACAGATCTGAACCACACACACAGCACATATGTATCTCGTCCCCATGGAGTCTTACACTTTTCTGTGTTTTATCCTTCTGTTTTAGATCTCCATGAGAAACGATGTTCTTTTAAAATATGGAGCCCTGAATTAAGGAATTGTGGTGGCACTGTATTTATAAATGTCAACGCACAAACTGACAGAATGAGAGAAGGCCTTTTTGTCCCTTTTATTTACTTTGTATTTCAGTTAGTGATGGACACTTCCACGGTTTTAGACTTCGTAGAACTATCAGGTGCCTAGACTGTTTCATTCACTGTACAAATGTCCCTTGAACTCTTTTCTCAGTTTTATTGAGATGTAATTGACATATAACACTGTGTAAGCTTAAGGCGTACAGTATGATGATTTGATACCCTTATGTACTGTGTAATGATTGCACTAAGGTTAGTCAACATATCCATCACCTTACAGAGTGACTTTGTGTGTGTGATGAGAACACATTAAACTCTACTCACTTAGCACCTTTCAGGTATACAATATGGTATTGTTAGCTATAGTCACCATGCTGTACATTAGATCCCCAGAACTTACTCATCTTATAACTGGAAGTTTGTACTCTTTGGCCATCTTCACCCATTTCCCTCACTCCCTAGCCTGTGACAACCACCAGTCAGCTCTCTGTTTCAATTGGTTTTGCTTTTTTAGATTCCCATGTATGGGGAAGATCATACAGTATGTGTCTTTCTCTGAATTATTTCATTTAGTATAATGCCCTCAAGGTTTATCCGTGGTTTTTTAAAGGGCAGGATTTCCTTTCACATGGTTGACTAATATTCTATTGTGTGTGTGTGTGTGTGTGTGTGTGTATCTCTCTCTCTCCATATATATATAGATATAGATATATATAGATATATCCTATTTTCCTTATTCATTCATCTGTTAATGGACACTTGGGTTATTTCCATGTCTTGGCTATTGTGAATAACATGGAAGTGCAGGAATCCCTTTGAGATGGTAACATCATTTCCTATGGATATATGTCCAAGAATGGGATTGTTGGATTATATGGTAGTTCTGTTTTTAATTTTTCGAGGAACCTCCATACTGTTTTTCATAATGACTGCACCAATTGATGTTCCCACCAGCAGGACACAAGGGTTCCCTTTTCTCCTTATTCTCACCAGCATTTGTTACCTCTTGTCCCTTTGATCATGGCCATTCTAACAGGTGTGAGGTGATACCTCACTGTGGTTTTAATTTGCATTTTCCTGATGATTACTAATGTTGAGCACCTTTTCATATATTTGTTGACTATTCATATATCTTCTTTGGAAAAATGTCTGTTCAGGCATTGTTTTGTGTTGTATGAATTCCGTGTATATGTTTGATATTAACCTCTTATCATATGTATGGTTTGCAAATATTTTTACCTGTTCTGTATATTATGTTTTCATCCTATCAATTGTTTCTTTTGCTGTGCAGAAGAATTTTAGTTTGATGTAGTCCCACTTGTTGATATTTTATTTTGTTGCTTGTACTTGTAGTATTATATTCAAAAGATCATTGCCAAGACCGGTGTCAAGGAGCTCTTCCCTTGTGTTTTCTTTTAGGAGATTTACGATTTCAGGCCTTACAGTTAAGTCTTAAATCTACTGCAAGTTAATTTTTGTGAATGGTGTCAGACAGGGGTCCAGTTTCATTCTTTGCGTGTGAATATCCAGATTTCCCAGCACCATTTATTGAAGAAACTATGCTTTCCCCATTGAGTGTTCTTGGCCCACTTGTCAAATATTAGTTGACGGTGTATGTGAGGGTTTATTTCTGGGCTTTCAATTCTATTTCATTGTTTTAGTATGCTGGTACCATATTGTTTGATTACTATGGTTTTGTAGTATAGTTTGAAATCAGGATGTGTAATGCCTCCAGCTTTGTTCTTTCTCAAGATTGCTTTGGCTATTCTGGATTTTTCTGTGGTTCCACATGAATTTTACGATTGTATTCTTTGTTTCTCTGGAAAGTGCCATTGGAATTTTGGTAGGGATTGCATTGAATCTATAGGTGGATTTTGGTAGTATGGATATTTAACAATATTAATTCTTATCCATGAACATGGGATATCTTCCAACTTATTTTGCTGTCTTCAATTTCTTCCACTGGTGTCTTAATAGTTTTCAGTGTGCAGGTCTTTAACCTCCTTGGTTGAATTTATTCCTAAGTATTTTATTGTTTTTGATGCTATTGTAAATGAGATTGTTATCTTTATTTTTTCTCCAGATAGTTTGTTGTTAGTGTATTTTTTTTGTAGGTTGATTTTATATTCTGCGACCTTACTGGATTTATTTATTCTGCTTTTTTGGTGGCATCTTTATGGTTTTCTGTAGGTAAAATCATGTTATCTTCAAAAAGAGACAATTTATTTTTTCTTTTCCAATTTGGATGCCTTTTATTTCTTTTTCTTGACTAATTGCTTTGAGCTGTTTCTGTACATGCACCTGGGTGGGTGGGGGTGCAGCTAGACAAACACCAGGGCAAACGACACACGTAGTACCTGCCATGATCGAGTTCACATGTGACCATTGCACAGCTGAATCTTGCTGTTACGGAGCTGAAGTCATGCTGTCAGGGCAGATAAAGGCATGCTTGGCTGGGGGAGATGATCAGGGAAGCCATCCATGAAATGGCTACTTTTAAACGAAAGGAAAATGGAGAGGAGCCATCAGGTGAAGGATCAAGGAAGGGAGACCTGGAAGGGGAGATGACCATGGGAAGGTGGGGTGTCTGTCCTTCTGGGGGTGGGAAGGCCAGCAGAGTTGCAGGCAGTGGAGAGGGCTCAATGGAAGGTGGTGGTCCCATCCATCCATCCATCCATCCATCCATCCATCCATCCATCCACTCAGCAGGTGTCTAGGTTTGACAGAAAAAGCAAGGTTCGGTGCTTGTGGTCTTTATGTTACGGAGGTGGGCAGTGGACAGTTACAAAAATAAAGTATATCAGGAGGGTATAAGTGCTGACAGTGTGAGGAAATGGGTAGGGACCGAGTGACCCAGGGTATGGAGTGGTTTTACATAGTCTTTTTTTTTTTTTTTTTCCTTTTCTCTGATGGGACAACATTTCAGCAAAGGCCCTTCTAGGCATATTAAGGTTTCTGGATCAATTATGAGAGTAAGGAAGTTATTGAGGTGGTTTATTAGGGAGTGAGCAGATGAATGTTCTAAAAAGGTACTTTGGCTGCACCGTGGATCATGACGCCCATTCAGAGCTCTTGCAGAATCTAGGAGAGAGAAGAAGGTGGCTCTGACCAGAATGGAGAGGGGAGGGCATACAGATTTGAGCGAGACGGTGTTTAGGAGATAGGTCGACGGGTTGTAGTGAACAGCTCACTGTGGGGTGTGGGAGTGGAGGGTGGCAGTGTTGTTGGCCTTAAGGTTTCTGGCAAGTGCAGCAGAGAAGGGGACCAAGTTTGGGCAGGAGGGGGTTGATCATGAGGGAAATTTCAGGTACCTGAGTGGGTCTGGAGTGTGGCGTTGAGATTGCGGTATTGTGTGAGTCGTCAGACTTGGGGCTTGTAGGAGAGATCTGGGCTGGAGAAATGAAGCGGGTGTGACTGTGGAGAGTGGAGGGAGTGTGAAGGTAAGAGGGTCTCGGGCTGAGCTTTGGGGCCTCCAGCATTAAGGCCAGTGAGGAGGAAGGGTGGGGGAGGGGAGATGGAGGTAGGAGATGAGCCCCTGCTGTGGAACGGAGACAGGGAGCCTGGGTTGGGTGAGAGGAGGGCCAAGGGGGGCTGTCTCTGTGGGGGTGGTGGTTGAGGCCTATGGACAGCTGGGTGCATAGGCTGGGGGACCAGCCAGGGCAGGGGAGGGCTCACCGTGAGTGGGAGGGGAGGAACCTGAGATCACAGGAGTAGGGTGGTTCTGAAGGTAAGTGCCTGGATAGGGCTGTGGCTGAAAAGGGAGGAGGATCCCAGGAAAAGTCTCTTTTGGGAGGATTCAGAAAGCAAAAGACCATTTTTCCGGAAGAATGGTGACAGCTGTGCATGCAAATGGGGCAGTTGGACCGGTTGGTGGAGGGAAAGGTAGATGAGGCCTTGGCACAGGGGCCTGGTCCTCCCCCTCCTGCTGACCGTTTGTGTTTGTATGGGTTATCACTTAATCCTTCTTGTAGCCCTGTGGAAAAGGTAGCACATATATGCTTGACAGCTTGGAACTGTTGCTCTTGGAGGTGTCCACTCAGTTGCAGCTGGTAGGTGGGACCTTAGTGCGTCTTCTCTTTCCCTTGAAGTTCTCTAGGGTTACCTCTCCCTCCTTCTCTCCCTTCTTGGCACACCATGTACATACAGTTCATGTTATATTGCTGAATGTTGCCATCAGCAGTCACCTGCTGAGCTGTTCTCACGAGGCACCTACTACCAGCTAGTGAGTTCTTGCTGCATTTCACAGATGAGGGGCGGACTCAGAGGTGAAGAACTGCATCCAGGTTTGCACGCGGCTACTCATGGCCACGCACCTATTGGCTTGCAAGATCCAGGGCCCTTGGGAGCACAGTGGGGTGTGTGTGCCACGGAGAGCAGTGGGGCAGGGGGGCATGGAGAGGGCGGGGCCTGTTGGGAATGGACTTGTTGGTGCTTCCTTGTCTCTTTCCAATGTATGCTCTTTGTCTCCAGGATGTATTACTCTAAGGAGAGCCCCGAGGCCCTGAGCCTTTGATGTGTACCTGATATGCTGGGAAAGGCCACTGTTCAGTGAAAGATTTCAGTTAAGTGAAAGATTGGACTAAAGCACAGGACTTAGAACTCAGATTTTCTTAGATTCCACCTTTGCAGAAGTCAACGTTGGTAGGACCGTGTCTTCTTGCTGAAGAAGCAAAGATAGGCCCAAACCAACCACTCAGACAGGCTTTCCAGGATTTCTTCCGATTGTCTGAGTGCTGGCAGGTGCCTGCAGGAAGACCTGGTTGATTGGATTGCTTTGCAGCTCTGGCCTCTGTGGTTTCCTCCTTGGCCTCAGATGTGTGTTTAACATAAGTAAGAATTCAATATTGGCGTTCATTTAATTATAAAATATAGCATATTCTTGGTAAGGAAGTCCTACCTCACAGAATAATGAAAGGAACAAGCTAGAAGTACCCTACCGTCTCTACCCACATTTCACTCCCCAGAACTAATCACGAATAATTTTTTTTTTTTTTTTGCATTTGGGCAGATACCTCCAGAAATGTTAAATGTACAGATAAGCCTACAAAGTATTATCTAATGCAGTTTTTCTTTTTAAATACAATGTGTCATTTGGATCTTTTTCTTGATGAGTACATGTTAGACACATTGTATTTTTTTAATGATTGCAAAGTATTCCATGTTTATTAATATATCACAGTTTCTGTCTTCCCCTCCCTCCTTTCCTCTTTCTTTTCCTCTATAAAAACAACGTTGCAGTGAACCTGTTTGAATATATACCACAGAATATAGGACTGGCAATGCATTTGCTAGGTCAAAGGGAGTGTGCATTTAACATTTAGATAGGTAAAAATGCCTTTTTCAAGGTGATGTTAAGTTCTAGCTTCACAGAACATTAAAATCTTCCAAAGGACCAGGCTGGGGATGGTGCAGGGGTGCTGCGTAACTTCTGTGGGCCCCTCACTGTTCATTGTGTGGCCCTCTTTGTTCTTCCCTAAACTGAACAAGAGGCAGGAGGATGCTAATCCAAGGAGTTGGGGTTTTCTTCTGCCCAGTATAGAACCTCAACCAGTTTTGTGGAAGGAAGTGGAGGGAATGTCTGTCTTCTGCGTGTGTGTGCATATAAATTCCAGTGTTTATCAAGCATATGTGCCAGGCACAGTACTTAACGTGGATTCTCATAAGAACCTTGCTGGGGCGGCTGCTTGGAAGCCGAGGCCCCAGACCCCTCACCTGCTCCGTGGTAGGGCTGAGATCTGGTTCTCACTGTGCTCCCTCCCCGCCGTGCTGAAGAAGAGGTGCTGCAGGGGCTGCTTCAGTCTTGTTTTTTTTAAAAGCACTTGTCTTTTTTTCTTGTATTTTCCTATGCGTATTAAAAGGAGCCGTGGTCATAATATATACTGTATTTTCCCATGCACACCTTTTCAAGGTGAGGTTTTGTATCATCTTTATCTGTCCACCTTCATGCCTAATCATATCTTGTTTCACAGTTGAGGGTGAATTTGAAACGGGAGAAAATTTTAAGTATTATGCTAATAGCATGAGGACTCTAGGCCTGGTAAGAAATATTCTTTGAAATAACCTCACCTAGCCTTATTTCATATTTTATATTTCTCTCGTAAGAATTGTGAAAGGATTTAATTTTATTTTCCCTAGAGGGAGGACTATAAATCAAGTACTAACAAAGACAAAGATGTTTGTAGATGATTGAACTCGATTTATAACTGATTTCCAAGCCATAACACACCTGCTGAACACGTAAGCTTTTAAAGTGCTTTATAAAACCGGGTTAGGGGACTATGTTAACAATAAATAGTTGAGCTGTTTTGTGATATTTTTATTTCAAAATAACCATAAATGCAAGTCAGGACTTTTGCTTTTTGGGTGTGATTCACAGACGTGCCAGCAGAGGTCACTGCCAGTTTGTGATTGAGTGTTCTTGCTGGCAGCCTGAGCCTGCAGTGCTTTCCAGAGGAAATAGGTCTGTCTGCGTGTGATGTGAAAATAGTTAGATTTTATTTTAGAATGTTGTCATGAAAATTATTATGGGTGTCATAATAGCATTTTTAAGATATCTCAGAAGATATAACGGTTTCTTGCTACCTAGATGTACTGAATATTTTACAGTTAGCTACTTAGTGTAGTTTAACATACTGTGGGGACTATTACTAAAACGTGGCTTGATTCCCTACTCTGCCCCCGCTTTTGCTTTTGTTTTATAAGGGAAATCTTACTAGTTATGAATTTAAAAGGCAAATTTAATTTTTGCTGTGATTTTAATACATAGCAAAAAAGAAGGCATGGCAGTTTTTTATTGGTGGCTTCATGACTTCCTGTTGATTAGTAATTGTTCTTGAATTTTATGTATTTCTTTTGCTAACCTGAATCCTGGCAAATGATTGCACCGTGAATGGAGACTCACACAGCCTCATTAAGTACACTCTCCATCTTCCCTTCTTTCCACAGTGTCTGAATTATATTTCTGTTTTCTTTGTCTATCAGACTAACACAGCCACTGTATCCTGTGGACATGGAATTGTCCCTGTTTTGTTCAGGGTAAGATTGGTACGGTGCAGTAAATGTACATGTGTTTGTGTGTGTTATCTATGTATGTACCTGTATAGATACAGATACACTTTTGCATAAGGTTTTCAGTATGTAAAATTTTAAAGTCCTGTGTAGACATGTCTATACGTTTCTGAGTTTGAGTGCAGTTCATGCCTGCAAACCTGATCATTTGATGCCCATCGAATACCGTTGAATTTTTAGGAGCGATCACTATGTATTTTTTTTTTAAAGATTTTATTTATTTATTTGACAAAGAGAGAGATGGCTAGCGAGAGAGGGAACACAAGCAGGGAGAGAGGGAGAGGAAGAAGCAGGCTCCCAGCGGAGCAGGGAGCCCGATACGGGGCTCCATCCCAGGACCCTGGGATCAGGCCTTGAGCTGAAGGCAGATGCTTAACGACTGAGCCACCCAGGCGCCCCAATCACTATGTATTTTCACAGGTTAATTTTTGTATCCGTTGTTTTTCTCCTTATACTCATTTGTGCCAGGCTTTTTTCTCCCTGCTTGCTCTGTCCTTCTTTAGAAATGCTGTGCTGGAAGCCTCCACTAGAGGGCAGCACGACTGCACACTGTCCTGCAAAAGTCTCCGTGGCTTTCTTTTCAGTTGGCAGGTGCGAGGGGCACTTGTGAGAACAAAGCACATTATTACTGAACACAGAAACCCCCAGTGACAAAGCATTGTAGTGAATTCAAATACACGATCCGGGAAATTCTCAGAGTCCTGGAGACTGGTCTCCACGGCAAGGC
This sequence comes from Ailuropoda melanoleuca, assembly GCF_002007445.2. NCBI lineage: Eukaryota > Metazoa > Chordata > Mammalia > Carnivora > Ursidae > Ailuropoda > Ailuropoda melanoleuca. The sequence continues at coordinate 30,486,381 of NC_048232.1, read as the reverse complement.
CTGCTACACTTGGTCACTTGTGTAAGACTAACGCTTGTGGACGGGGGTGAGTTACAATGTTAATGGATGCCTCATTGTAGAACTTTCAAATTCTGTGTCAGCCCTTTCATAGCAAGCTTTTTTTTTTTTTTAATCCCCTGAAGAGTTTTGAGGCATAAAAATAAGATAGTTGGGAGAACGCTTGCTCTTGGCTTCATCTTTTTTTTTTTTTTAATACAGTGGAAAATACTTGCAAATAAAGGCATATTTTATCCATCTTGCAGGAAACTGTGCTCATTGCACCTGATTGAGTCCTTGCTAACAGGTTTATTTTATTTATTGATCTCTGGAAATACAGCAGACACAAAATTGGGCCATATAAGTGTTAAGTCCTTGCAAAGGAGTACATTAGTGCAAATCTAAATAGTATTAGATTTGTTTTTATAGCATTTGTGTGACTTGTGTCTTAGACTGCCATCTTGATGTTAAGTTCTTTTCATTTGGGCTTCATGCCTTTTTTCAACTTTCTTATTGTCTAACTTAGAGTTCTGAATGTGATAAGGCTTGGCAAACATTTGTCTGATAGATTTTTATACTATGAGCAACTGCAAACTTCCTCCACCCTCCTTAGTTTTCACATTTAACGTCCTTTTCCCAGGCTGCACACGGCTGCTCCTGTACCCATCTTCCCGCTCCTGCATGTCCGTCCCGCAATCAGGACCTGTTGTATTAGCCATGCTGCCCTGCCCTGCTTTTTTCTTTGTATACTAATCCTCCACTCCAGCATGCAGGCCAGTTAACGCAGAGACATAGCCCATTATGGAAGAAATTAACTTATTCTCCTAATTGGTTGACAGCATCAGGCTTGATGGGAACTAGAACATTATCTTAGCATCACTATTACTTTGACTCTTGGTGAGATTACTTTGATTTTTCTCTTTCCTTCAGCCTGGCAGAAGCACTTGTGCAGGAAGCACCTCAGTTGTTTGTCTTATGCTTTCGGAGCTTCTCCTCCGATGGATGGTGAGGTCAGGCAAGGTGCCAGTGGTTCATAAGTGTCAGAGGAGTGACCACAGGGAGCGTCGGCAAGGAAGGAGGTGTTGGCCATGGGCCCTGGTGGAGAAGGTGGAGCTCACGTGGAGGGGTGGGCAGGCTGATGTGGACTTGGATGACCAATGTCGAGATGAGGGCAGAGTAGGCTAAACGTAGGGATGCCACGTCATGCTGGAGAGGGCGGGACAGGTGGTTTGTCGATGTCCTGGGACTGAGGGCTCATTGTTGCTTTGGCTTAACCCGATGAAGCCGAGCCCTTCAACACATGCAGAGGCTTAAGTTCTTCCTTTAGGCAGAATAAGAACAACCATTGGGGAGGGAATGGGGGGGGCAGGGTGTGTGTACGTGTGTTTTAACAACAGTAAATTGAGAAAAGCAATCCTTATCATCACTAGAACTGAACATCCACTGTTGGAATGTGATGTGGTGGGGTGCGTACAGGCTCTGGACCCATCAGGCCTGGGCTTGGAGAGTCCAGTCTGTTACATGCCAACACTACTGTGACCTTGGTGGTTCCAGAACCTTGGCTGATTTTGTCTACTAATCTGTGTGATTCAACTCACAGGGCTTATGGGAATATTGTTATTGTATTTCGAAAAGTCCTGCACAGTATCTGGTACATACCACTGGGCGCTCACTTGTTTGTTTCCCTTTCTACATCATCCCTTAAGATTGAATTAATAGCAACATGTAAGAATTAAAACAGAGTATTTTCTGCATGCTAGTTAATTTCAAGGAATGAGCAGCTTAGAAGACTGATGTGTTCAGATGATAGGTAACATAATTTTGAGTCTTGATTCTGTATCAGGTCATGTTCTAAGTGCTTTTATTATCTCATGTGGACCTTGAACAACCCTCTCAAATTGGAACTCCTTACAGCTGTTATCCTCAGTTCACCCTGAGGTCACTCAGGACAGACAGAGAAGTTAAGAAACTTTCCCATGTTGGGAAAATGAGGAGTCAGAACTCAAATGTCCCCTGTGCGGCCCTAGGTCCCACGCCCTCCACAGCCCTGCCAGCGCGACTCGCTCAGAAAGGTAGCCCGGACCTGACCTCAGCAAAAATAGACTCCCTAATACTTTCTGGCTGTTTCCACATTGTTCAGTGAGTACAATCAGAGCACTGGCAGTATGGGTGGGAGCAGGCACCCATGCGGGGGAGACCTTTATCTAGTCTGTGATACTTGGCCTTGAGCGCGTCCCTTCCCTTCCAGGCCTCAGTTCCCCCTCTTCTGTTTGGAGCAGCGTTTTAAATAGGGACATTGTGAAAGTCCCTGAGCGTGCTCGGGAGCTGCAATTAGGAGTTAGGATTTGGGCACCCAGTGGAGGAACCCATTCTTCAATCCGGGCGTTAGACATTAAAGCACCTTTGTGTTCCCGGGCGCATACCGTCGCCTTTAGTGATGCCTTCTTAGCTTTGCCCTCACCTCATTCATATTCAGGATGTCACCTCCTTGCTTTTTGATGGCTTTTGTTCCCAGCTGTACAGCTTCAATCTTAACTAGAAATCACCCGACAAATTGAAAAGGCTCCCAATTCTGGAATGGTATTTGGCGGCTTTCATTCAATCCGTCATGTATTTGAAAGCACCAACTTTAGGGTCTCTGCAAACAGTGACGCTGTCTCCATGTTTCATTTGGAGATGTTTTTGTTTTCAGTTATTTATTGTGCATGTGAAGAGACTTTTAGCCATGTTTTTGTTTCTTTCCTTCTTATTAAACAGAACAATTCTTGAAAATCTTGCACCTGCCTTATTCTCAAATCTTTCTGTTCCTTTAAAGCCTGAGGGTTTGTTTTTAATTAGAGAAGTACTAGGTACTCATGGAAAAAGAAAGTAGAGAAGTATGTAAAGTGAAACATAAATAAAAGTGCCCTGGATACCACACCCTTTCTCTCCTCTGGAGGGAAAACACAATTACCTTTTTTTGTGGTGGGGGGGAGCTGCATCCTTCCAGAAATTTTCTGCCCATCTATGAGCATTTTAAACACACCCACACACACAAATGGCTTCCTGCTATACCTATTTTTCTGCCAATATATATATCTTGGATATGTTTCTGCATCAGCAAATATAGATTGATTTCATCTGTTAACAGCTCCTTAGTAATTAGGGGATAATTTCTTACAATCCCCCTGTTTTCTTGGTTACAAGAAAATATGCTTTGGATAAATTCCCGTGGTTCTCCCCCATGCCACTTTCTTTTCTCAGTGCTCTTCCAGTTCTGTTTCCGTTAGGGAAAGAGTTTCATTTGCTAACATCATCCACTTTTAACATTTTATAGTTGTCAATTGCCTGTGCATGTTACCAATTACCTTTTTTAATAAGAAAAGGGCAGGCCACAGAACTCAAGCTGGAATGAGAGAGGCCAACGCAGTTGAATTTGGAATTGGGGGTGAAGACATATGGTAATAGCTTTCTTTTTTAAACTTTTTGTGTAAAAACGTTTTTTAAAGTAATCTCCATGACCAACATGGGGCTGGGGCTCAAACTCATACCCCAAGATCAAGAGTCCCATGTTGTACTTGCTGAGCCCACCAGGTGCCCCAGGTATACGGGAATAACCTTTTATTCAAAATCTCGAAGCCAGAGCCTCCATCTCGGGCTTCTGAGGTTGAGGGTGCTGCCCAGTTATTTGGCCAATAATCTGGGCTCCCCTCTTGGACCTCTGCCTTGCCTCCTTGAGCTTTCTTCCCTGGAGCCATCGCTGCATTTAACGGGGAGTAAAAAGGCACTCAATGTGTTAGAAAATTCATAAAATTATAATTGGCTCCTTATATTTGAATCAGTGTAAATATTCTAAATGTTTTTATGACGTGATAGCTTGCTAGATTTATTTTCTAGAACTGTAGGCTATCAACAATTTGTGTGTAATTGGTGTAATTAGCTTTTGATGGCATAAGATTCTCATTTTCAAAATACATATTTTTAGCCAACCCATTTCTAATTTCTCTAAAAGCAGCATTTCTGAGTTTTATCTACCTGGTGTAAGTGCTGGAGAAGCTAGTGTTGGCAGCATTTATCTGCAGTTGTCTGTGTAAAACTGTTCATGCCCTCCCCCCTTTAAATACTGCTTCCTGGTGTGTCTTGTATTAGCTCCTTGAAACTCAAAGTTGGTTCCCTCATTCTAAGCCAGCTGCAAGCACGTTACTAAGTCTGCTAACTGATGTGCAGACTGTGCTGGCCCCTGTGGCATGGATTGTGGGGTTGGAGTCTGGGCATGGGTGAGTGGGGACAGGAAGAAACCTGGGATAAGGAATAGGGAAGGTCCGCAAGGAGCTGGTTGCCAAGGTCTTACTAATGTTAGTTTGTTTTTTTAACTGAGAGCATTGTGAATGTTTAAATGTCTCACACCCCAAGTTCCCAGATACACACCAGCGCTGTGTCATGTGAAGCCAGAACAGCAGGATATATTCTCTGCCTTTTGGCTGTTCCTATGATGCTGTAGGTGTCAGTTACCTGGGCAGGCAGTGGGTGGGCAAGTGGGGTCAGGTCGCTCACTGGCGCTGCAGAGTAGAGAACAGAGCTCTCAGACCACCTCTTCCCGCTGTCCTTTCCTGTGGGTGCTGGCTGATTGTTTGGTCCCAGAATGTTTTCTTTACACTTGCCCCTTACCTGTCACTGCAGCCCAATCCATATACTTGCCTTGACATCATTTGCCTTTTCAGGCCACATAGGACTGTGTTTTTGTGTCAGAGTTAGAAGAAAAAGTGCTGGATGGGTGGTTGGAGGGTAGCAGGGGAGAGGCCAAGTGAGTGCATTTGGAAAGTTGATCCCAAGGGCATTTTGCTTCAGAGATCATTTCAGCCAGTTACTGGAATATTGGGAAGTCAAGATTTTCATTTGCTCACTGTAGTGTGCCCTTGCCGAGAGAGGCTGAGTGTGGACTGTGATGCCCAGGCCGGGGCTCGCGGCTGTGGTTGGCCATGTGTGGGGAGGTTGGGACTGGACTGTGAGAGGTGCCTTCTTGTCGCGGGGCGCAGGCATCGGGCAGGGTGCTGTGACTGTGGCTTAGACCTCTGTGACATCAAACAAGCCCTGGAGCACATGCAGAAGGAACTCTGTTTATCTAGTTTTGGGGATCAGGGAACCAGTTCCATGCTGACTAAGCTCAGGGCCCAAAGGGTGTTGAGATGATTTCTAAAATCCTGGATTATCATTACTGTGTCTGCCATTGTAGGTCTCCTGTCACATTCCCGCCCTCCCCACCCTCCTCCAGTTTGATAGGCTCTGTGGTCAGGGAGCTTGGGTAGGAGCGCGCTTTTGCGTGGGGGATCCAAGTCGCGTGCGGCTGACCGCAGTGCGGATGGCTGCATGCTGTCCCGTGGGTTTGTTTTTAATTATCTCATGCATTAGGTATTTATCTAAATATTTACATCTAAATATCCTCTCTCTGTAGTATTTCGTGAATACGTGCTGTGGACTCCGGACCTCGGGAAAACGAGTTAATCAGTCTTCAAAACTCCTAATGAAAGCTGAGGGTCTTGAATATTTTGGCACTTGCAGTTTTAAACAAGTCACTAAACAGAGGGTTATGACAACCATATGAGGTGTTTTATCTCAAACATTTGAGCTACTGGGTGGTCTCTTTTTAACGGGTCTTAAATAATGCAATGCAGTATTAATTTTGATCAATCTGTGTATGAAATGTGTGCAGCTGGGGGTCTCTCTGTGACAAATTCCTGTAGCAGATTGGAGGTGATGTTCTTTCTGAGCAATGGAGTATAGTCCCAGATATAAGGTTAGTGGATCTCAACATGTTTGTGTGCGTGCGTGTGCACGCGTGTGTGTAAATGAAGGAGGAAATCCCCCTTCAGGTTTTCATATTACTACTTTGGTACATGTAGGCTAAAGGACTTCCTCCTTTTTTTGGCAAGGGCTTTAAAGAGAGATCACATTAGTATAACCTTTGCTTCCTAAAGTGTGGATGAGTGCATTGTGGTTGGAATTTAATTTTAACAGGTTTTATCAAACTGCTAAAAGATATTGAAAATGTTTAATATGAGTATCAGGGGCAGTAAATCACACGTAGGCTTGTTAAAATAGATGTCCGCAGTGCACGGGGAGCGTGTGTTTCTGCCCGGGGACTTTTCATTACAGCGCCAATCACATACGTTACTCCCACCTCATAACTTCGCCATATTAGATGGTTGGTAGGGATTGTGGTGAAGGAGGGATTTAACACCTCGCTCTAACCCTTTTGGGGGAGGATTTAAAGACCTGCTCTTTTACCCATTTGTAGGTCATTTGGTTCTTCATGGGGATTTTTAAAAAGCATATTTGAAATATATAGGCAAGTAATAATAGTGTTGCCTGTGACATTGAATGGTGTTTGTTTTTTTTTTTTTTAAGATTTTTATTTATTTATTTGACAGAGAGAGACGGCCAGCGAGAGAGGGAACACACGCAGGGGGAGTGGGAGAGGAAGAAGCAGGCTCTTAGTGGAGGAGCCTGATGTGGGGCTCGAAACCAGAACGCTGGGATCACGCCCCTAGCCGAAGGCAGATCCTTAACCACTGCACTACCCAGACACCCCCATGAATGGTGTCTCTTGAATCCCTCTCATCTGTGATGCATTTTTTCTTTCTGTCTCTTCATTTTTCCTCTCCATTCTGTTTTGTTTTCCCTTTTTGTTGGTCTCCAGTTTTCCCACTGTTCCTTCCACTGTTGCCCCTTACCAAAATTAATTGTTTAGGACACAGCTGTGCCCCCCCCCCCATTGGCGAGATGCCTGTGAATGTTGGGGAGCGGGACTATCAAAGCCCTTTGCTTGCCAGTCTCTGTCTCTCAGGCTAGCTAGAGCCTCCTGGGGGCAGGGCTGCCTTTTACCCCCATCACCTAAGTTGACTTGGCAAACAGTGGCCCTTGTGCCAGTTATGGCAGTTACTGGAACACAGCCACTCCCATTCCTGTATGGACCGTCTGTGCCTGCTTTGCACTGCCGCAGCCGTGGGTGTTGTCGAGTACTTGTGACAGAGGCTGCACGGTTCACAAAGCCTAAAATACCTACTGTCTGGCCGTTTGCAAGAAGAGTTTGCTGACCCCTGCCCCAAATCATAGCAGGTATTCAGTAAATGTTGAACTAATTAACATATTCAAGGTTTCCCCCGCAGGTTTAACTTAATGTAGACACAAAGCCACTGGTCCCTGCTGCTTGGGCTGCTTGTACAACCTGGAGTGAAGCTTGAGTCTAGTCCATAGGATGTATCGTTCTGTCACATCATGAGTACACGCAAATATTGTATAAGCTTCTGTGCAGTTCCTCTCTAGACTAAAGGGGCAGGATTGGGGAGAAAGTTGCTGGACTTCAGAAAATATTCCCAAGTAGCATGGACGGACATACCATGTTCTTTAAGAATGTAAGCTGCACCCCTTTCTGTCTGGGCTGCAGATGAAAAGGCAGCCCACCCCCATCCCCACAGAGAGCCAGCTAATGTGTGTACGAACAGCTTCTGATGTTTTGAAAGACTGATCTAGCAACCTGTGTGTGCCTACTTGTGCCCCTCATTTCCTCCTGAAATCAATTCTCTTATTTCCCACATGAAACTTAGAACCTACTTCAGTCATAATGCTTCTGGATGATTGGTTAGTTTCCTTGGGGTGCTGTCACAGAGGACGAGGACCTGGATGGCTTCACACAACAGAAGTCTCACAGTTCTGGAGCATAGAAGTCTGAAATCAGGGTGTCAGTGGGGCTGCGCTCCCTCTGAAGTCTCCAGAGACGGATTATTCCTCACCACTGACCGGTGTTTCTGGGCTGTGGCTGCCTCTCCAGACCTCCAGTGACACGGGGGTCCTCCCTGCGAATCTCACATCCTCTTTCTTCTGTGTGCACACATTCGCCCTTCTTATAAGGATACCAGTTATGTCGGGTTAGGGCCAACTCTAAGGACCTCATTTTCACTTAATTTCGTCTTTGTAAAGAACCTGTCTCCATATAAGGTCACTTTCTGAGGTACTGGGGGCTAGGACTTGAGCATGTCTTTTTGGGGGGATACAATTCAATACAAAATAAATGGGTATCTCAGATCAATACAATTCAAAAGGATACTTGGCTTAAAAAGTGAAATCTTATAAACTATGGCTAAGGTCAGGCAACATGTCATTATCTGAGCCTAGAAAGCCTTGTACATGATTGCTTGGGCTTCATAAATGGGTGTTAAGTGTTGATTACATTAGTTTTGACCTTTTTTTTTTTTTTGGATATGTACTTTTAGTCATTTATTTTTTTGGATGTGGTTAGAAAGAAGGGACTGTTGAGAAAAGCTTGCTCTGAAATTACAGTCTACAAAGTCTGTTAGGTGTGAGGGTCATGGCCACGTTCTTCTCATGTGTCTTTCATTTCCTTGGCTGATTTTCAGATGTTTGTATCCAAATATGAGTTAAGGCCCTCTGACCAGTCAGAATTTTCTTGTTAATTTTACATTTTAGTCGTAACATACATAATGCATGCTCTGCGAATGGTTTGTGAGACTGTACACTGCCAAAATGTAGAGTTATGAGTTAATCACACAATAATGTCCAGTTATACTGTGTGTTTTCTTTGTGTCTGTTTTCTTCCCTTGTCCTCCCTAGAAAGAGAGATAAAAAAGGAAAGCTTTATGCCCACGACAGTCAGAGGCAGGCAAACAAACAGGCGGACAGAGAGTACACTTCCCCACACGGGGAGAGGAGGAGGAGAGAGAGAAAGGAAGCAGTGCACAAAGAGAAAGTGATTTCAAAAGGTTTGCTAAGTGCACCTGCCATTCCACTCAATAAACACATCTGAAAATGAACATTTAGCGGAGGTGTGAGTCTGCTCTTACCTTGGTCCCAGCTCCTTTTGGCTCCCCAGTGTGCATCTTGCTGCACTGAATGTTATTTCAATATTTAAAATACATAGGCTTCTTTTTCCTTTTTTGTGGGGCGGGGGTGGGAGTGGTCTATTACTGACCCCTCAACACGGGCCAGCTATTTTGTGTTTTAGGCAACCAAGCCAAAAGCAGTGTGTCCCACTGCTGGGTAGTTTGAAGAGATTTTGAAAAATAGTAGTGAATAGATAAAATCTTAGCCTTCTGTCCTCTTAGACTTAAGAACTTACCCCAAATTAGGATAGGGTTCTGGTGAAGTTTAAAACAGGACATAATTATTTAGGGGGAAAAGTTTGATAGCCTATTAAAAGATGCGTGGAAGACTCCTATTTTGGTTTTGCAGCGCTGTTAAATAATGCATCTCTAATGTCTGGAGAAATGGGGTCTGCTATAAATAGATGTTGTCAGACGGGGGTGAAATGCAGTTCCTTCACTTGTGGGAACAGCCTCGGGTGGCGTTCTGTGGCTTCTGCAGCATGTGTGAACAACACAGCTGCGTGCAAGCATCAGTTTTCCCTCTCGGGGTGTTGAAGCCCAACCTATATTCCCATATGCTCTGTGTGTCTTCATAGAGAGTTCCTGTTTCATCCCTTTGCATACATTGCCTTCAGGGCCAGACACCCTGAAGTTTCACGCGTGACCTGCGAACTCTGAGGCCCCTTGCCCACAGCTGGAGGAGCAGAAGAAGGAAAACACGGTGGTCATTTGTCAGGGGGAAAAACGTAAAATGAATGACAAAGCTCCTGAAAGAGCAGAATTCACACTCTTCACCAGGGATTATTTCAGAAGGATTATAAGGCATGATATTAGTATGTTAATGTCCTGTGCACTAAAAACACAAAACGAAACAAAAAAAGCACAGTCCATGTAGTACTAGTCCTGTTGTGCATTTTGTCCTAGCAAAATAATCTTGCTTTCCAAAAGCTGCTTGTTTTTGTAAAACCAGCTAAAAACAACTGACTGAAGTTTATCCAATAAATTCATTTAACCATCGCTTATTCAGTGTTTTTATGGAGCCCGATGGGGCTAACTGTAATTGATAGCTTGCTTACAGATACAAACTCATTTTTATCTCTGATGTGACTTTTTCTTCTCCACCATAGAAAGGGGAAAAACGCCTTCTCTTGTGGTAGATAGTATGTAATTCATCCTTCTTTTTTTTTTTTTTTTAATTGAAATGGCTAGCTTTTTAGGTGAGAGTTATGATGTAGAATTATTTTCAGAAATTTCAAATAAGGAAGCACATTATTTCCTTTCAAACGTATAATTTTCTTATTTGATATCCTTTTTATATGTTAATTCGTGGTATCTGGAGGCTCTGGGTTTTAATTTAAGACAGCATTGGTCTGCAAATCCAAAATTGATATTTATATACAGTTTATACAAAATCATCATTTATTCTGAAGAACTTCGGAATAAGTTTCCAATTTTGGAAAAAAATGAGTTCTTCAGAATAAGTGATGATTTCGGATTTCTGTTCTTGGAGTGTTTTCCAAATTAAGTTCCAGAGTGTATCTTTCTTTATGTCTGTTTCTAATAGATGTGTAATGCTGCCTTGTTCAGAGAATTTCTATTCTTTGTTTTTAGCAAGGAATGTGGTCAGATGTAATCTGAGCTTGATTTGGGTTAAGTAAAATTCTCTAACCGAAAAGAAGAGGAATGGCCACCGTTAGAAGTACCAGATTCTTCTCGTGAATTTTAAGAAGTGTATGAAAAGTAAATAACGATTAAATAAGTGACAGAGATTCACGTGTTAATTGAGAACTCTTTCTCCAACGTGCACAGAATGTGATGTACATCTAAGTACGATGGGCTGGATACTTATTTTATCAACATGCATCTTAAATGAGAGTATATTAGGTACACAGTCTTATTCAGCTTTGGTACTGGGAAGTAGGTTTAGTAAGAGCAAAATCTGACATTAAGATTTTTTTCAATTTCCGTGCGTAATATGATTGCATTTGTCCTTATCAGAGTAGTCTGCCACAAAGACTTCTAGAGAGGAGAAACATAGTGCATGTGCCTCTTTAGAAAGTACAGTATTTAAGTAAAAATTCAGTGTAATGATGATTTGAAAGGGTGTGAAGATAAAGCTGCTCTTTATTTCCAGTCATGTTGTGAACCTCGGTGTTTGGGTTCTGTTGTAGGAGTTTTCAAGGGTGTTCTTGAAGGGCATATGTGAATATATCATGCTCCAATGTTACATGTTGGAAATGACTCACTCTTTAGTGTGTCCTGCTAGGTTCGATCTTTCTGTGCAAACCTTAGAAGAGAGGGGCTTTCCTGCCATCTTTGTTCAAGGGTTTTTCTTATTGTATCATTGTTGGAGGGAGGTTGAGATCATGCCCTGGCCCCTCAGGTACACATGTGCCATCTCCTATACTGTGGGCGTGCTTGTACTCAGGCTCAGGTAAGTGCCAGGAATGGTTCAGGTAATTCTGTTGTGTTATAACAAGGGAATACACATGGCAATATGGGAATGTGGGTTGTGGGTGGGTTTTTTTTTTTTTTTTTTTTTTAAATAAGGAATGAGAGCTGGTTCATTGTTAGATTCAACTTTGAATCTGAAATTTCTCACTTCTCTCTCAGGCTTTTGAATTGTTTTAAATAAAGAATGTCCTGAAATTGTAAAGTGAACTTTGATCTGTTTATCTGTGAGAGTTTTAAGCTGATAATGTGTAAGCAGAATAGAAATGCAGAAACAAATTGGATTCCAAAGTTGATATAATGCTCCATCCCAATTTCAGCTTAACTATTTTAGTTCTCAAACAACCTCACTGTTTTCTTCAGCTGTCTTTTTAATAAGAAATGATGTATATTTCAGAATGAAAAGATGCATTTATGCTAATATTGATTTTAGTTTATATATGGAGAGTCTGTGGAAGGTTTTGTTTGTAAAATGGGTTCTCCTGGTTCAGACTGAATGGAGAAAGAGTGAGAACTGCTTCACCAAAACCTCTCACTTTCCAGGGACAGTGAATTCAGAATAAAGTAACTCTGGGAAAGAAGCATGAAAATATGAATGGAATCTGAGATCACAAATGGACATTAGTTTAGCTGCTCGGGATGTTGGTGGAGTAAGAGTCATGTTGGTTGTTAGGGATGCAGGCAGTGTTTTCTTGCAAAAATATTTTTTGGTAATAAATTGGTAGCATTTGAGAGCAAGAAGTCAAGATGATCAAAGGGAGGCAAGATCATATTCTGTGCCAGTGGTTGATGAACTGGGGATGTGTTTCATGGTTGGGTTTCTGAACAATGTCCATATTTTCTACTTGTTTTTAACTCCGTGTGAGTGAGGACCAGTGTGTGTTTGATGGTATATTCCTGGAGCCTGGCGTAGGGTTACTAGTTCATAGTAGGTAGTCAGTATTTGTTGAATGAATGAATGAAGTGATAAATGTAGAAGTTCATTCTATAATGCAGAAGCAGAGAAATGCTTGTTCAGTACATGGCAAAGAAGGGGCCGGGATCCTGTGTCAGGAAAAGCTTCCTAAAGTCAGAGCTCCCAAAGATTGTTGGAGGAAGCAAGGGGAGAGAGGGAGGTCAAGCAGAGGGTGTGGTGGAAATATTGGAGAGGGCACTCTAATATTTTCAGTGGGTAGTTAAAGTGGATGATTCTAAAATGCTATTTATTCTGAGATTCCATTAAATATTTGAGCATCTGTTTGTGTAGCCGTGTGTGAGTCATGGGAGGATGGGTGGTGGGCAGAGATTCAGTGATGTGAAACGTGATTAAAAAACAAAAGCAAAATTCAACTGAGTAAATTTTTAAAAATCATATTGGCTTTATTCAGTGATTCATGAATTGGGCAGCATCCCATCTAGCTGATGGAAACTAAATTAAGATACTAAGTCTTGGTTCGGTGATAGGAGCTTAGCACAAGTGACTCCATTTTGAGCCTGTTGTTTCTCTCTCTCTCTCTCTTTTTTTTTTTTTTTTAACAATTGAGATACCAACATGTGCTTGGTCGTCATTTTGGTAATGAAAAAAAAATTGAGAAAATAACAAACTATAAATATATGATATTCAGAATATTTAAACCATTCGTCCATCTAGTAAATATTGGAGTGCCAGTAAACATTGTAGGTGCCAGCATCTTCTTTGAGAGCCAGACCGTAAAGTGTTTATGGAAACACAGTGAGGGGCGTGGAGCGGGAGGAGCTAGGTTACAGGACTGGTGGGGCATGCTGGCGGACAATAGCAGACTCTGGGGAAGTGGTAGTAGGTGAAAACAGAAAGGAGGCTGGAGTCGTATTGTGGTTGACCTGCACTGTTAGCCTCACATTGACGTGTTGAACCATGTAATTGAGTATGGAGGGAGAGGTGTGTATGGCTCTAGTGGGTTTGAAAGCTAATGCGTCTGCCAGATGGAGATGTTGAGTAGGTGAAAAATGATGTGATCTTAGACATGTAGAGTTTGATATTTTGGAGATCCAACTGGAAATAACCAGTCATGGAGATACTGTATCTAAAAAGACATTTGAAGTTTTGAAATGTTATCTGTTTTGAAATGGCTCATCTATTTGCTGATTTAAACATACACTTGGTTCATTTTGGGTCTCTTCTTTTCTGCGTTTGTTTTCTTTTAAAATGGATTCATGGGCATTTACCAGAGCACAGGTCTTCTTTTTCTGAGATGTCATTTTCTCATTTCTACATGAATTGTGACTACTTTGTCACTGTTACGAAAGTGTTCTCACATGCTGGCTTCACTGGTGCAAGATGTCACTTGATGTCACCAAGAGTTGTGAAAAGCTATTTTAAGTGGGGTGGAAAATTTCAGTTTTTAAAGGAGCCAGTGAATTTTCAGAAAAGCTAAGAATTTCTAAAGAGCTTGGACATTCGTGCCTTCCGTAATGTTGGGAGGTCGTAGGTTAAACGGCTTTGAATTTTATTCTCTTCTTTGTTTATAGGTAATTATACCTATATACACTTACTAAACAAATAAAATTGTATGTTAAGTTCTTCATATTTTATTTTATTTTATTTTTATAATTTCTTTTTAAAGATTTTATTTATTTATTTGACAGAGATAGAGACAGCCAGCGAGAGAGGGAACACAAGCAGGGGGAGTGGGAGAGGAAGAAGCAGGATCATAGCGGAGGAGCCTGATGTGGGGCTCGATCCCATAACCCCGGGATCACGCCCTGAGCCGAAGGCAGACGCTTAACCGCTGTGCCACCCAGGCACCCCAGTTCTTCATATTTTAAATCAAGGATTAGGAAGCCTAAATGTAAAGGAAGTGATAGGGGAGCTGTGTTTGATGGGGATACTGATTGACGAATGACTGTTCCAGGGTTATGGTTTAGAAAGGTCATAGTTGTGAGGACCCTCTGTTGTATTATACAATTGTCACACAAGAAAGTGCCGTTGAGTACCAATGTTTATAGAGAAGGCATAGTTAATACTTGAAAATGTTATCCCTTTTAATTAATTATTTAAAAAGTAAAAAAAAAAATATTTGAGTAAACTCTGTGCCATGTGTGGGGCTTGAACTCATGACCCCGTGATCAAGAGTTGCATGATCAGTCAACGGAACCAGCCAGTGCTCCTAAAAATGTTTTCCTTTTTAGAAATTTTTTTTTATTAATTTGGATTTTATTTTATTTTATTTTTATAGTAATATTTTTTTATTATGTTAGTCACCATACAGTGCATCCCTGGTTTCTGATGTAAAGTTCGATGATTCATTAGTTGCGTATAACAACCCAGTGCACCATGCAATACGTGCCCTCCTTACTACCCATCACCGGTCTATCCCATCCCCCCCCCCCNNCCCCCCCCCCCGAAGCCCTCAGTTTGTTTCCCAGAGTCCATAGTCTCTCATGCTTCATTCCCCCTTCTGATCACCCCCCTTTCTTTATCCCTTTCTTCTACAAATTTTAAACCAAATTACGTTTCTTTTACATTTTACCCTTTTACATCTTTTACATTTTTTTAAAGATTTTATTTATTTATTATTTAATAGAGATAGAGACAGCCAGCAGGAGAGGGAACCACAAGCAGGGGGAGTGGGAGAGAAAGAAGCAGGCTCATAGCGGAGGAGCCTGATGTGGGGCTCGATCCCATAACACCCGGATCACGCCCTGAGCTGAAGGCAGACGCCCAACGACTGCACCACCCAGGCGCCTCTATATCTTTTACATTTTTTAAACCCATTTTACCCATAATTTCATCTAAACTAAGAAATAAAAGTGTTTAAGAGTAATAATTTAAAGATACAATTTTGATCTCTCCAGGCTTTCCGAGTCCCTGGAGTCTTTGAATGTGGCTGTCCCTTTTGTGAATTTACATTTATAAAACCCATCCTATGAAAACTCCCCCTGCAGCCTCACTTTTGTGCTCTTTCAATCTGTGAAACAATTTGGTATGGGCCAAATTACTAGTTTATAGACAAATTGAAATATACTTAAAATAATTTTTTTGTAAAAGGTTACATAAAAATATCAAGCAGTATTAAAATGTTCTGAATATTTGTTAGACATTTAGGTAATCTGTTAATAAACTCTGTCATTCTTAGTTTATTACCCTTGAACATTACACTTTTTGGGGGGTCTCACCCTGATTTTCTTTGAACTTTATAATTTTTCTTTCTTGTTCTCTCAGTCAGCTTCTTGATATTCTCAAATTTGTGATCTCCAGAGCTTCAGCTCCTATTAACTCTTCTTCAGAGCCGGTTCTGAAATAATTTCCCAGAGCTTCCTGCCCCTTCCTCAGAGAGAACTAGTCCTTCTGTCCCAGGCAGTGGAACAAAAGGAGAGAGGTCACAGACTCAAGTGACTTATGTTGGTTGACTTAAAATATCAGGAGTACCATTTCCAAGAAGAAACAATTTTTAAAGGGGGAAAGAATGTTTTTTGTTTTTTCCTTTCTCCCAATTTAGCTATTTGCCTTTGAAACCGAGATCTGGCTTTCAAATACACACGCATGAGTGTGTGTGTGTGTGTGTGTGTGTGTTTGAGTGTGTGTGTCCTCACGTTTCTGTGTTTATAAACTTTTCCTGTAAGGATGGCCTAGCAATGTATTTTTAGTGATTGCTGTAGTTTCAGTAACTTGTATAAATTGGTTAATAAAAGGGTCTGCTTGACATTATAAACCTGCAGCTTGTGATGCGACATAATTTTAAAAAGCAAACTTAAAATAAAAATTAACAAAGCTTTAAAAGAAGATGCAAAATGGTTTTTGCATATTGACCCGAAATGATTTCCTCCATAAACTCAGGAACTTGGAAGCTGAGCCCATAGAATATTGGACAGAAAATGATTTTTTAAGTCTTTTCTTTATTCTACAGGAAATGAATCTGTTTGCCCTTTTCCTGTGGTGCTGTATTGTCTGAATTTTCTTTCTGTCTTACAACAGGCAGAAGGAATAAGAAGGCCACACATTTGCTAATCCTCTTGGTGCTGTGTCGTGCGATGCTGTGGGGTTGAATAATTATGGTTAATTGTGAGCTGGACCATGTGCATTTCAGAGAGTGGATTTTAATGAAATAAAACTTAATGATTTTAACATTGTGCTACTGGTATGTATTTGTGATACATAGCTGTATTCCTACAAGAGATACTTTGTAATTGCACAGATGTTGTTGAGTTCAAATTTCAAGTCATAAAAGTTTTGGGACGGCTTTTTAATGAAAATAAAGTTTTATTTATCTTGGTACTTCACAAATTAGACCTAAGAAAGGTGAAAACTAAGAGAAGAATCAAAAAGAAAGCAGGGGGTCACCAGCACACATGTGCGCACACACATTAATCAGGATACACTTTTGCTTTCCTGTATATTGTTCACTTTACTATGTTTTTATACTGTTTTATAAAAGTGCAAAAATAATTATATATTAATGATTTAAAATGCTTGAAGTGACTGAGCAATTATGGGCTGGTTCTAAGTATGCCTTTAAATTTAGGAAAAAAAATTACTTTGTTGGACATGAAGCACACATACATGTTTATTAATATCTGTACTGTAGGTCGCTTTGGTTGATTTATTGTCACCTGTGTGGGCTTAGGTTTTGTATAGCTGCTTGGAGAATTATGCACATTACCTTAAAAGCCTAATTTCATTTTTATTTAAGATGAATTAGAATGGTTTATATGGGGGCGCCTGGGTGGCACAGCGGTTAAGCCTCTGCCTTCGGCTCAGGGCGTGATCCCAGCGTTATGGGATCGAGCCCCACATCAGGCTCCTCTGCATGAGCCTGCTTCTTCCTCTCCCACTCCCCCTGCTTGTGTTCCCTCTCTCACTGGCTGTCTCTATCTCTGTCAAATAAATAAATAAAATCTTTAACAAACAAACAAAAAAAATGGTTTATATGATTGGCTGGTCAAGTACTTTCACCTGCCCTTCAGCTGTTCTCCAGCTCACCATTGCTCCATCATTTAACAGGCAAATAACTTTGTGTCTCATGCTCTTCTTATTCCCAGGATTAGAATGATACCCACTTTACAGTGTTGCTGTGATGATTAGCAATAATTGTTTCCATTCTTCACATCCAGTACTGGACACCAGAATTAAAAAGCTTTCTGCATCCTTTATCTCATTCCTGCCCTTTGGGGTGGGGATGCTTGCCCCAGTTTCCAGATAAGGAAATGAATTATCATTTTCCTATGGCTTGCCCCAGGTTGCACACAGCTCCTAAAAAGTTGAGTTAGGACAATGCAAACAGAGCACCCAGCATACCTCTCACATTGTTGTCATTGTTCTAGATCCATAGTGATCATTTGGGAGAAGTGCATCAAGAGCTGAAGCCCATTTTTTAGATAAACATTACATTGTCTCAGGCTGGGTTTTTTGTTTTGTTTTGTTTTTGTTTGTTTTAAAATCATGGTTGTCCTCTTCGTAAGGGATCATTTCTCGCTGACTGATAGGGAGAATGTGTGTACATTTAAGGATTTGAGGGTGTATTTGAAAAAAGATTTTATATGTTAAATTGTTTTTGATTTTTGCATTTTAATGCATTTTGAACATAGCTTTGGAATACTTGGGCCTATATACACACTTCTAGCTTATGTCTATGTTTAGATATTGCTTACACACTATGTTTATATATATGTATATTTATATATTTAAAGATTTTATAAATTTAAAGATTTATATATAATTTATATATATTAAATATATATATATTTAAAGATTTTATTTATTTGTCAGAGAGAGAGAGAGAGAGAGAGCGAGTGCACAAGCAGGGGGAGCGGCAGGCAGAGGGAGAAGCAGGCTCCCCACTGAGCAAGGAGCCCGATGCGGGACTCGATTCCAGGACCCTGGGATCATGACCTGAGTCGACTGAGCCATCCAGGTGTCCCACACACTGTTTATAGATGCATACCATCTTTGAGCCTCTTTATTTTAAATGTCAGGCATTAAATTTATTTTCCATCTTCATGGATATGAGTTAAAATAAATTTATCAGTTTTTAGCAACCCCCCTCCCATTTCATTATGAAAAATTGTGTGTTAAACTCAGGAGTGGTGGAATTCTTGTGGTTGGCCCAAGATCCAGTATTTTCCCCTGGATTTCCTATAATTTTATTCTGACTTACTCTATTAGAAGTTTATGAAGAAGGAATTTTGAAAATGGCTTTAATTTTGTAATTTGCCAAGTTAATTTTCCTGGCTGTATTTGACATTAAGTTGAAAGGGTGTTAGGAAAGCCTCAGGTTCCTCCCTTCTGCTTCTTTCCCTAGCTTTCCTGTGTGCGTGAGTTCTCTGTGCTCCTTTTGGTGGCCTGGTATTTAATCAGCTCCGCCTTTCAGTTTTGTTCAGAAAATGGTTAGGTAATGTCTCTAAAAGGGTTACGCTTTCTTGTAAAATGTTTTATATTTCCAGGAAATTTTCACATTTTGACTAGCTTATTTCCTTTCCATTTCTTAGTTTGAGCACTACGGTTATTTAACTGTGAAGTAACTCAGCTGCTAGGCCAGGTTATGGTACTAACAGGTCTCCTATAAGGTACAGAATTGGGATGCAGACATTCATATGTGTATTACCTTGCGTTTTACAAGTAACTAGCAAACACTGAATACTTCTGAAAGCTATAATTTATTTTCCCCGCCACCTCAGAATTTTACTTTATGCAGGCATTTCAGCATTAATGAATGTAAAGAATAAACTGGTCTTTATTTTGCCTAACTCCAAATTCATGATTTTCTTCCATTTTTAGGACTGAGTTTGGCAAGCAACATGAAGATAGACTGTTTTCAAGTCTCTTGAGTTGTTCAGGGACTAGAATGTTTTTAGCATTGAGGACTTAAAATAAAAAAAAAAGAAAGAAAAGAAGATCACCCATTTTTTCCTGTTATTGCATGAATGTATTTCAGTGGGTGCTGCTTACTTTCTAAAATCATGGAAGAGCTGAAAATTTTCAAGTTTGCTGTACACACACACACACACACACACACAGTTTAGTCAACTGAATTTGCAGATACAAATAAACTTTGTGTATATTTTCAGTAATCAAAAGCTATGAGTATTTTCTTTTTTAAAAAGATTTATTTACTTATTTGAGAGAGAAAGAGAGAGATGGTGCGGGATGGTCAGGGACAGAGGGAGAGAGAGAATCTCAAGTTGACTCCCTGCTGAGTATGGAGCCCAAAGTGGGGCTGGATCTCAGGACCCTGAGATCTTGACCTGAGCTGAAATCAAGAGTCAGATGCTTAACTGACTGAACCACCCAGGTGCCCTAAAATCGATGCATATTTTCTAATTGTCCTTTTGGGTACCAGACTTTATAAAACCTAGAGTTAATCATGTGAGTGTTCGGCAATTTTATTTTACTCAAAATCAGTAAAGATTATGGACTAAAATAAAATGCTGTCACTACCAACATTGTCAAAAAAAAAAAAAAAGCCACTTCTAACATGTCTAGTGTGTTCTAGGAGCTCCATAAATTTTCTTGAGGGAATGAATGTAGTACAGCTGTGATCATTATAGTTCCTTATTATTTTCCTCATATTTAGTCTTCATATGTACATGCTTTTTTCCCTCTGATGATAATCAAGTCTGTATGTGACATTTCAGCTTATTTGGGAATATTCCTAGCTGTGTCCTCTCAGGGTAGATTTCTTTTAATAGTGTCTATATAATAATAATATAATATATAATAATGTAATAATAAGATTAAGTTGTTTGAAGAGGGTCCTGTTCTTGCAGTACTCAGCTAGTTTTTGACGAGAACTGCCCTTCCCTGTTGTTTTTTGGAACGGAGACACGGTGTGGCCCACACGGCATGGTAGTGGATGGAAGCTTCTGAGGGGCAGCCAGTGAGACAGGTGAACGCCTGCAGACAAAACCAGATCTTACTCGGGACTGGCTGCATAATTTGCCAGGCACAGTGCAAAATGAATGTGCAGGGCACTTTGTTAAAAAAAAAATTATTAGGGATTTCGAGATGTTGACAACAGCAATCGAATCAAGTGCACTAATGCACGAGTGGGTTCTCCCAGTAAGCCTGCCAGGCTTCTCCTCTCACAATGCTCTCTAGATTCCAATACTCGAGAGCAGAGCAGGGTAGGACTGACCTTGCTTTGTCCATCCTGTCTTTGAATTGGATGCTTCCTTGCTGGTTAACCCCCGGCCCTCCCACGGACTGCAGAATGAGCTCTGAGGGGTGCCAGATGACACCAACAGAAATGTCTGATAGGTGTCGAAGATGAACTTACCTTTCCTCAATGTTCTTAACACATTTGGAACAGAAGAAGGATTGTAAAAACAGGTATCACCTAGGGTAAATGCTATTCAGAATTTATGTGATTACTACAATTTGTATACCACACAGAGTATCCCTTTCTTTTAATCTGTTTATTTTCCATTTATACTTTTTTCCCTCCCAATATCCCAGGAAGTTACTTAATTATTCAACTGTTCTTCTAGCTGTTACACATTAAGAATTCCTATTGTTGGCACAAAACCCATCACTTAAGCCTCATCTTGGGAATGCTCTCATCTATTATTTCTGATATGACTATGAAGTGTTGCGGTTTTTAGCACATTTGTGTGTACCCTAGAGGGTTGTTTGCAAATTGGGATTGCATGTGTTGTGAATGTATCTGAAAAGTGATGGAATATTTTTATGGTTTTAATGTATCTGGAGTAATGATTTTGTGGGTGGGATAGGATGAAGCTGTCAGTTTTGAAATCTGTAAAATGCAGAGAATTTGGTACTGCCGTTTGAGGAACTTAGATTGGCCCCCAAAATTAAGATTTGTGCCGAAGTACATTGTTCAAGTTTGCCTTTTTACCACAAACATAATGCATCTATCTATAAATCAGGACAACCCCTTGCATGTCCCAGCTGTGGTAGGGCTGTCCTACTGATAATGTTAACATGTATGGAAATGTAGCTTCTTTTCCCCCTTAGGCCCATAAGAAACCAGTAAGCCAAAAGAAATCCTGGGAAATCCTGCTCCACAGCATGCTACCTTGGTGAAGGAGATTGTATCAGGCGTGTGTTTTCTACTCCAGCCTCGTCTTTTTCCTCCTCTTTTCTGTTGGTTACGCTGCCTACGTTTGAGGTACCCATGCTCCCGTGTTGTCTTCCCCTCCCACCGGAACATATACCTTTAGACACCCACTCACATGCATATCCATACATAATCTCCTTTGAAAACTGGCAAGACCAACAAGAAATTACTTGCATTTATTGACTGGTAACAGCTTCATAACCCAGAGGTATATTCCACTTGGACACTTGTCCTTTGCTTTTGGGGCCTTTTTGTGAAATGAGGGAATCAACCCTTTTGATAAGATTTCAAGGTAGCAGTTTTGTGGGGAAAATGAGATAGTCTTTGAATTTCTTGTTCTTGAACGTGTCTTGGACCTTTGACTGTTAACCACCTTCCTCCAGGATTTGGGTCTTGAAGGGGATGAGGGCACTTGGACAGTTTTTTTCTGCGTACCATGCTTTGGGTTGTTGTCTTTCATTGAACTCTGAGCAGTGGCCTAAACCAGCTTAGCATTTGTCCACCTTTCTCTTTTCCCCATGACTGCTACATGTATTTTTTTACATTTTCCTATTTTGCATCTTGTCCTTACTTTCCCCTTCTTCTCTTTCTACTTTCTATCTTATATTCTGGGATATATAATATGGCCTCACATAGCTTCTGGTCATGAAGTCTTTGGCAAAGCAGTGAGTTTTTGGAGTCCTTCCTCTTTGCTGATTGCTTTGATAATTGTGATTCTGTTCGAAGTTCTGAACTCTGATAGACTGGGAGATCCTTTCCGTAAACAGAGGGAAATGCCCCATCCTGAACTGAGTATCCACTATTCAGTGTGTTCCTTTACTGTTTGTATTCCTTTTTGCATTGTTTTGGAGGGAACTAGGCAGAAGGTTACAATCTTTGCAGATTTGTCATTGGGCAAAGAGTGTTAACCCCTGGGGCTCTTGGAATGTGCTAGATCCTCTGTGCCAAGGGCACAGTGCCATCATGGACAAAGATGAGCTCTTAAGGGAGACAAGGATGCAACTTTATTAACACCAGAGCTGCAAAATACTAGGTAGGTGGTCCTTTCTAATTTGAACTTGCAACCCACCAAGGCACCATTGCCTCACTCCGGGACACTTTGACAAGCTGCCAGCAAAGAATAATTTTCAAAGCACGCTTATTTTTCTGGTATACTCTCTCAAGTCCTATACACTCTGCTTAATTTTGGTAGCCATTTGCTGCTGTGGTATTTGACTGCTTTCTTCTTTGCATTAACCTCTGACTACCAAACTATCCTTCACATTAAAGGATACAATGTTTTGAAATTAAAAAACCATAGCACTACTATTTGTTGACTGCTTTTAACTATATCTAACGATATTTTAAGTACTAATGCTCTTGATACATATTTTACGCTTTTTGAAACTCAGTGTCTCTTTCTGTTAATTGTAGGCATATGTGGACAGTAGAGAAGATCTTTAAAAAATCGAGTGTACATATAGTGAAGGATTGAATGCTTTTTATGTATGTTTTATTTTTTATTTTTTTATTTTTTAAGATTTTATTTATTAATTTGACAGAGAGAGAGAGACAGCCAGAGAAGAGAGGGAACACAAGCAGGGGGAGTGGGAGAGGAAGAAGCAGGCTCCCAGCGGACGAGCCTGATGTGAGCTCGATCCCAGGACTCTGGGATCACGCCCTGAGCCAAAGGCAGACGCTTAACGACCGAGCCACCCAAGCACCCCTTCCATGTAACTGCCACCCAGATTAAGATACAGAACATTTCCTGTGCCCAGACGACTCCTTGTGCCCATTTTGCCAAAGGGCAGTCAGTACCCCTGCCCATTGTTCTAATTATCACTATGGATTAGTTTTTTCTTCTTGAACTTCACAGAAATGGAATAATACGTTGTGCACGCTCCTGTTTCTGACGCATTTGCTCATTGTTATGTCTATAAGATTTATCCAGGTTGTTTGATACAGCAGTCGTTACTTTTGTAGAGCATTCTGTATGATGATGGCACTGTTTCTATCTGTTCTAGTGCTGGTGGACATTTGAATTATTTCCAGTTTGGGGTTACTTCCCGTCGGTGGTGTACCTGATGTGTCTGACCCCAGCACAGGCCAGTTTTACACCACCCTACTATACAACCAAATTATCCTCATTAATATTTATGACATGGAACACACAATAATATCTGCCAGGAAAGAAATGAGGTGAGAATTTTCCATTAGTGAATTTCCAGTATTTAATCATGTCAGTTAAAAAAAAAGACTACAATACCAAAGAGAGAGAGAGAGAGAGAGAGAAATAGATGAGTAGGTTTTAGTTACATTTAAGTTTTTCCCCCCAAGGCGCACATTGTATACCTTCCTGTATATTGGGTCCATCAGAGCACTGAGGGGCACATTGCCTGTTGCTCTTTTTGCCTTGTCCCCTTTTACTTTGTAAGAATTTATGACCTATATTCGTGTTCAGTAGATAACATAGCCAGATTCGTTGACCTATCTTTGTAGGTGATTCAACACTTATTTCTTAAAATTTTTAATTTTGAAAATTTTCTTTCACACAAAGCACCAAGCTCTATATAAGTAAGTGTTTAGGAAAATTCTTAAGCATAGATACATGCTTGGCAGAGAGTCATAAGAATCCATTTCACGATACATTCCAAGAACTGAAGTGTCTTTGCATCTTGGGGAGTCATTCTAGTGAGTTTCAAATAATGTCCCCACAGTCGAAAAATGTTAAGCTCCAAGAAAAAGTCCAAGGGCCCACACAGAATGACAGAACTGAAGTAACTCCAGTCATATTTATTATTGCAACCACTCTGCCATCATTTTAAGAATTCAGATCCATGTGAAACCACAGGGATTGGAGAAGCACAGTGTGCCTGGCGCTAGGTCGAATGATTTCACATTGTTAGGAACTTACTCAGAACGAGTCTGTGGAGCGGAGTTCCGTGTGGTGGCGAGCCATGGAGGAGGTGGGGCAGCACCATGACTGGAGTTCCTTGACTTAACTCCAGGTGAAAAACAGTGTTTGCTAAGCCACAAGCAACAAAAATATGCTAATTTGAATATGGAAAAACTTAACAGTGACTGTAACAATGATTTAGAACTTTGACCTATAAAAGGATTCTTTGGGGGAGGAGGTTTTTATCATTGATAGTGTTTGAAATTGCTAGCAATTGGTGATACTAAAAAGCCTAACTTTTAGTGTGTTTTTTTTTTTTTTTTTTTTTAATTGTTTGGGTTGCTTGGCTGGCTAAGTCGGTAGAGCCCGCGACTCTTAATCTCAGGGTCGTGAGTTCAAGCCCCATGTTGGGTGTGGAGCCGACTTAAAAAAAAATTGTTCAGGATTCTCTTGCATCTACTCCTTATTGCCTGTATGTGGGGTAGACCATCCCCCTCGTCTTCACCCATGCCCAGTTCTCACTGCTCTTCTGAATACATCTCTTGTGAACATTCTTACACATGTCTACAGTGGATATACGGGTGTTCCTTTTTTATTATCTCCTCAACACTCGATACTGTTTTTTCATTTTAGACATTCCACATGTTTTCTGTAAAGGGTTTTACTCTTCCTTTCCAGTCCTTACACCTTTTATTTCTTCTTTATGCTTTGTTCCACTCATTAGGACCTCAGCACAATGTTGAACACAGTGACGATAGTGACTTTGTCTTGTCCACAAAGGGCTCGATCCCAGGATCCTGGGACCATGACCTGAGCCAAAGGCAGATGCTTAACCGTGAGCCCCCAGGTGCCCTGGTANCCAAAGGCAGATGCTTAACCGACTGAACCCCCAGGTGCCCTGGTAGTTTAGACCTCAGTTATAAGTGCCTATTCTGGTATGATCTGCCAGGGAGTGGAAGTGTGAACTGTCAATAGGCATCATACTGAATAGTGTCCATGATTAGGTTAACAAGTAGCAGAAGCCAAGCGATAACTGGAAGTGGATCATGGTGTGAGCTGTGGATTCAGGCGTGGCCTAAATGAAGATTAGCTATCATTCGTTTACCCCTAGAGAGTCACTGTACTCAGACCCGGGTGTAGAGGCTAGACTAAGAGAGAGTTTTAGCATTTAGTGGGGGATTAGTTATAGCTGTGATCATTCCAAGCCACACTTACGCTAGGAGTTATGCTTAGAGTATAGTGATGGTGGCAGTAAAGGAGTATTTAATCCAGTTGTGTGTGGGACTTGTTTTGTTTGGGGGCACGTGGGAGCACGAGAGAGGTGATGATGGTGAATGAGGAGGACTTTTAACTTGACTGCTGAGTATGGACAGAGTCAGTTTCGATGCAGGAGGAGGGGCAAGGAGCTTCCTGGTGAAGGGCGTGGTATTTACACCAGCAGAGGCTGTGACATGGTTCTGTGTCAGAAACCCTTGAGTCAGTGTGCAGTTCTGGTTGTAGAGGGGCCCGGGGGCTGGCTGGATCCTGGAAGCCTGCCTTCCGAGCTGCGCCGAGGAGCTTAGGCTTTCATGCTGGGTGCACTGGGGAGTGTCCAGATCTGCAGTTTTAGATCATCATGGCAATAGAATCGTGCCCTCTATGAGAAGCTGATCATAACTCTTGACTCTTGGTAACCCCAGGGCTTATTGATGACTCGTGCTCTCGGCCCTAGGTTTTTTGTTTGTTTGTTCGTTTTACAGTTTTCAAATGTTTTTGGTGCTGGGGTACAACCCAGTTTATTCCTGAAGTCCTGTTGTAGACAGAAGCATGCCTGATAATAGTTCAGTTTTGTACATATTTTGGAAAAAGAGCCTCATATATGAACATTCTTTCTTCCCTCTCTCCAGTTTTTTTTTTTTTTTTAACCTCCTATTATCAGGAAAGTGGTTTGGACACTTGCAATGTTACATGAATTGAATGTTCTACTTTTTACTTTTGTTTGTTTTTTTAAGATTTTATTTATTTATTTGAGAGTGCATGAGAGCAAGAGAAATCACAGAGGGAAAAGGAGAGGGAGAAGCAGACTCCCCGCTGAGCAGTGAGCCCAATGTGGGGCTCGATCCCAGGACCCCGGGATCATGACCTGAGCCGAAGGCAGATGCTTAACCAGCTGAGCCACCCGGCGCCCCACTACTTTTGCTTTTAATTACTAAAATNGTGGGGCTCGATCCCAGGACCCCGGGATCATGACCTGAGCCAAAGGCAGATGCTTAACCAACTGAGCCACCCGGCGCCCCACTACTTTTGCTTTTAATTACTAAAATATGTTATTCCAAGGTGGACAGTTCCTTGTAATACAGCTGAAAGTTGTGCCAATTTCATGTTCCGATAATTTATTTGTATTTAAAATTCCAGTTTCCCTATATTAGTCATGTGTGTTTTTTATAATTGTATCTTTGTGTTCTTCCTCTCAACAGGCATGACTTACTAAGCCTCACCTTCATTTTGCAGGAACTTCAGAGATTCCTTCTGGCTCTTCAGAACATACTAGAATTTACTCTTTTTCAGTGTCTTGAGTGGATGATATAAATATGTGCATAATTAAATATATCCTGCAGTTCTTAGCTAAAGATTTCTTTTCAGCTCTTGTAGACGGACATTTGTGGGTAATAGCTGTTACTTGTAAATTCATTTTTGAAGTAGATAAAGGTCTTCAGAGTTAAAAAAAATGATTTTGGTGTTCACGGGTTATGGTTTGCTGAGTTCTTATAGAGATGGGTGCAGGGTCTGCAAGAAAGTCACTACTTTAGACTCATAACCAATCAAAAGAGTAATTGACCCCCAAATGGCAAAAATTGGAATCATGTATTCTTTCAAGAGTAATTATTTAAGATTAATTGCTTATGAAGGTGCAGTCAGCTTTCATGCTTCCAGAGACAGTGATTCCCCAGCTCTGCTCACCAGAGAATCAACTACAGGACAAGGTGACTGGGGAGAGTGCCTTTCCTGGTCCCCATGCCCAGAGACCCTGTTTTCTCCTTTTCTGCTTGCCACATGTGTACTCCCAGCTTGCCCCAACTATATCTTCCCCAACATAGAAAATTAGATGATTTCTTAGACTTTTTTCCCTTCAGAAACAATGTTTTAAATCACAGTATAGTGAAAATTGTTTTTCTAAACAAGTTATTTGTTCCATTAAAACTTTGGGATAATTTTAAGCAAAAAAATATAATATACAAATAAATAACATGTTATATAATATATAGCAATATTATATAAATATAAGCAAAACCAAAAAATTATTAGGAAATTATAAACAGAGGAGATACGGTTTTGGCTCTTAGGATCTCGGTTCTTATAGCAGCTTTTGCTGCTCTGTTCTATTACCACACATCCAGAGCTACTGAGAAGACCAAGTCCTTTCCAGCTGTGCTTATGCCAGTGTAATCTTGAATGCCTATCAACTACTAATTTATCCATGCTGGAGATTAACATTCCAGGACTTTTTCCTTGATCATTCCATTAGGAACCTAGAGACTTTTGAGGTTTTTGGTGTTTCTCTGATAAAGCACATTCTTGGAATTTCTTTGGCTCTGGGGTGTAAAATTTGTCCTCTCTATATTTAAACTCTACAGCTGGGAGCGATTTCTTATTTATGTGCCTAAAGCTAGTTAGGCCCCTACTCTCTTTAGCAATCTCTCTCTGGATTTAAGATTGAGCTAATGTTTTAAAAATTGCCACTGCAAGCCTCTGCTGCTCTTTGGGATTGCTGCACGAAAGGGATACACATGCCCTTACCTTCCCCTCTCCTTTCTCATCTTCCCAAATCTAGAATTGGGCTAGGCACCTGTGGTGTGAGTTCACATTTTCTACAGGATTTTGTCAATTTCTGTGTCTGTAAGGGAAGGAAAGTCAGCATTCGGTTTTGTTCACATGGGCACATTTTCCAAAAAAGTGGGGGTTAAAGACTAGGGTTAGATGAATGTTGCATGCAAGCTTAAGGGCTCCTGAGGTTATCTGCACGAATGTGCCAAATCTTACCTGATCTGTGGTGGCTCCATAGTATTGAACTTGTATTAGACATTGGGAACAAAAGCAAGAATTGGAACAAGATTTTGTTCTTAAAGGTTAATGTGGTATCTACTTCCACTTATAAATTGGTTTTTATGGAAAGAATTGGTATGCATCGTAAGGATAAAATAAAGTTTTCATCCTCATCGGTTATTTGACATTTGAACAGGAATAGGAAAATGAAAACCAAGATAATTCTAATGCATAAACTGAGACAGTATATTTTTAATCTAAATAATGAATTCTTTTTATTTGAAATAACTAAGCGAGGGGCACCTGGGTGGCTCAGTCAGTTCAGTGTGTGCCGTTGGCTCTGGTCATGATCCCAGGGTCTTGGGATGGAGCCCTGCGTGGGGCTTCTCCTTGTTCCTCTGCCCCACCCTCCTGCTCATGCTTTTTTCCCCTCTCTCTCTTTCTCAAATAAATAAATAAATAAAATCTTTAAAAAAATGAAATAACTAAGTGAAAAATAAAATTTTATTTTGTGTCTGTTTCATTGGAAAAGATCAGTTTATTACACTGAAGCATGCATATACTAATTTTTGTCCTAAAAAGTGACCAAGTTATGGTATCATGGAAATAGTTTAGATGGGTAAGACTGAAAAACATTACTATAATTGGCATTTGGAATGCCACTGCATGCACGTGAACAAAAGCAAGAAAATGTGAGAAATCAACTTGAAATTTAACCAAACTGGAGACATCCTGTGTTGTAGGGTGGTTTATAGGAGTGTAGTCAGAGTTGGTAGAACTTTGGAGTAGATTTTAAGAGTTCTAGTTGCAAGCAAAAAAAAAATCTTTTATTTTTAGGTTTCCAAAGGATTTCTTTAAAACTCTGAATTGGCATTTAGTAGTTATGCCAATATTTTGCAATAGAAATTTCTATTGTATACTGTTTAGTATTTTCAATTTATTAATCTTTGCCATGCTGAGAGAAAAATAGATCTCTTAACGCTCTCGCCCCTTCCCACAAGAATGAGCTTTTAAAATTTAATTAGAGGCTGTTTTGACTTCTTTAAAGCTAGAATAGGAAAACAGAATTTCACAAACTGTGGTCTGAGTCTGACATCCTGATATTTTTAAGGAATATTTTGATTTCGAAGCCTTAAGAAGTTCTTGTAAATTCCTGAACTGTAGAACTCGAAGTTTAGTGTTTTTGATAAGCAAATTAATAATTAAAGTAATGATTGTTTCCTTTACTATGTGCCTACTATTTGCATGTCTCTGTCCTTGGTATTTTAAACACTACTGTCTTTTTCAAGAGGCAAACAGCCCACTGGTGCAGTTATAAAGAAACTAAAGCCCAGAGAGTCACCTTGCCAACATGCCCCACATCCGAAGCGCCAGTATTAGGATAAAAGCCTAGATCTGACTTGTTTTAAAGCCCATTGTCCTTTTACTGTCCTCATCTGCCTTCAGGATTTTTGGATAGGCTAATCCTATCTTTATCACATCTGAGATTACTTAGTCCACATTCTTGAGTTTTTCTGGTCTCTAGGAAAGGCAGAGAGTAAAGAG
Organism: Ailuropoda melanoleuca; assembly: GCF_002007445.2. Lineage (NCBI taxonomy): Eukaryota > Metazoa > Chordata > Mammalia > Carnivora > Ursidae > Ailuropoda > Ailuropoda melanoleuca. The sequence goes on along the minus strand of NC_048232.1, from coordinate 30,456,601 downwards.
CTTTTTATACAGGCTACAGTGATATGTACATTTGTATTTTTGGGTCATAAAGTTAAGAAAAATCTTGGAGAAGCCCATCTAAGTTCATTTTTGTGTAACAGAAATGACTGCATACAATATTATTAAGGCTTTCTAGAAGTTGGAAATATGAGTTTAAGTGTAACAGTCAAAGATACTGTTTTTACAAATTGATTACACACATATTAGGTCCTTCAAATAGCATGCTTTGATTGAACAGAAAGTCTTTACTAACAGAACATGTCCCTGTGCTCTGTATTGTCTTTAGGGCATACGATTGAGTGTTAAAGCACTAAACCTTTTCTTTGCTTTCCGTGAGGTGGAAAAGAAAGCTATTGTCTGAGAGCTTGGGAAGAGGCATAAGTCATAATTGTGAGCTATAATAAATGTAAATCCGTGAAGAATGGTTTAGCTTCAAACAGTTGAGTAGCAGAAGCTTGTAAAACCATGCCCTAACATTCCTTTCTGGAGCCCAGATCATAGAATTATCCACCTTTTTTTAGCCTTGAGATTTCTAAGGCTTCTCAAAATCTTTGTCTCTGGCTTTTAGCNCTTGGTTTTAAAAAAAAAAAAAAAAAAAAAAAAAAAAAAAAAAAAAACCTTAAATGACAGAAATGAATTCCTAAATAAGTTAAAGTTTTTCAAGTTTTTATTAAATTTAAATAATAATGCTCATACAAATGATAGCTCAGGTCTTTACTTCATCAGTGGTTCTGAACTAACATTCTAAATTCGAAATGGCAGGCTCTCTGTTCCCCTGTCTGGGTAATCGCTGATAAAACATTAATCATCTCAAGGTTCTATTCAAGTCCATTGATGGAAATTGTGAAATGTAATTTAGCTTGAGGAATTGAATTAATGTTTTCTAATAGCTCTGAGGTATTCAGTGATTTATAGGTTGCAGTGCTGGAAGGTGTGTGTGTGCACGTGCTGGTTCATCTGTAGAGGTGATCGCGAATGATACGCATTCTCCATCACGATATCATAACAGTGTGTGTTAACCCTATGGTGACTGTCAGTATGGTATATTTGTGTCTGTCATTGTAACGTTTATTTTACACACCCAATAAAAAGTAGTGATTGATTAAGAGCTATTTGAATTTTAAAAAACCTCTAAATATCTGCACATATACATGTGTATATATGTATGTGTATGCATATGCATAGATGCACCTCATGTTTTTTGAAGCATGTTCAGAATTTATTCTAATTTGATTACTTAGGCTATGAACCTCTATCATGTAAACATTAGTTTCCCCATCCATCATTTCCCTCTTTTACTATCTTGCTTTTTTATTATCTTCCAACCCCAACTCTCTACCCCATAGCATTTTGCTTCAAACCCACATTAATAACATAATTATGTCTTTCTCCCTGCACGTTTCTTTTAAAAAGGTACGGTAGGATGCAACTCCATTTGTCTTTCATTTTATTCCCTTTTGCATCTGTAGGGTCAGAGCACTTTCTGGCCCGGGGTAGGTATTCAGTAACCATTTACTGAATGAGTATAATGGGAGTGGGAAGAAGCAGTGTCCAAGATCCTAGGGAAGTCTTAATTGTGACACTATCTTTTTTGTGTTACTTTGGACCAGTTTTATCTCTTGAGGCTTAGTTCATTATTTGCAGAATATGCATTTTTATACTTAGGTCATTGAATCGAGAGAGTTCAATGTGATTACATAAATGACATTCCTTATGTGTTGCCTAAAACAGGGTAGGCTTTCATAGTAGTCTTTGCACAGGAGGCTCTATTTGAACGTTATGTGGAGCCTTCTAATAGAATGCTAATGGAATAGAGTGCGTCTCAGTATTCTAGCTGAAGGGGTATGTCAGTTACTCAATCTGTGTTGTAGCTTTTATCTTTGCCTTGGTTGCCACCCAGAGAGATTAAATTGATGTCCCAGCTGATTCAGGGTAGGGAGGTTTCACCTCCTATTGTCATGGAATTTGTTGTGTCAGTTCTATTCCAGGTAATAGAATATAGGCAAGTTCTAAGTAGTATGAACAGAGAGGGAGTGTGTAATGCTTCACTAGGAGTAGTGCATTATGAATCTGGAAAAATAAGTTGGGTCTGTTTCGTGGAGAGCCTTGAATTAAGGATAAGGATTTTTCTTCTTAACTTGGGGGTTAGTCTGGGGTTCCGAAAGGTTGAGTCTGTGGCAGGACTAAAGGTTAGGAAGAGAAAGTTTGGAATCTGGGTGTGAAGAACTAAATCACGATGTTGCTAGCTGGAATATATTGGAAATCTTGGTCCCTGTGTGCCCCAGGTCATGGTTAATCTTTCGCTTGGCACAGTGACCCTGTAGCTTTTCTGCTTGTGTTACCATCCATTTCATCTTATGCCCACTGTAGCATAGAGTACAGTTTCTTAGAATTGTGACTGTATTGTCTTGTCCCTGAAGTGGGCACATTCAGATTTTAAGCTTGGCCACACTGAGTTGAGAATCTCCTAACCCCAGCCAAATCTCCTTCAGCTTACCTTACTCACCCACACTTTAGCCACAGGGGATACCTTTTTGCTCTTTGAGCCTTCCATGTTCATTTCTAAATAAGGCCTCACACTAGTTTGTCTCCCTGCTGGGAATTCTGTTCCCTCAACTTGAGAACCATGGGGTCCTCTGTGTCTTGGGACTTGTCTTCAGTCTTGACACTCAGAGACATCTTTCCTGAGTGTCCAGTCATTCTCCATAACATCCTCCTTTTAAAATTCTTACTTTACCCATACCGACTCATTAGTGTCATGTGAACTCATGAGATGAGCATCTTTGTCTGGCTCACTGTTGTATCCACTGTGTGTGGAATGGTGTTTGAATTATGGTAGACACTCAAATGTTGGTTGGATGAGAGAATGAATGAAGACTTTTACCCTTCATTTTCTATGTCTCCTTCCCCTTATTCATTCCATTTATATTTAATAAAAAAAAAAAACCCCGGACAGATTATTAGTTACAGACATTTGGTAATAGAGAACCATTGGGCATCCATAGAGATAAAGTAAGATTTATTTATTCTTTGAAAGAAGGTCCAGGCTCAGAAATGGTTAGGTCATTACTGGAGGCGGATGGAAGAAGTAGAGTGTAGTAGGGGCTTCAGGACAAGCTCGTCCTCATGGCTGGAGCTGGGGGCCTCTGGAATGGTGTGTGGGGCTTACCTCCTGTCTCTATTTCACAGCAGTCCTGCCAGTGCACACCAGTCTCTGGGCCAGGAGCAGAGGGAGGATGGGGTGGGGGAGATTTAATAAATGACCACAGTAATGACAGAGATTTTTTTTAGGCATCTGGGTACTCTGCCTGAACTGTCTTCTCCCAATGCACCTAATCCTAGAACAGGGTTTAAAGATTAGATCATGTATGTTTTGAAGAGGCTGGATTTCTATAGGAGAGACCATAAGGGACACATCTAGACTCTGTGGACATTCCCATCTACAGTTTCTGCTTTTAGGAATGATTCTCTTTGCAAACTGAGGCGCGTGTCTAAACTTGATCCTTATTGGACAGGGATGTTTCTTTATTGGTGCTCTTGTTGGGGACCTCTTCTTTGGCTAACAGGAAGAATCAAAGTTAGTATTTTCCTTGTGCTTCTTTAGTTGAGTTTCCAACTACAACACCCCCTACCCCCAGTTTTAAAATTATAAGTAACAGAATTATACTATGAGTCAATGAAAATGTAACCAACTATGGGTTATTTACGATCACAATTTTCAAGTCTAAGGATTGTGTCTTTCCTTTCTTCTGCTCCACGTGGGGAAAATTGGAAACCAGGAGAAAACAGAGAAGCCACCCAGGCAGCACTTTATGTATTCTAGAAAGAAACAGATACAAAGTCACATTTGATTTCTCACAATTTCTAGGACCCTTTGAGTGGATGTTCTGGCCTTGTTTCCCCTTTAGCACTAATTTTAAATTAGATTTGGAGAATGGTTGGTCAACAGTCCCAGTTGCCATGAACATATGAACCCCCCTGGCTAATGTTACCCACTGCCCATCTGCAGTGATGGAGAAAAGATTAACAGAAGATTGAGAAGGGTGTTCTGCTAAGATCATTTTTCACATAAGCCATAATTATCTCTGTGTTAGTAAAACCCAGAGTGGGAACGGCAGTTGGCTTTTCATGGAAAAGTAAGTGTATGAAATTTCATAAGTTTGTGCATACATTTTGTAAGTGAATGAAGTGATTCTGATTGGGTGATATTTACAAATGGCAGAAATAGAGGTTAGTATCGGGCCCTCGTAAGATGACTTCTTGTCATTTTCCTGCTTCTTTCCGCTTATGATTTCTAGGTGTTTAGCCATTAGGAATTGTGAGGAAATAATCTATATTGCTGTATTGACGTATGACTCCTGTGTATGGAATCACTTGGGGATTCTGATATCTTGGGCCAATTGAGAATTTTGAATAACAACACTTGATATGATTTCCCCATTAATAGATTTATGAATTGAAAGTTGACAGTTCATGGACATTCTCAGAAAGAGAAAGAAACTATATTTTGATATATTTTGATATGCTTTTTGTTAGTTTGTTTTTGAGATGTATTAGTTTTCTTGGGCAGCCACAGCAAAGTACCACGGGGTGAGTGACTTAAATAGCAGAAACCTACTTCCTCATAGTTCTGGAGGGTGGAAATCTGAGATCAAGGTTTTGGTAGGGTTGTTGCTTCTGAGGCCTCTCTCCTTGGCCATGGCCATCTTCTCTCTGTGTCTTCATGTGATCTTCCCTCTGTGGGTATCTGTGTCCCAGTCTCCTCTTCTTTTAAGGACAGCAGCTGTTTTGGATTAGGGCTCGTCTTAACAACCTCTGTTAACTGAATTTCCTCTTTAAAGACCCTCTCTCCAAATACTCAGAAGCATATTCAGAAGCACTGGAAGAAGACATTAACATATGAATTTTGGGGGAAAACAAATAGCCTTTCACAGTACTACACTTCTTTTGGTAAGTGATTTGAAAGTCTTAAATGAATTTAAGGGAAGGACCCTTAAAGGAATAGACCAGCCTTTTATGTTGATTTTTAAAAAAGATTTTGTTATTAAGTAATCTCTACACCCAGCATGGGGCTTGAACTCACAACCCCGAGATCAAGAGTTGCATGCTCTACTGACAGAGCCAGCCAGGTGCCCCTATATCAATTTCTGTAAAACAAAATCCTTCACTTCATTAGTTACTGTTTAATTTCAGGGGTTGCTTGATTTTTGAACCGTTAGTCATGTACACTGCATAGCATGGTATTTTGGAAAGTTCTTTGTATCTTAATGTAGAGCAACATAGAGCACTACTCTGTGTAATAGAGCAGTACTCTTCCGACTCTTAACATGCGCGTTAATATCATAGAGATCCTCTTAAGGTACAGATTTCAATTCAGTAGGTTTTGGATGCAATCTGAGAACCAGCGTCTAACAGGTTCTCCAGGAGATACTGATGGCATTTGATCCTTACACCATACCTTGAGAAGCAGGACCAGGATGGCTACACAATTTGCAGGTCACAGAGCAGAATGAAAATGTGGGTCCCTTGCTCAAAAATGATTAAGAATTCTGAGACTACACAGCAAAGCACTGAACCAAGTGTGTGGAGCCCTGTTGGAATATACCAGTGGCAAGCCCAAGGAGACAGCCCGGAACTGGTATCAGAGTGCTAAAGGAAATCGTCTCAGGGCACTTACTCACACTGGCTTGTAAAATGATTACTTTTATGGGCCAGTGATAAAATCCTTATACTTCTAACTAATCATGGTTTTACATAGTGTTTGCACAACACTTCCTCTCAGAACATGGGGAAGTGTTAGTATGCAGGAGCTATAAATAAAGTGAGTTGCTCCTGTCACTCTAATTATCTTTGTGTATAAAACAATATTAGCAGCAACACCACAGTGGTTATTATATATATAACTTGTCCTTCCTTTGGAAAGTTTCAAAGGAACCTAGGCCATGACACATGAATTCCTCTGCCAAATGATGATGATTCTTCTCTGCCCTTGAGATAACACTGTACTTGCTTTTTAATGGTAGTATTTAACTCTGGGAGCAAAATTCATTCCATTTTTCTGAAGTGAAGATCATAATAATAATAATAATAATAATACAAAAATGGATTTTAAAATGCTTGGGTTATACATAAGCATGGATTTGTCAGTTTTTCTCTATAGGAAACAAGTATACTGAAGTGCTGAGTCATACATCACTGGACTTGTTTCCCCATTTTCCTGCTTCTTTCCTCCCTCCCTTCCCTACTTTAGGGGAACTGTGCAGGCATATAATTCTGGAAGCCAAGGAAATATTTTTCATTTAGGATTAGCCCAAGGAGAAATTTGATGTATGATGAAAATGGTCTGAGGTCTATTCCTACTCATCCTACTAGATTGATTGCCTCTTGGTGTTTTTCCAAATCCTTGATACTGAGTTCCTTTAATCAAGTAATTATTAAAAAAAAAATGATCAGGTTTCCATAGAATCATTACTTCTTTTATATTCTTGGTTCCATCTACCTTATTTCTCATATCTTCATTTCCGGGTACCCTGTTTCTGTATCCTTTAGTTGGGGCTGAAAAATCTGCATTAAAGTAGTAATTGTTACTTGCTGGTAATAATCTGTTTTCCTCTCATGAATCTTTGAATGTCATGGGATTTCAGGGAACATAGTTTTTTGTTTGTTTTTTTAACTTCTGATAAACATCTTGTGGAGGATTCTGATTCTCTAGGTCTGGAACTTTTTATAAGTGACGTATTAACACAGCCCAAAATTTAAAAGTTATAAGTAATATCTCTAAGCCATTCAGCTCCTTACTTAGAGGGACTGTGTGTGTGTGTGTGTGTGTGTGTGTGTGTGTATGTATGTGTGTCCCCTAGAGTTAGTTTAGGCTTAAATGAACAAAGACAAGCACCTCTCCCTCATTTTATACAAACAATAAACAATTTTCACTGTTAAACACCTTGTAAAAAATTGCATAATGTTGTGGGATTTTATAAAAGGCAAAACAATAAAACAATAAGCAATAATTTGAATGATAGGTAGTATATGTGCTCAGTGATCTGAAATCATACCCATCGGCCGTGGCTACCTTCCCTGTCTTCCGATAGAGTTGGTGCTATCCGTAGTCTTTCACAGTTTTGCCCAGGAAAAAAAAAAAAAGAGAGAAATATTAGGAAAAAGTGTTGGGTTTTAGTACTAGAAATAATGAAGAATTAGCAGGGGGATATTTAGTATATTGTTTTTAAGAAGAAAAATTAGCATCCAGTTAGTTTAATTTCAATTCCTAATAGACTGATGAAATAACATTATTAAGAATATGTAAACATCTATAAGATAATGGAAGCAGGACCAAAGATTTAAAGTAGTAATCATCATACAAAAACCTGATTGCTTTCCTTGATAGCTTTATAGAATTACTTGATTAAAAAAAAGGCTATAGATGTTAAGTATCATGATTTTGAGAAAGTAATTTTTTTGAATTCTCGCATACCAGATTAACTGAATTGGATAAAGAAATTGTAAATGTTCAATAAACTGTCCGAAGAGATAATGATTATTGAAAACATATCAAATTGAGAGAACCACAAGATAATGTGTATATATTTTTTAATGATCTGGAAGAATTAGCTAAGCAGCATATTAATGACATCTACAGATAATGGTCAATCAGATGCCTTTTGTTGTTGTTGTTTGTTTTTTCCTTGAGTGCTCATGCAGATGAACCTCGAGGGTCAGACATACAAGTTTGGTATAACAGCAAAAGGTGTAATAGACGATGACGATTGCTACTTGTTTTCTTCCTCCCTCCCTCTCCTCCTCCTCTTCTTCGATTTATCCATTTATATATAGAGAGAAAGAGATAGACAGAGCAGGAGCAGAGGCAGAGGGAGAAGCAGGCTCCCTGCTGAGCAAGGTGCCCAGTGTGGGACTTGATACCAGGACCCCGGGATCATGACCCGAGCCGGAGGCAGGCGCTTAACCAACTGAGCCACCCAGGCGCCCTGTAATAGACTTCTTTGCAGAAAGCTAACTGTTGGATCTGGAGAGAATGCATCAAATCCATGGGATGGGGCGGGGGGAACCTAGTGACTAGATGACCATTTTAGGAAATGGGCAGTATAATGACCATTGATTATTATGTGAGTTAGATATGATCTTAAAGTCCAATTAACCCAAGTTTTTTAGTTTATATGATAAAAATCAAGTAGCAATCTGGGAATACTGTTATATGTTTTCTAAGCTTAGTTACCCGTATGTCATTGGTTGGCATTGTGATTGAGCAAACCAAGAACGTCTACTGCAATAAAAAGGAAAAAAAGGAAACACACATTGTGGAGACACACATGAAAATTTGTGGAGCTAGATGACATTTATTTTCATATAAATTATTAGGATACTCAACTTTTAGATTACTTGGGTACATGGAGCTCTCTGCCTTAATTACTGAGCACAACCGCTGAGAAGAGATAAAGTGGGGCCAAGGAATAGCATCTGAATGCACCTAGCCATGATAGTGTCCCTATTTTACATGTGTTTAGGCTTAAGCTTAGAGAAGTTGCAATGTCTTACCAAATGTGTTATGGATGGTAAGTGGCTGAAACGGAATTGAAACCCATGGGTCTTTGTTTTAAGCCCAGAGCTCGTCCTTACTACACTGGAAAAAACTTTGCATTGGAGTATTCTGAGACATCAGTTCATTCTTCGTTTTTGGAAGCAATAAGGGGTATTATGTCTACATGGACAACGAGGAGGATAAGATTTCAGTCTCTAAAGCAATTATGGGTTACCTTTTTGACTTTATATTAAAGAGTCTCACATCAACAAACGCATGTCCGCTTTGGACCAAGAAGAAATAATAGTTTGAAAAATAATAGAAAAGTGAGTAGGCATGCTAGGCATCTTTGTATCTTTAAATTTGTTTATCAAGCATAGGTTTTATAACCTGAGTGATACTAAGAATTTGTCATACTGTATGGTTTATTATATTGAAGGCTATAATAAATAAAATATCTAGAAATGGTAGTGTTAGTAATATGAATTAAAGAGGTAGAGATGAGGGAATTAAAATTAGCCCATAATTTACATGGATTGTTTTTAAAAAACACCAATTTTATGGAGACCTGTGGAGAATTAAAGTGATAGAAAATTGCAAAATATGTTCTCCTGGTAGGGAAAACATTCTGTTTTCCCTTCTTGATTATTTTAACAGAGAATCAATACTAATGTCCTTTGTATTGTACTTTAGTGTTTACAGAGTGGATTCACATATATTCTCATATTTCATCTCTGAATGACCTTTGGAAGATAAGGTTTCCTAATTATGCTTTTTAAGGTCTGTTTCTTAACTCTGTCTAAGAGCAGATTGATTGAGCTCTATTTCCTCAATTTAGAAGGTTTAGCTGATTAACTGTTTGGTGGAACATTCAAGAATGCAGAGGGTAAGAAGTAACAAGGATTCTAAATAATAAAAACTATTCCTGACATAATTTACTGAGTAGCAATCTCATTCATTTTTCAAAAGGCAGAAAACAGAACAAAACCCACAGGTAACAATGAAAGCAGGGAGCATATGTGTCTCTGATTCCATCACTTAGAGTAACAGCTTTCTTGACTAACTTTTGAGAGCAGAGTACTTTGGATATCTCTTTCACAAGGACAACTTTATATTTTCTTCTTAGTTTTGTTGTTTCATGGGCGTATCCCTAAACTTTATTTAAATTGAATAGCATTAAAACGAAAGCTCAGATATCTTTCTTGGTGTAAATATTTTTTGGTAAATCTTTTACCTTATTTGTTAGGATGAAGTATGGCAGTATGTAACCCCAAATCCCCCTGAATAATAATAATAGTGGCTGAAACTGGCTAAAAATTCATTTCTCTCGTATGTAAAAGAAATCAAGCAGTTAACAGTCCAGTGCTGGTGTGTGTCAGAGAACCAAATACCTGCCTCTCTTAAGTGTCCTCCTTAGCACATTGCCTGATGGTTCAAGGTGGCTGCTTAAGTGCCAACCATCAGGTTCATGTTCCAGGAAGCAGAAAGGAGGGAAGGAAAAGGGCACCTGGTTTTCCTTTTAGGATTGTTTTGTGAAGCGCCACATAGCATTCCCTTTTATCGTGTTCTAGTTGTAGGGCTAATGTGAAAATGGCTTGTTGTAAGGCAGGTTCATGACTGCTCAGCTAAAAATCAGGGTTTCCTTAGTGGAGGAAGAGAAGAATGGATGTCGGTGTAAGCATGTCTCAGTCTCTGTCACATGTAAAGTACAACACAGCAGGTTAGTTAGTAGTGAGGATGCGTCAGTGCCATCAGTTCACTTGTTTTGAGCTGCACTAGTTGGTTTATAATGGTTAAGACTTTCTGACTGACTATTCATGTGTAGATGCAGATACATTGACACAATCACTTTTGAAATGAGTGGATAAAAGAGGGTATTGGAGAGTGTATTTGTTTTCACAAGTCATCCCCCCCCCCTTCTTTCTTTCTTTCTTTCAAGATTTTATTTATTCATTTGAGAGAGAGAGACAGAGCACAAGAGGGAGAAGGAGAAGCAGACTCCCCGCTGAGCTGGGAGTCCTACTCGGGGCTCCATCCCAGGACCCTGGGATCATGACCTGAGGTGAAGGCAGACACTGAGCCATCTGAGCCACCCGGGAGCCCCTCACAAGGCATTTTCTAACCAGTAACCCTAACACGAGATTTGTGGATTGCTTCTGACTACCACACTATTTCCAAAGTCTTCAGGAGGAAATGTAAGCAACTTGATGCTAGCATAGTTTTCTATGTGATCCCCCCCTTATTCTTTAATGGAACTAAAAATTGCCTGGAGAAAAATGGGCAAAATGCCAGCTTACCCTTTCTTTAGGGGCCTAAGATTTGGCTTTAGAGAATAGAAGAAAATTCCGGAAACACTCTTAAGAAAGTTATTATTTCTTTCAAATGTGATCTGGAACAGCAAAGGACAATATGTTTTATAGCACAACTTTTAAGACAACTGGATTGGCAATAAATTCACATAATGAAACTTCTAGCAAGTCTTTATATTTCTACTGGGGAATTCCTTGGTTCTTGGCGTAAATTTTTAAATAGTTAATATCAGCTTTTTATTCTTTATATTCCTTTAGTTGTAGAGCTAATGTGAAAACAGCTTGCTGTGTTACGAAGAATGCCTTCTAGTTAGCCAGTGAATCAACTCGTGCTTGTTTCGGTTGTCAAGCACGCTAAATAGTAGTTTTAGGCACTTGAGGGATTGCCCATAATGTTATTGTGAGATTCTGTTTCTCATCCATAACCAGCAAAATCCCTCCTTTCCACCACTGCCTCTTACAGACCCCCAGCATGTCCGTTCTTTCCCACAATCTCTTTTCATCCAGTTCAGCTATACATCAGGAACGAGCAAGTCCTGTTTTCTCAAAGCCCTGGATCTTTGTTCTTGATTTCCTATTAAGCTCAGACGAATTGATGTGTCTTTTTAGGCCTCAGTATCTTTATATTTAAAAAGAGGTTGAGTTAAAATACTGTTTTCTTCTACTTCTGAAATTCTAAACTTCTGTGCAATGGCTTTTCTTTTTAAATAAGCTAAAAAAAATTCTAGAACATATTTTCCCAAGAATCCCACCTAAATGTTAATTTATATTTAAGGATGCTATATTCAGTTTAAGAAGTGTAATGCTAATTAGGTTTTTAAAAGGAATCAAAATCAAGAAATGTTTGATATTGAGTATAGATTTTGAGTTCAAATATATAAGCTGATTTTTAACATGATACCTAGGTTTTGTGAGGGGGAAAAATGCTGGAACAGAAAAGCATTACTTTTACTATCTAACCATGTTCTACATTTTCTTTTAGAAATTAAGTGATGAGTGTGTTAGATGACTTAAGTCAGACAAGGAGGGGCGAAGGAGTCACCTTATGAGTCAGCACGTAATCATGTCAACCTCCTTGATAACATATTCTGCTTTATTTCTAGTCAGTAGTATGTGTATCATTTTCTTGGCAGCTGTCATTGTTCTGAAGTTATGGAAAGTGTCCTGAACACATTGTATCTGTAAGTGGCTCCACTAGATCTTTGTTTACTTTTTGAATTACAGTATAAATATGTGCCCACACTTGATCAGGATTTCAAGCTTAAGGAATTTAAGTGTGGCAGATTTCAGGTTTTTAGAATAGGTCTTAAAGATAATAGCCAGGATTAGGAAAAGGAAGGGGAATAGATACTTTTTATTTATTTACTTAATTTATTTTTTACTTATTTTATTTTTTAAAAGACTTTATTTGAGAGAGAGCAAGAGTGAGAGAGAGCACAAGCAGGTGGAGCAGCTGCAGAGGGAGAGGGAGAAGCAGGCTCCCCGCTGAGCAGGGACCTGATGCAGGGCTCCATCCTGGAGCCCAGGGATCATGATCTGAGCCCGAGGCAGGCTTAACCGACTGAGCTACCCAGGCGCCCCTACATACAATTTTTAAAAAACAGATTTCAGGGGTNAGCAGGGACCTGATGCAGGGCTCCATCCTGGAGCCCAGGGATCATGATCTGAGCCCGAGGCAGGTGCTTAACTGACTGAGCTACCCAGGCGCCCCTACATACAATTTTTAAAAAACAGATTTCAGGGGCGCCTGGGTGACACAGCGGTTAAACCTCTGCCTTCGGCTCAGGGCGTGATCCCGGCGTTATGGGATCGAGCCCCACATCAGGCTCCTCTGCTATGAGCCTGCTTCTTCCTCTCCCACTCCCCCTGCTTGTGTTCCCTCTCTCGCTGGCTGTCTCTATCTCTGTCAAATAAATAAATAAAAAATCTTTAAAAAAAATTAAAAAACAGATTTCATATTATAATTCTTTGTAAACAGATTGAAGTATTTTTTGAGATCAAGAATGCTTAATTGGGAGATTGAAAATTAACTTCTTTGGTGAAAATGGTAACTACCATTTAGTGCCGACTGTGTAGCAGTTAACTAGCCTCTTTACATTTAGTTTTTTTCATTTCATCTTTACAAAAACTTCAAAGTAGAATACCTGTTTCACAGGTGAGGAAGTCGAGGTCATTCAGAGTAAGTTGTGGGAAGGCGAAGTTGCAGGCGGGTTCTAGGGACCCCAGAGCTGGTTTGACTCATACCCTCTCGAGAGAGTACTCAGGGATACCAGGGATAATTGAAAAGGATGTTGCTGAAGTGGTTTAATAATTTGCTTTCTTGATTAATCAGATCTCTTGAAATTGTATATGCTTAGCACATTTTCCCCTTTCTGTGTAACTCAGAACCTCTCCGCATGAATAGTATAAGTTCAGCCTAAACTGATTCAGAAAAATCAGAAAATATAAATTGTGCCCACATAAAAGCCCAATTAGCATTTGTAATTCAGTACATACTGATACTCTTAGAAGTGTAAGGCATGTGTGTTACCTCAGGGATTGATATGTGAGCCCAGGAGTCTTGGTTACTTCGTGTGTTAAATGGGCTAATAGAACTCACCTTCCTTGTCAGGTGAAAATGAGATCATGTATCTGAATGAGAAGCATAGTGCTTGGCAAAGTGTTAGTTACTCTTGTTTTTTAAAATGTGTTCTTTCATAATTTTATCGTTCTTTGACATGGGAGGAGTACCTTCTCACATGTTTTAAACATTTTTAAATAAGAAATAAAAATTTACTCAATACTGGGAGAGTTTTTATAGCTTGTTTATTTAAAAAAAAAAGTCTGCCAAATTCCTCTCAATAGATTTTTTTTTTGGTGTCCCCAGAATATGATTAGATAAAAGATTTTTCTTTTAAATTTTTCTTTTCAGGAATTTCTGTGATATTTTTATTGCACCATAGTTAAGTATTCTGAGGAGGTGTTATATTTCTTAAAAAGTTTATTCTGGTATCAGTTGACACATTAAATAAACGATTTATATCTCTGAACAGCATAATACTCTGATACTAAAAACTTAAAAATATACATATAAATAGAAATATATTATTTTCCTGGAAGTTCTATGGAGTTTTTATTGGGAAAAATGATTTCTCATTCCTGTTCTACAGACAGGGAAGATGAGTCAGATGAGTCAAAGGGCTGATCTTATAAAAGAGTGATGGCTTTGGGCAGAGAAGGAACAGGGTGTGAGAAGAGAAACAGCCTTGATTCTCACTCAAATTGGATTCATTCTGCTGTGCTCTGTGGTGTTCAGCAGCATGGCCAGCCATGGAAATGTTTTTAATTTTGATTCTGGGTTGTCATATAGTTCAGTGCATGTGACTAGAAAGGTCTCTTGGGCAAAGGTGCTAATTTAGGAATGTTGTCAGTCTAAATGCTCCTAAGAGGATTAAACAAATTCCACGGCAAATAAATGGACATGTTTGGAAGGTTTTTCCTGCAAGTAATTTCCAGAAAACACACACGAATCATTTGCTAACCTAAAAACACAGGTGTATTAATGAGCCCAGCTCACATGACTGGCCAGTCACTGGAGGAACTTCTTCTGCAGGCTTGGGTTCAGTGATATGAGCTGCACACTAAGTTGAATTAGAATTTATTTACAGCTAGAAGCTGCTCTTGTTTTTCTCTCCAAAGTCAGTAACGAAGCATTCCTCCTTGCCTTGTCATTAGTATTCAGAGCTCCATCAGCCTGCAGTTCAAACTCTTTCCCTGGTTTTGTCAGAGAATATGATGGAGCAAGGTTGCTTAGGGACACTTAGCCACACTCACCACGGGAATTATCAATCTGTTCTGTACGTTCACCTCCACACGCAGGGGAGAAAATTGAGTTTTGCTGCTGACAACATTAATTGATTGCGAGTTGTTTTAGTGGGAGTATGATGTTGAAAAGTAGATTTCCTTTCATTTTTATGCATTAGATGCAGAGAAGCTATACAGTAACATGTTCCGCTGTAACTAAAATGATCATAGAGGTATCTAAATTTGGATTTGTGTGTTATAGTATTCAGATCTTGACACTGGTCAGCTTACAGGATTATCTTTGGGTTTTGGAGACTGTTTCTGTAGTGATTTCTTTGGTTTCCAATAAATGTGCACGGCCGTCTCCTTCAATAGAGTTCTGATTAGTGCAGTCAGGGGGTGACCCGCAAAGTTGGGGGTAGATAGTAGGGTGAAATGGAAACCAGCACCATCTGGTTACCTCCAATTTTATATGGTCTGAAAGATGCTTTTGTCTGTTTCTTCTCCCCCACCCCCTCCCCAACTTCTTGTCAGATAGCTGTCTTCAAAGATGTCTTGCCCTAAAATGTAAAGTAATGAATGCAGTGTGTGTCTGTGGATGATTTCATTTGACTTGAATTCATTTTTAGAGATGCTCTGATTTTGCTATTACAAACTCTTAAAAGCTGAAACAAATGAGAACACTGCTGATGAGAAAAAGTTAGATGAGCAAACAAACCAAACACCTCTCTGAGAGTAGGGATGGTAGAATTGGGGAAAGGAAGAGAGGCCAGAGGCAAGCAAGCAGTACTGTCTTGTTCTGGGTCCGTAGCTCTGGTCCTCTGTAGCACCTCAGCCAGCTTGTGTATTTAGAGTGTCTTTTGCCATATATATATTTATTTTATCAAGGACTCTTCGTTGAAATTAATCGATTGAGATTTGGCAGGGAGGCCTTACCTTTTACTCTTGTCAAACATTTTTAATACTGGTTCTTACTTATTCAAGACTACGCATGAAAATCACCTGTAGAGCTTGAAAAAGCAATGCTCATTTCCTAGCTTGCTCTTTGCAGATTCTGAGTTAGTGGAAAAGGAAGCTGCCTAACACTATCCTTGGCCTGTCCTCATTCAGAACCTACTGGGAACGACCCAAATACCTATCTTTTTATAAGTGCCATGATGCTCAGCCGTGGTTGAAAAGCATTGCTCCTTTAAGCTAGGAGGTCTTAAGTTTGAGTTCTTGAGTCAGGCCTGGGATTTCAGATTGCACTGAATTACGTGGAGTGTGCCCTTTGTGTATAGGAGTAGAAGAGGGAATCCAAAATCGTGTCTCTTGTCTACCAAAGTTTTTCATTAAAGCCTATTTTAAGGGAAAAAGAAAAAACCTACTAGTGTCTATGTCCTAAAGGTTTAAAGTCTATTGGAGAGTATATATGAGATTTCATAAAATAAATATTCCGAGATGTTGAATTTGATTTGTTAAGAATTTGTGCCATCTCAGAATTTTTTTTCTTTAAAAATACATTTAAGTAGTCTCTTTCATTTTTATGAACATGTTCATGTATAAGGAGTCTTGTGGAACCTGTTCTGGATAAAATTATTAGCGTCAGTGGTACCAGAATGGCTGATGGCTCTGAATGGGTTGTCTAGGAACTTGGTTCTTGGTTGCTGATAGTCTTTGAAAATGTTTTATTCCAAAGTTCACAGTGATCCTCTAGGCTTATCGCTTTTCTTTTGTGAGAGAATATTTGTCCTGGCAGGAGGGGAGAGGGATCCTCTAGGTTCAGAAGTAGACAGGGGTTGTTATTCTGTGTGTAAAGGTAGCACTGGCATAAATACTTTATTCATAGAGTCATAGTTTAATAAAGCTCAAAAAAGGTCCTGTAGCTAATTGGACTTAACTCCCTCACTTCTCATTTGAGGAAAGAAAGTCTCAAAGCCTGTTTTTATGAGCTTGTAGCCACATTACACTATCTTTTCACCCAACCCGAATAGGGTAGGTCCCTGTTTTGGAGTTACAGAGTATTGAATTTTGCATGCATGTTTGATTCTTGGAAAATGCTGAGGACTTCCAGTCTCCTCCGCATAGTGGAGTCACTGATTAGTGGATCATGCTGTGTTGTGTTCTCAAGGACCTGGAGGACACATGGGAATTATGGACAAACATCTTGATCTGATGATGATCTGGTCAGAAGCTTGGAAGAACAGTTGTGTCTATTAATGCAACAGTGAATTTGAGGGAGGAATCTAGGAAGGTTTGACATAATTGAGATCTTTAGGGACACATGATTTTTTATTATTTAAAGTAGTAGTTTCTAACTCTCAGACCCAGTATCCCCTTTTTATAATAACTATTCTGTAACGTTTCCTTTTGGTATCCTGGGATGAAATTCATAGAAAAGAGAACCTAACTATAAGCATAATAAATAAATAGGCAGAAAAATTCAGTACCTAAATTATTATATATGAATCTATAATGATAACATTTATTGGATGTGTTATAGGCTAATTGGTGACCTAGCAAAATAAAAGTTAAGTACAAAGGAAATGTCTTATAATAAAACTATCATTCCAAACTGTAAATTTCAAGCTTGACCTAACTGGAAAACAGATGCCTCCTTGATCTCACAGCACCCCCCCAGGAGGAGACACAGCTCCTCTTTAAACACGGAAGCACTCCTTGTTTAAAGTTATACTTAGTGATGGCAGTTTATGAAAAGTATACGCATGAAACAGATACAATTCCGAAACTGCATGGAGACTGATTTTGTGAATTCCTTCCAAGCCACAACTATAGCAGAGCCTTGAAATTCCTGATTTTAACTATGGGGACTATTTGAAACCACTGAAATTTTAATACCAGTATATGATATGATCTGCCCTCACAAAATATGTTAAATAAGATGGAAAACTTTAGGTGACTCCTTTGGGATATTAGTAGAATATAAAATAAACTATTAAAGAATTCTGCCACTCAAATAAATGTTATTACATTGCATCATTAGCTTGAAGAACTTCATTACCACTTACTATTAATACAACAACTAGTAGTTAGATTTTGTCTCTATCTTTCTCTTTTTTTTTTTTAAGAAAGAAAATAATTTTCTAAGGTCTTGTATAAGAGATGACAAGCAGGAGGGTAACAAAATCATAATGAGATGTGATGCTAGTCAGTTTCTACTTATTAATTCATCTGAACTTACATTTTTTTCAGATCACATTCTTTCTTTGAAAAATCCCTGTATCAATTACTTTTGTTAGTAAAACATATCTTTTTCTTACTTAGAGCAGCAGTAATATTCTCAAGAGATCCAAAAATTTACTGAAGGCATTTAGAGTTAATTGGGGCACTGGGTGGCTTAGTTGGTTAAGTGTCAGACTCTTGATTTTGGCTCAGGTCACCATCTCAGGGTTCTGGGATTGAGCCTCATGTCAGTCTCCACGCTCAGTGGGGAGTCAGCTTGAGACTCTCTCTCCCTCTCCCTGTACCATTCCCCCTTACTTGCAGGCTCGCACACTAGCCCCCACCCCCCCAAAGGCATTTAGAGTTATAATGGTTGTTTGCTCTAGTAATTCACAGTTCACATACTCAGATTTATCACAATTTGGGAACTGTTTTTGTCTTTGTAGAAACTCTCGTTTGCTTGGGTTCACGCAAGGACCGATAATTTCGTACCGGAAAGAGCACAGTGATATTTGTCTTCATTCTCTCACTCAGTCTGGAGTCTTGTATTATTTTTCCTTTAGGTGACTTAAAAAAACCCAAAGCAGATACTGTTGTTTACCTAAATAGCTAACCTTGTGTAAATGGTGCACATTGAGTTGATCTAAATCTGAATTCCTACATCAAACAGGAGAGTAATTTCCCAAGCCAGTGTTCCAAAAAGTTGACTTGATGGTTCAATTATACCAGGGACATTAGCATTCTTAATTGAATCAATCACCGCTGTCTTCAACAAAAGTTTCAGTTCCATCTGTTCTTTTGGTTTATTATTCTTTGGAGCATCATTTGCTTTATTTCCTAAATACATAAGATTTTTGCTTTTGTCATTTAAAATTATTGCTAGTGTGGCTACCTCGTGCTGCAGAGGAAGCCTCCTGACTGTTTGATGGTAGCGGATTTACAGTGCTTACTGCTACCTCACAGGGTTGTAGAGACCAAGTGAATTATGTGCATAAAAGACTTGGAACAATGTTTGGCCCGTACCAGGTGTGATATAAATGTTAGCTGGTCGTATCATCACCATCATCAATCTGTTAATATCATCCTCTGTACTGATCATTATTATCTTTCTAGCCACTCAAGAAGAAATTTAACATTCTCAATAAATCTTTACTGAATTTTTAATCAATTAAAATACTTTTTAAAAAACTTTGCTGTTAATGGGACGACAGGTGCTTCCTCTGTCTACTGCTGTGCCACTCGATGCAGGAGAGTGAGTTTTTGTGGCTTAAGAGCAACAAGGCTCTGTGGTTCTTCGTGTGGTCTGGGCATATCTGGGGTCCTCAGAACCCTTTTAGGGGTTCTTTGGGTGACAGCTGTTTTCATAATAATGCTAAAATGTTATTTGTGTTTTCACTCTCACTCTCTCTAGAGCATACGGTGCCTTTTTCTAAAAGCCACATGCATGTGGTGATGTCATTGCCCTGAGTGTGCTTGTGATAATGTGTGCTTGTCCTGTTTTAACATTTTCTAGGTTTTAATTTCTAAAATGGGCCATATTGGTAGAGCTAAACCATATAAACAAGAGCTCCATGGAGTTCTCAGTAATTTTAAGGACATAAATATTACTGGAGCATTTTAAACTTGAGCCTAACGTCATGAGGAGCAAACCACAACTCCTATGCCCCATGTGGCAGGCTGAGGTTTACAACTCAGTTTGCTCACTGAGGCATGAGGATGAAAAATTAAAAACCATTTTTGTGTTGTTACCCATCATTAGATTCCCAGATTTCATATCTAAAGAGGAGTGCCAGTTTTAATTCATGTTTATGTAATTGTAAGAATAAATTTCTGTGCCCCCTCACAACTCGGGACTTAATAAGCTATTGGAGTTTTGAATGGAAACACAAGCAGTTTCCATATCTTACATTTTCTTGAATCGTTCTTTGTACCCCATCTTCACCAGTGAGAAGAAGAAAAATATTGCTAGGCAGTGTCGTGAGCCAGTGTAGTTCACGGTACTGTGTTTATGTAATGACTCAGGTAGAAATTTGAATAGAGTTTTGAGTATTTTGGCTATAACTGGCAGAGTAATCTGCAACTTGTTCAAAACTGAACATTCTCTCTCTCTTTTTTTTAAAGATTTTACTTATTTATTTGTCAGAGAGAGAGGGAGAGGGAGAGAGGAAGAGAGAGACAACAAGCAGAGGGATAAGGAGAAACAGACTCCGCACTGAGCAGGGGCTCGATCCCAGGACGCTGGGATCATGACCTGAGCTGAACGCAGATGCTCAACTGACTGAGCCACCTAGGTGCCCCAAAACTGAACATTCTTTAATTATAACAGGATTAGATTCATGTGTTTTACTTTGTTTTCTTATTTTTAGAAAATTTTATCTGAGCCTATTATTTGTCTCTTTTTGAGGGAACTAAAAAAGCTATTTGTGGCATTGATATCACCTATTCCTGTTTTCATTTTAGTGAGATCTTTAGTAAAGATGTGGAAAATATTTATTATTTGACCTATTACTAGTTTTTGAGTAGGAAGGAAAAGCTTGCTTAACCAATGGCCAGTTAATCCTCATTTAAACAGCTATGGATGATCTTAGTTTCACCATTTTTTTCTGATCATATCAGTTTTTTAAAAAAGTTGTGGTAGCATTTAGTGATGTTGACTTGTATTGACCTTCTTTTTAAAACAACTCACTTATAACGGTATTATATTTAATCATTGCAAATTTGAGTCATTTTCTCCCTCATAATTTAAATATATTTAAAAATAAAAACCAAGTTAAATGTCTTCTGTAGGTTTTATTGTGGTAATAAGATCAGCTCCTCCCCAAATCCCCATTTTTATATAGAATAATTTTGCATTTCTCTACAATTTTCTATATGCTGGTGTTTAAACCTTAATGGAATAAAGTTTTTTTCTTATTTTGCATTTGGCTCATGTTGTGTTACTGGCTTTGCTTACTCAGGAGAAATCTATAAATGTTTTTCTTTTTTTTGAGGGAAAATGTAGTTATTCTTTATATATTATTTATAAAATACTGTTTAAATGGCATTAAAAAGGTTTTAATATATATTTTAGGTAGTATGAGGAGAACTTTGGAATAGTGTGATGAGTTTTAGTTTGAATATTAATATCTATTAATTATTAATCACACTAAGGAGTGTTTCTTTGTTTTTTTTGGATGACTGTATTAACATTTTTATTTGGAGATAATACACACTGTAAATGTAATTAAGTCTGTGTCAGTTGAGACATTTCATTTTCAATACATTAGACAAAAAAAGTTAGGAAAGGGAATTGGGCAATTGACATTTGAGTGCATCCTTTTAACAGTTGAGGGAATTGAAGTTCAGAGAGGTTAATTTGCCTGAAGTCAGACAGGGAGCAAGTTCTGGAGCTGTTGAGTTCAGCTCTCCCCTGTCTGGCTCCAGTGTCTCTGTTCTTTTACTTGCAAATTGCTGCATTTGGGAACAGAGTGGGTCATCTCTTGGCTCTGTCACCCCTTAGCTGCATGACTCATTAAATTATTAAGTATTATAATGGTCTTATTCTTAGACCTCAGAGTTTTGTTTTTTATGAAAATAATCTCTACGGTTTAAAGAATATAAAATAACTTTTATTTTTGTCTTTTCATTCTTTAAAATCTTCTGTTTCTTTAAAAATCTTTTAGGGGCGCCTGGGTGGCGCAGTCCTTAAGCATCTGCCTTCTGCTCAGGGCCTGATCCCAGCATTCTGGGATCGAGCCCCATATCAGGCTTCTCCACTGGGAGCCTGCTTCTTCCTCTCCCACTCCCCCTACTTGTGTTCCCTCTCTCGCTGGCTGTCTCTGTCAAATAAATAAATAAAATCTTTAAAAAAAAATCTTTTAAATACGATTTGTGGTTTTTCGGTGTAATTATCAGAGAGACCACTTTTCTTCTTTATTGTAGAACAAGGTTTTGATTCCTAATAAAAGTATTTTAAAATCATAATGAATTAAAGCCTCTTCAAGGGCTGTCTCATTTGCCAATAATGGAAACATTACTATAAGACTGGTTGAATATAAAAGTGTGATCATCAGAATGGAGAACATTATTCACATTTGTAATGCTAACTTCCATTGAGTGAGTTTTGATTTAACTGTCATGTCCAGTGAATTTTTTAAAGGCAGTTACTAACTGCCTCTGAAAACTCTTCTGTTCTCTAGGAACCATAGATAACTGACTTGAGTTTTGCTCAGGGTGGTTGCAGATAGAGTGTGGAAGGGAAAGGTGAGAGAGCAGGCATATTTGATTACCCCACAGAGAGAAAAATGCAGAGTGGATGGAAAACAGTTGGTTTCCCTCCTTAACTAGCTATCAGTAATTCTCCAATGGACAGAACTCCATTATATTTTGTTGGATATAGAACTCCGTAACATGTGCCTTTAGTAAACTAATGATGCTCGCTGGCTAGATGCTACAACAGTCACACCCATCACACAATTCTGAGGACAGATGGCTAGAGCATAAATCTGGAAATGGTAATGTCAAGTCTATTGTACAAGGCTTCTTGGTAAAATATTGATAGCTTAGTGTCCAGCTGTGACTGCTGGTTTCTGGTCTTCCTGTTTTAATCTTATTGTTTAAAGGAATAATGCTAGTACTACTTTAAAGGCCACTGAAAAATTTTAAATTAGATTAAGTTGTGAAAGCACATAACTAATGTTTGCATCTCTCTATACTTGTGTTAATGATTCGTGAGAAGTGCTCTCTGGATGCATTTAACCTCTGAATGTTTGAAATTCTGACCAGACCAGTTGTTTAATGTTAAGTCATATCAGTGTAAAAAGAAAATGCTGCCAAAGGACAATTTTCTCAATATTTTTAAGTATTTCAGAAATGACTTGGTGATTTAAAATTTTGTAGTAGCAGTCATATGCATTACACCCAAGCAAACATTCATATATATCTATATATCTATATCTATATCTATATCTATATCTATATCTATATATATGTATGTATGTGTCTTTAATATTTTAATTTTAAAGAGTCTCANCAGTCATATGCATTACACCCAAGCAAACATTCATATATATCTATATATCTATATCTATATCTATATCTATATATGTATGTATGTGTCTTTAATATTTTAATTTTAAAGAGTCTCAATTCTTTTTTTTTTTTAGATTTTATTTATTTATTTGACAGAGAGAGAGACAGCCAGCGAGAGAGGGAACACAAGCTGGGGGAGTGGGAGAGGAAGAAGCAGGCTCTGAGTGGAGGAGCCTGACATGAGGCTTGATCCCAGAACGCCAGGATCACGCCCTGAGCCGAAGGCAGACGCTCAATGACTGAGCCACCCAGGTGCCCCAAGAGTCTCAATTCTTCATCATTATTTATTTTTATTTTTTTATATTTCAAGTTTTTATGTAAATTCCAGTTAGTTAACATATAGTGTAATATTAGTTTCGGGAATAGAATTTAGTGGTTCATCACTTACATAGGACACCCAAGTGCTCATCACAACAAGTGCACTCCTTAATGCCCACCTCCCATTTTCTTTATCATTAATTTAAAATGAGTGCTTCTCTGTATTGACATTGTTTTTTAAAAAACTTTAGTAGATGAATATTTCATTTTCAGAACACACAGTAGCTCAGTACACAGTGTAAGAGAAATGTTATAGATGTTGATACTCTGCTTCGTTGATGTCCTTTTCCTCTCCTGAGCCTGAACTAGCGATCCTCTCAAACTCAACAACATCCCATTAACCGCATGTTTTTTTGAGTGGGCCACTGTACTCGCAGCTTTTGCGCTGTTATCAGTTTCCTGTGTAGCGATCCTTCTGAACTAGTTAATAGGGGAAGTGATGATAAATACTCAGAAAAGTTAAATTTTATCCTAAAATACATTTTAAAAAAATCCTGGAAGTATCTTGTTTTAGAAATCTTTTCTTGGGGCGCCTGGGTGGCTCAGTCGTTAAGCGTCTGCCTTCACCTCAGGTCATGATGCCGGGGTCCTGGAATCGAGCCCTGCATTGGGCTGCCTGCTCGGCGGGAAGTCTGCTTCTTCCTCTCCCACTCCCCCTGCTTGTGTTCCCTCTCTCGCTGTCTCTCTGTCAAATAAATAAATAAAATCTTAAAAAAAAAAAGAAGTCTTTTCTTTATTTTTATCCCTTAAAATAGCACATGCAAAAAAGAGTTTTAATGATAACATTTAAAGCTACGTTCTTATCTTAAGGTAGTATTGGCCTTCACAGCAGTCAGATCAGCGTCCTGTGCTTCATGGGGCCGGCTGCAGGAATGGGTAGTGCCAACTGTAGAAACGCTTGTATTAATTCGTTTAATTGCTATAGAGATAGAGTACTATAAGTGAAGTACTGTGGAACGTTTATGTGCTGTTTTCCAGTAAAAGCAAAGATGCATTTAGGAAAGAAAAGACACGTACCTCACTTAAAACCTGACTTTTCCTTTTTTGGTAACACACAGGTAAATGCTACATTATGATCATTTTTATACCATTTTCTCTACCACCTTTCATCAGATGTTCTTATTACATTTCCTTAGTAATATATTTATGATACTTTTTATTCATTATACCTTGGAGTCTCCACCCTCTACACCCCCCCCCCCCCCCCCCCCCCGCGGGACCTCCAGGATATCTGTGCACTTGGGCGTCAGAAAGGGCTTAGTCATGACCATGACCTAGTTACCTAGTTCTTACGGGTTTTAATCTGTTTTTGGACTGAGTCAAAATCTGTGTTTTGCTGGGGCGCCTGGGTGGCACAGCGGTTAAGTGTCTGCCTTTGGCTCAGGGCGTGATCCCGGCCTTATGGGATCGAGCCCCACATCAGGCTCCTCCGCTATGAGCCTGCTTCTTCCTCTCCCACTCCCCCTGCTTGTGTTCCCTCTCCTGCTGGCTGTCTCTATCTCTGTCAAATAAATAAATAAAATCTTAAAAAAAAAAATCTGTGTTTTGCTGTTAAGATTAAGCCTCTGAGGGGATGGATGCTTTCCTCTTTACAGAGGCTTTTAATGACCTCTGTCACACAGTACACAGAGGTGCTTCCTGTTGTTTTCACGTCACTTTCAGGAATGCATGTGTTCTATCTATCAGTCTCTGGGAGGAAAAAGTTCAAAGCTTTTTGCAAAATAGAAAATTTCATTATATACTATGGTGTTGATAGGGCTGGGCATTATTCCTTCCCCCCAACCCCCTGCAGAGGGTTGTTGACTGAGCCTTGGACCCCATGTAGTAAGAAGAAACCCCTCTTTGCTTTTCCTTGGGGTGACCCCTGGATCAGTGGAATGTGTTGAGTTGGGTTGTCAATGGTCAGTTAATTGGACTGTGTTTACATTGAAAATCAAGACCAATATTTTCTTTTTGGTAAGGTGAAAAAAACTGTTGAATCATGACTTTTGTGATTTAGAAAATGGGCAAATTATGAGAATGTAATTACCATGATAATTTGAATCGTACATTTTTTGGAGGTTATTACCCGCCTTTCTCCCCCAGCCCCAAACCTGGTGATGTGATTAGTGTTTGTTGTAAGCTTACATGTGATCTTAAAGGAAAGGGTCTCTGTCCTTCTGTGTTTGAAAAGTGAATGCCAAATACATAATTATCTAAAGCGGAGGTTCTCAGGCATACTGTGCATCAAAATCACTTTTTAAAAACTCAGATTTTAAGAATTGGGAATAAATGTTCTAAAGCATAAAGTTGTTAAAGAGCAAGTTGTTTATTGAGTTAAGAAAAACATGATTAAATCTTTTAATATTATGTTTTTTATCTGGCCATATGGTCTTCAGTAGTGACCAGATGAAGAACTGTCTTGATATAATTAAACTAGCTCTCATAATTGGGTCTAATTGGACAATAAATTGTCTTAGGTTTCTGGCCAGCAATTAATATTACTGATGGTCTAAATTTATTTTAATGCTACTTATTTGATAGACAGTATTGCTTAACATTATGAGAGTGGGTTTGAGAGCCATTCTGCCAGAGCTTAATCTTGGCTCCCTATGTTAATAGTTCTGTGTGTGTGGAAAAGTTACTTGGCTTTTCTGGGCCTCAGTTGACATGTCTCTAAAATGGGGATAAGAGATATATTTACTTCATAGGTTTGTTGTAAGAAATGAATTACAGTGAGTATTCGAGAAGTGTTGGTTATTTTTATTCCATAAATACATGAAAATTATCATATTGATAGCTTGCAATTATAGACTGAGATAATAAAATGTGTTTACATATTCTCACAAAATATAAGCATCCCAAATGTCTACTCAATCAAAATATGCATGTAATAGAAAATTCACATAAGAGATTCAAACAATAGAGAATCTATACTTTGCATAATTACATATCCCCAAATGGGTGTGAGGTTTTATTAGTTATGTAATTTGATAATGTTGTCAAGGACCCAGCTCCCCCCCCCCTTTTTTTGTTCCTGTCATCCTCAGCACGTAGGCTCATTCTCAGAATCATAAGAGAATTATAGCAGTTCTGTCTTACACCTTCCAGCTATGTGAATTGGAAACTTACCCCCAGACCCCTCAGAAGACTTCACCTGATGATTTGTGGGCTATAATTGAGTCTCTTGCCCTTTCCTAAGCAAATCCTGAACATGAAATGAAATTGCAATGTCACATAGCCATGCGGAGAAAAATAGTTCCCTGAAAGAAACTGAGATTCTGTTAGTGAGGTAGGAGGGTAGAATGGATATCGAGTTAAGTAACATTTTCTGTTGTCCTATCTATATTTTTTAATAGATAAATAACATTTACTTGTATATCAATAAAAAGCCTATATTTGGGTATATATAACTTACCTACCAGAGGGGGTGTGTATGTGTATATATATATATATATATACACACGCACACACAATTTCTCCTCATAAAAACCCTTTGAGGTAGAAATTATTAACTTCATTTCATGGATGGAGAGGGTCAGTAGTGCAAGGTGATAGAACCAGTAATTGCTGACAGATTTGTGATCCTCCAAAGTTTAAGCTCTTTCCATTATAACAGGCAATTTCTTATTCCCACTGGGCGTCAGGATATTAGATGCTGTTCTTAATCTTACGTTATTGTAATTTATTTAATTTACCTTAGTTATTTTTGAAGACAGGTATGAATTTTATATATGAACAGATTCTGTACAAGACACATAATATTCTTATATTAGCAGAATTTTTCCTAATGAATTAACTGTTTTGTTAAATATAAATTTGGTATAGAATTATGAAATGCTTCATAATATCTTATGCAGTAGTATGTAAATATTTCTGTTTAGCCCTGTGACTGTGTCAGCTCCTTCTAAAACACCTTTTTGAACTGTAATTTTCAAGGTGTTAAAAATCCCAAAAGTTCATTTTTTGGCTAAACTTAATATATTATTAGGTTTGTAAGTGGAAGAATGGTGGTACGAAGGATGGTTGTATTTAGAAGGATGAATGGTTGTAGTGTCACAGTTAGTATAGAACAGAATTAACTTGTTCATGGAAAGGTGAACTTTTCCTTTTTTGAATTAAATAAAAATCACTACTTTCATAGCTTAAAAGACCTTATTCCTCTTTGTGCCTCTCTTTCCTCCATAAGATGATGATTCATTTGGTTGAAATTATTTTTACGTTCTGCTTGGCTTAACAAAAATGGTATTAACATTTATAGGAATGATAGACTTTTAAAAAATTAAAAAAAATTAAACTGGTAATCCTCCCGTAGAGACTTGGAAGCAGAAAACAGAATACACATGTAAAGTAAACACGTGTGCGAGTTTGGTGCTGCTGGTGCCATGGGGAAGGTATTTGAGGCCCTTGATGCCTGGATGGAGACCAGCAATTGATGGTCTTAAATGTACTTCACCGATTGCTAGAATGTCTGGTGGGGCAAGTGACATTTAATGTGGTTTCTGCACTGTACCTGGTTTTAATGAATACAGTTTTGGATAAGGATAAATGGGAATTCAAACTGAGAAATCAAATCTGGTTTGGGATTCAAGGACAAATGCAGAGCAACTGGTCAACCTTTAGAGAGGTGAAACTCCCATCATTTCGCCTTTGTGATTGCCACAGTGAAGTAATTTCTTCCTGTAGCACAGTATTCGGGGTGGTGGTAAGGGGGATTTCTTTTGTTACCATTCCTCCTCCCACCTTACCACCCCCGAGATTGCAGATAGGGTGTAATTTGCCCAGACCTCTGAAGTAATCAGAGTAACAAGCTATAGAAATGATCCCTGAAAGTATAGTCTTGGAGTAATCAGAGTAGTATTTCCTGGCCCCTCACCCCTGCTTGGGTTCGTGCCTCAGCTGTTGTATGCTTCATGCTGAGTGGTAGTGACACCTGTTTTTACCACCAGGACTTTTTTTTGCTTTACAATCTTACCCCAAATAGAGGTTTGAGGGAGCCTACACCTGAGTACATGCCCAGAGGGAAAGGACAGAGACTAATTTGATCTAGAATTCTGTTATTTTGGCGTGAAAATGCTATATTAGTTCCAAATACCTCAACAGTCAAAATGAGGTGCTGACACTTTGTTCCCTTAGCTATCCTTAGCAACTCATGAAGACGTGATCATAATTTAACACCATCGTCTCAAAAGAAAAAGGCTTAACAATAACTTCGTAGACAAGTTGTGCTTTCTTTTGTTCCCTGATGCTCCCCCTCCCACAGCAGACTGTAGGCTGTCGGCCCTCATTCTTGAAGTCCTCTGTGTCCCTGGAATATTTAAAATAAAGGTCTTGCATCTGTTGACACTAACTTTCAAACATAGGAATTGCTGTTAATGCTAGAGGCACTATCCAAGTAAAATTGCGAAGATGAAGAACATGGAGGAAACCAAAACGTGGGCATCTTTTCATGCAGTAGATGGTTTTGGTTTTCTGTGACATCATCTGTACTAGGCTTAGGTCCTTTTCTCATTACCAAGTCCTAAGCATGTAACAGCATATATAATATAATAGTATCTGCTTTTGACAAGTATCTGTGGCATCTAACTTTTTCTGAATGGCCTAGGTTTTATTCTGAGTTTGAAAATAGCCGTGTGTACCCCAGTATAGAGCCTACTAAAGAAATAGAGCATAGTGAAATCTGCTTGTACAGTCAAGGAAAGTCTCCCCAAATGCTGTTTTTGGACTCTGATTCCTTCTTCAGGAATTGTGATTAGCTATGGTTTCTCATATTTAAGCCTTAAAATTTAATTAATGTATTTGGGAAGCCAAAAATTTACCAGGATTTTGAATTACTCTGACATTGTATGCTTGGGAGGATGTCCTGGTTTTTATGATGCTGATAATTAAGGCACAGGACCAAAGTCAGCTTCTAATTTAAGCTTTCAAAGTCCTTTACTTTATGAAAGGTATTTTGTTAAGAAAGAAAACTTCTCTCTTCTCAGACTCATTTTAAATGCCTGGTTCCATACAACATAAACAATCTGAGTTCAGCTCCCAGGATCATTTTAAATGACATCCATTGTGCTCTTCTTCACTTTGACAAGTGGGAGCTGAAGAATTCTCTGAAGTGCATTTTTGTTGTTGGAGTCACTTCTATTCTCATTGAGTAAGTAAGGTCAAATTTTATTGCTGTCCTGGGAGTCATCCTTTCATCAGTTATTGTGTGTCTTTCTGTTGGGTGAGTAACTCTACTTATTAAACTGTGGAATAATGATTCACAGAGGCAATTGTGGCGTTGACGAGTGGCATTCACTTAAGGAATCTTGATTTGCTGGGATGTTAAAAAGGTAGCAATCTTGTTTTCTCTTTTGTTGATATGTGTCTGTTCTTCTGACCGGTCACTAATGCAACTGGTAGAAATCACATCTCACTGTTTCACTTTTCTTTCAGAAAGCATTGTGAAAGCTCTAGAGGCTTGCAGTTTAAAATAAAATTGGACTTGAAAAACATCTCCGGCTCATTTTCTACAGTTTATAGCCCTTACCTAGAAATGCATGGGTAATTCCAGGTACTTAGCAGTTGCAAGTCATTGGCCAAGGCATTCCACCTAGGGCACGGGTTATCAAAAGTGTAACAGTTTTGTATTAACCTACAAGTCTTTTCATCTTGGATCAATGAAAGATGGTGATTTGCCAATAAGATCAATTCAATCAAACCGAGCTGTCCTAAGATATGTATGAGTAACTGAAATCGAAAGCAGAGTATGGTACCAACACTAAAAAGACATGAAGCACAACAGAGAAATTAGGAAAACGTAGTGCTTTGGCATAGGGGCTCAAGAATACTTAAGACTTTCGATAGAGAAAAAAGGGGATGCTTTTGATTCTTTTTTTTTTTTTTAAAGATTTTATTTATTTATTTGACAGAGAGCACAAGCAGGCAGAGCAGCAGGCAGAGGGAGAAGCAGGCTCCCCGCTGAGCAAGGAGCCTGACATGGGACTCAGTCCCAGGACCCTGGAATCATGACCCATGCCAAAGGCAGACTCTTAACCAACTGAGCCACCCAGGTGCCCCAAAGATGCCTTTAATTCTGAAGGAGGAGTTTATCCCAGGCAGAGGGAATAGCAACTGTGTGGGTTTGGAAGCCGCATGCCTTTATTAATTAATCATTTAGTTCAGTGTAATTGGAATAAAAGGTAAGTTTGCACATTTTGGGGAGAGGGGACATCATGTAATGGAAGCTAAGGCAGACCCTTTTTTGTAGTAGGTTAGCTTTACCTTGTTGCGGTGCAGCATTCTGGAGTCAAGGGGACTGTCTGAAAGGAGATAGAACCCATTCCCAAATTATGTATGACTTAACACTTTGAGGAACCGAGTTAGTAGGAGCACTAAGGTTTTTGTCAGTTGTTCTAAAGATCAATGCAATTTTGACAGTTTACTAGGTGATTCTTGCTTATAATTCATATGGCTAATGCAATGAAGCAGAATTTCTATTAAGACCTACAGCTACCAAAAGCTTTGTAACAACATCCCCTGGAATTGGTTTTGGAATGAGCAGGTATTAATGAGCCTCTGAAATGGCAGTGCTGGATCTTTTGGGGTTGTAGCACTGAGAGACGTAATGTCTCACTTAATATTTTTGAGCAAAGAGATGTGTAGTCCACGTGCAAAATTAAGTAGGAGCTAAGGAATGTCTGGCAGCTTGTTCAGGGATGCAGGCTTGAAAGGTCTTCCTTTATCCCTACCTATTACGTATAGCCAGTGACACCATGGTTGTCTTCATCTTTGATTGTGGAGCAGCCCTGGCAAGGTAATAATCATGCTTCCATCATACCGTTTACATTTTCTAGTTATTCTGATTGCTGATTGCTTTTTGTGCCTGTACTCTACCCTGTATAATGTGTTGGGCACTGGGGATACAAAACAGAATAAAGCATAATCCCTCTTTTTCAAGTAACGTAGTAGATTCTAACTTATTTTTCTCCCCCAAACCACTCAGATAAAAACACATTCTAATACGAACGGTGACCCACTTTGGAAAGAGTGGAGAAAAGGAGACCATAGAGTTAGTGTTGCTTGGTGATGGATATTCCTCTATCCGGTTGAACCACTGGATCCATTGGTTGTTGCTGTACTAGTGGCTGAGAGAGAAAATTAAGCCAATACTATCCCTTCCTTTACCATCTGTGCTTAGTGGTAGGTTGTGATCGGGCATATCTGTGTGCCCAGAGAGATTTTCTATGAAATAGAGACAATGTGTGAGTCAGAAATATCCTCTTATAGATATTTAAGGACTCGAATTTAGCACAGTGATGGTTAGTGGACTACTGGAAGGGAAGGAGTGTAAGGGGAAGGGTTAGTTAATAAGCCTTAAAGTTCATGATTGAAATAGATATGGACAGAACACAAACAAACCCTATAATTTTGTTTATCTAAATTGCCACAAGCCAAGGGATTGAAGAGTGGTTGCACAGTTGTATATATTAAATCTTTGTTGCACATAGGATGATATTAGGGTATATTCAGTCGCGTTTCTTGATGTCCATATAACAATAGCCAAATCAAGTTAGCCTAAGGAGAAAAGAATGAAATTGTAGTTGATACTGTGGGGTTTCTTCATAGCCTCAACTAGCGTAGGAAATCAGTGGGAATAAGAACTAAAAAGGTGTTATGTTAGGAACCACAGAAGGACCTCTGCTCAGTCCCTGATTTCTTCCTTTCTTCTGAAATTCTGCTTTATTTTTCCTCCCAGAGAGCAGCTTTCTTTGCCTCTATTTCCATGTTATGATTTGTCTAGCTCATGTCATTAATTTTTCCTTATGATAGTTCTAGCCCCCCCTCCCATTGGTCTCTCAGTCCCACTTGCAGGTTCTCTGGAGAGATAATACAGTTGGTCCAGTTTAGATCAAAGGTCCAGCCCTGGTCTCATAAGTTGTGGCTGGAAGGGGATGGTGCAAGGCGGTGGCAATGATGGCAGTGGCTGGGGGGCGGGGGGGGTCATGAAATAGTCACATGGAACACCTGTGTTTACCAAAGGCCTGCCCCTTTGGATGGTTAGTATTTAGGTGGGTGTGTGGATGAGTAGAGGTATTTCTCAGAGAATGGGGATGGCGCCTGAGCTTGGATGAATTGGCCTTATAAGGTGCATATGATTACAAAAGACTAACACATGTTAAGAGCATTAGGAAAAATATGGATAGTAAAATAATGTAAGATACACATTCAGGCATGGAAGTTACATGATTCGCTTCCTTGGTTCGAGGCTTTCTAATAGTTAAAGCAAAAATGGAAATATTTATTATTCTGTGATCATAAAATTTTGTTTCTCAGTTATTTTTTAATTTAAATTTTTCCTGGGAGATCATTTTCCCATACATGCAAAGTACAAGATTTTGTCTTCTAATTGAATTTTAAAGTAGAACTAAAACTTCCCAATATTTTCATTAAGTAGAATAGTGGCACTGTCCTTCTATTTGAATGGATTGGACCACATCGTTCATGTCTTGAAGACTAATGTTCAAGTTACTGTTCTTAAAAGACTGTATCCATTTTCAACCAATTCACAAATTCTCAAATACTTCACTCAGTGCCATCTAAATATCTTATTACTAGTTTCCTAGATTTTCCCCATGAATGAATGCTTTTGGTTACTTTTCTCATTCTGAACAGTGGGTGGGGTTTTAATAAGAGTATAGCAATTCCTGCTATTAATGGCCTTTGTTCCAGTTTTAAGGCTCAGTAATTAAAGAAAAAAAATGGCCTCAATAGTGTGAGGCTCTGATTCCTCAGAAAAGCTGTTGTCATTGGCCATAATTATACTTGGTAACTTGGTATATTAAATTTCTTTCCACTTATATTAAATTTTTTTTAACTGTTAGGATTATTCTGCTTGGAATGGAATGTCTTTTTAAATTATGATAAATTTATGTTCCTCTTTTTAGATTACTTAAGAATAAAGCTTGACTGTAAACCAAGCTAGACACTCTGACTTTTCCTATTGTTTAAAAAAGGCAAACCTAAGTTAGTACAAGGAATGATCCTAAGCTGTGTTTATTCAGAATTGTTCACATTCTTAGTTCACTGAAAGCATTTGTCAACACTGTTACTAACATGGAGCATACAAAGTTAAAAACCTCTTGTATTCAATTAGAGGACCTGTTAGCTTTGAAAGCAGTAAATAATAATTGGCATTTGCTGAGTTTTAAATCGGAGCTGCATGTTGTATTTTTGGTTTCAAGTGCATATAGCGTTTTGTGTTGTGCTGTGAAACTTCGGTTACCTTTTGGTATTTAACCTAAAGTCTCTTCCTGATTTTAATGTGGAATATTTCCTCCCTTTAATTGCTAACATGTTTTTCAAATATTTATACATGATTTTTAAGGTGCTAATTGGCACTAGGGTAACTGATGGATGGTAAACTGTTGGAATCAACATTAACGGAAAGCACATCCACAATAAATTTTTGTATCCTGGCCTGGAATGGCTGGCAGTTGTGCGTTAAATGCATCAATAGTCTCGCAGTAAAATACATAAAACAGCGGTGGGCAGTTTTAGTGTTTACCTCACCAGAGCCTCGGGACGCCAGCCGCTGGGTCTGCCTTCACAGAATTTGATAGAGTCTTTTGCAGTATTGTAAATGTTATGGTGAGGGTCTGTCTTCTCTTTTGAACAGAACATTCCCTGTTTATGTGCTACAGCTCATTTGGTCTAGTGGGGTTAAAAAAAACAACAACCAGACCTTTCTTCTAAAAACCCAAATAGTTGATTAATATCAGCTTTTGTGTCTCTTGCTTATTGTTCCGTGTTTTTTCTTTTTTTCTTCCCCAATTTCCTTTTGTAGTAATTTGCTATCATTAGCATGTTCCATAAAAAACACGCATTCTGGCACAGGGAGCACGTTCCACTGAGCCAGGCATCCTTTACATTCATCTGTTTATCCTTTTTTACCTCTTTGTACTTAACCTGAGATTTCCCATTTATCCAATACAACATTTTTGCAATTATTCTATTGTTGTAAGAGACATTCAAAGACCTTATTTTCTGTGAATGTAAAACCTGGCTGGGAAGCACAGTCGCCAGGCCGTGTTTTGTATGTCTCCTTCGGAATCCCACTCTGGGGACGCAGATTGTGGACTGGAGAGGAGGCCTGGGAGCTGCCCTTCGCTGTGCCCCTGCCGGTGCCGTGCCCCTGCCGTCGCTGTGCCCCTGCGATGGTTCTGACCCAGGAACCCTGTCTGGCAGCCAGTGTGGCATGTGGTCTGTCATTTCCCAGCTCTGGACCTGGCTGCAGATAAGGGCTGGAAGGTTTGTTAGGGATGGTTTGCTGCCATTCTCCTAAATTTTCACCAGGAGATCACCCAGCATGTGTTTCCGTCTGTTTTAAAGTACAGTCACATAGTATAGTTTGTTCAGTTGTATTATGGGGCATTGTTTGCTAGTGGGCTTGAGTATTTGAAGTGCTGCTTTCTCTAAGGGCAAGAAGTCCCTTCAAGTCATCACTGACATAAACTTTCAGTAGGTTTTACTGTAATATTCTACTGATAGTTATTTTCACACTTTAAATGCTTCCTCAGTCCATTTACTTAAGCTCCTTTAAAGTTTAAAGTCAGTCATATGCAATACTTAACATATTTGATTCCTGGGGCGCCTGGGTAGCGCAGTCGTTAGGCGTCTGCCTTCAGCTCAGGGCATGATCCCGGCGTTCCGGGATCGAGCCCCACATCAGGCTCCTCCGCTGGGAGCCTGCTTCTTCCTCTCCCACTCCCCTGCTATGTTCCCTCTCTCACTGGCTGTCTCTCTGTCACATAAATTAAAAAAAAAAAAAATCTTAAAAGATTTGATTCCTGAAAACTGAGATTTAAATGATAATTCTTTTTTTTTAAATTTATTTTGTGAAACACTGAGTCGAAAATGTGATTATAGGTGTTTTTAGAGACATTGTTGCCCAAGATGCAATTTTGAACATACATGGTTAAACAGTGTCTTTCTCTGACCTCAGGTCTTGAACCATTCTTTTT
>NC_048232.1:29982180-30095701 GCF_002007445.2 Ailuropoda melanoleuca | reverse complement strand
TTTTTTTTTTCTGGGACCAATTGAATAGATTTAGTCAGCTAAGTTCCTATATTTCTGATGCCCACTCACACGTTTTTAGAGAGCACTTACTTTCCTAATACTAAATACTACATCTTTAATGCAAAAAGCATGGAGAATACAGAAAGACACAATGAAAAACACAGATGTCATCACCCAATGATAATGATGTTGGTTTTGGATACATGTATTAAAGGTATTTTTTTAAAATATTAGAGCGCCTGGGTAGCGTGGTTGTTTGGGCATCTGTTAGTTTCTACTCTGGCGGTGGTCTCACGGTGGTGAGATCAGCCCCACATTGGGCTCAGCACACGCTCAGCTTGGCGTCTGCTTGAGATTCTCTCTCCCTGTCCCCCTCCCCCTCATGCTCTCTCTCTCACTTTCTGAAATAAATAAATCTTTAAAAAAATATTCCCCTCCCCCGACTGTACGCAGGCATGCATACATTACTGATCATTGTCTAGTTGTGAATATAATTTATTTTTATTTTCTCTTTTTATTCTTCTTGGTTAAAGGAAGTATCACTTTCCTTAGAGGATTCTTACCTCTTGCCTTGCTTCAAACACTATAGAAAGGACGGAAGATGAGCCTATGTTTACATACTTCTGTAGAGAGTAACAGAAAGCATTTTTTTCATCCCTGGAGGTGGGAATCTTGAAAAATTCTTGATAGGTCAGCTCTTTAGGTCTGTTCGTACAAGTTGTTAAGTTTCATACCTAACATGCAACTCCATATTCCTATAAGAGATGATCAGAGAGAAAATTCCATGCTTTCTGGTGAGACACATATGTGCTATGAATTGAATAAAAGGATAAATTTTTGAAAGTGACATTTCAGCTTGCCTATCATGACATTTTATGTATTTTTCAGTACACATTTATCTCAGAAATATCTCCCTTACTTTATTACAGGTAGAAACAGAGTTTCTTATAAAACGTAGGAAATCCCTTCAATACAGTACTGATGAAAACCAGACTTGGAAATTTGACAAGNAAAGACACAATGAAAAACACAGATGTCATCACCCAATGATAATGATGTTGGTTTTGGATACATGTATTAAAGGTATTTTTTTAAAATATTAGAGCGCCTGGGTAGCGTGGTTGTTTGGGCATCTGTTAGTTTCTACTCTGGCGGTGGTCTCACGGTGGTGAGATCAGCCCCACATTGGGCTCAGCACACGCTCAGCTTGGCGTCTGCTTGAGATTCTCTCTCCCTGTCCCCCTCCCCCTCATGCTCTCTCTCTCACTTTCTGAAATAAATAAATCTTTAAAAAAATATTCCCCTCCCCCGACTGTACGCAGGCATGCATACATTACTGATCATTGTCTAGTTGTGAATATAATTTATTTTTATTTTCTCTTTTTATTCTTCTTGGTTAAAGGAAGTATCACTTTCCTTAGAGGATTCTTACCTCTTGCCTTGCTTCAAACACTATAGAAAGGACGGAAGATGAGCCTATGTTTACATACTTCTGTAGAGAGTAACAGAAAGCATTTTTTTCATCCCTGGAGGTGGGAATCTTGAAAAATTCTTGATAGGTCAGCTCTTTAGGTCTGTTCGTACAAGTTGTTAAGTTTCATACCTAACATGCAACTCCATATTCCTATAAGAGATGATCAGAGAGAAAATTCCATGCTTTCTGGTGAGACACATATGTGCTATGAATTGAATAAAAGGATAAATTTTTGAAAGTGACATTTCAGCTTGCCTATCATGACATTTTATGTATTTTTCAGTACACATTTATCTCAGAAATATCTCCNCCTCCTCCCTCATCCCCATCCTCCATGCCCTCCTCCCTCATCCCCATCCTCCATGCCCTCCTCCCTCATCTCCATCCTCCATACCCTCCTCCCTCATCTCCATCCTCCATGTCCTCCATCCTCATCCCCGTCCTCTATGCCCTCCTCCCTCATCCCCATCCTCCATGTCCTCCATCCTCATCTCCATCCTCCATGTCCTCCTCCCTCATCCACATCCTCCATGGCCTCCTCCCTCAGCTCCATCCTCCATGCCCTCTGCCCTCCTCTCTGTCCTCCATGGCCTCCTCCCTCATCCCCATCCTCCATGCCCTCTGCCCTCCTCATCCCCATCCTCCATGCCCTCTCCCCTCCTATCTGTCCTCCATGCCCTCCTTCTCCAGTCCCATCCTCCATGCCCTCTCCATTCATAAGGTGGGCTCATATCACCCATTACACCTCTGTTAAAGGTCATGTTAAGGATGACAGTGATAATAGATTGTTATTTCCAAAGGTTTACAAAAGTACTGAGTCTGGTACAAACAGTGTGGAAAATGATTGATAATTCAAGGACGACATGAACCAGTGCTACAGACAGTACAGGTACTTATCACTCACTGTCTTCCAAGTGATGATGGTGGTGTCTAGCTCTGCGTTCCTGGAGAGAGCCGCTGTGCTTCCGGGGACAGGAAGGCAGTGAGGTGGCTTTCCCCAGCCCGAGAGGGGGTGTCTG
The DNA here is from genome assembly GCF_002007445.2 of Ailuropoda melanoleuca. NCBI lineage: Eukaryota > Metazoa > Chordata > Mammalia > Carnivora > Ursidae > Ailuropoda > Ailuropoda melanoleuca. The sequence continues at coordinate 30,093,208 of NC_048232.1, read as the reverse complement.
GAGGAGGGCCAGAAATCATGGATTTCAGACTCTGAGCTTCATGCCTGAAATAGTTCCTGATCACCTCTTCTGAGGAATAAGAACAGTGCTTTGATGGGTAATCATTTGAGGTTTCATAACTAAAGAAGCCATTGGTCCAAAATGTAAAGAAGAAACAAATACTTATTTAAAACAAATAGTTTATTTTTCTCAGAAGAATGCCAGTGGTTGAGGTGGATTAGAGTTTAAAGAAGACATTAGCCCAGAACATGTGAACCAAAGCAATTTCCTCTAAAGTGTAATTGGCTGTAGTGTTAATCTCTATGTCCATAGTCAAGGAAATCACCATTATAGTTCTCACATGTGAGGGAAGTCAGACGTGCCTTGTTTACATTACTGCCATTTATAAAACATTTAAAACAGCTATTCTGCTGAATAAACATTCAAGAGTCTAAAGGATAAGCATATCACTTAAACTTCTTAAGACTAAACTTTCCAAACCATTTCCTGCCAGAGGGACCCAACAGTAAAACTGCAAACTCTGTGCCCCAAGATGAGATAGGCCGAATTAGATTAAGCAGCTTACTGTTGACATGTCTATTGATCTGGGTTCAGTGCAGTTTCCTGTCTCTGCCAGCAGTCAGATTGCCGTATACAATAACACAGTGGCCTGGTTTATGTGAAATTGGGGACTCCAAGCATCAATTACTCCAGGAAGGCAGTGGCACTGGGAGATAAGGTTAAGCTGCTTGCAGTGTTTAAGACTGCTAAAATCCAGGCAACATATTTGCTGTCTAAAATGTTGCTTATAAATTTGACAGTGTTCCATTTATAAAATTTCCAAAGAGATCATCCAATGTTATTCTCTGCAGGTAGTAGTACAAATAGCATTATGAATGCTTATTGTTAAAGCAGTGTAACCCACTTGCTCAATTTAATGCATGTTTCTTAAATATCTGCATAAAGATACTGGATTGGGTAGCAGGAGGTCAAGAATGGTGTGGAGCCATCTTAGACCATCAGCTGGGCCCAAGTGAGAGAATGTAATTAATGTAAGAAATAAATGTCAGCCATTTGACTTGGATATCTTTTTTTTTTCTGGGACCAATTGAATAGATTTAGTCAGCTAACTTCCTATATTTCTGATGCCCACTCACACGTTTTTAGAGAGCACTTACTTTCCTAATACTAAATACTACATCTTTAATGCAAAAAGCATGGAGAATACAGAAAGACACAATGAAAAACACAGATGTCATCACCCAATGATAATGATGTTGGTTTTGGATACATGTATTAAAGGTATTTTTTTAAAATATTAGAGCGCCTGGGTAGCGTGGTTGTTTGGGCATCTGTTAGTTTCTACTCTGGCGGTGGTCTCACGGTGGTGAGATCAGCCCCACATTGGGCTCAGCACACGCTCAGCTTGGCGTCTGCTTGAGATTCTCTCTCCCTGTCCCCCTCCCCCTCATGCTCTCTCTCTCACTTTCTGAAATAAATAAATCTTTAAAAAAATATTCCCCTCCCCCCACTGTACGCAGGCATGCATACATTACTGAGCATTGTCTAGTTGTGAATATAATTTATTTTTATTTTCTCTTTTTATTCTTCTTGGTTAAAGGAAGTATCACTTTCCTTAGAGGATTCTTACCTCTTGCCTTGCTTCAAACACTATAGAAAGGACGGAAGATGAGCCTATGTTTACATACTTCTGTAGAGAGTAACAGAAAGCATTTTTTTCATCCCTGGAGGTGGGAATCTTGAAAAATTCTTGATAGGTCAGCTCTTTAGGTCTGTTCGTACAAGTTGTTAAGTTTCATACCTAACATGCAACTCCATATTCCTATAAGAGATGATCAGAGAGAAAATTCCATGCTTTCTGGTGAGACACATATGTGCTATGAATTGAATAAAAGGATAAATTTTTGAAAGTGACATTTCAGCTTGCCTATCATGACATTTTATGTATTTTTCAGTACACATTTATCTCAGAAATATCTCCCTTACTTTATTACAGGTAGAAACAGAGTTTCTTATAAAACGTAGGAAATCCCTTCAATACAGTACTGATGAAAACCAGACTTGGAAATTTGACAAGTCAGGGCACATTTGACTAATTTAATTGTATTTTCCAGGTTGACCTCCTGAGATTGGCACTGTCCTCAATAAGGCTTTGCAACATTTACACCATCTTTTTCCATTTTATATCTTCCAAGAGTGATACAAAATGAATGTGTTTAAAATGTATTTAGCATTTATTGGCATAGTTTTAGGTTTTATCTTTTAATGAGATTTTAATTGGCTTTATTGCAGGATTTATGCAAGGTGCCTGGAATGCCAGTAGGCGAGAGGGACCTAATAAGTAAAATGGGCCATTACAATTAATGCTAATATGACATCTGTTAGCAAAGCTAGAGGGTTAACTTCTTGACTGGGTCTGATACTTAAAGGAAACAAGGCCTGATCATTTTAGGTTTTTAAAGTCGCCTAGACTCTTGGAAATGCTGAAAACTCATGGCATAGCCTTCCTTTATTGAAAAGTCCTGCTTTTGTAAAGGTTTTCATTATCTTCAAAATACCACTTTCTATTTGACTTCTCCTGAGAAAGAGTTGTGGAAGGCCCCTCCATATAGGACACTTTCAGGCATTCATTATCTGATAGACAGTATGAACAACCACACTTTGACGCTCATTCATACAGTGGTGGTAGCAACTAGAAGGAAGGGCAAATGGGAGGCCCGTGAGTTGCTCTCTCCTGTGTGCAGAATAGGCATTCCCAACCCATATTGCGTGAGACTGCAAATGTCTCTGTGGCCAATTTCCCTTGTCACTGATGATCTGGAAGGAAGAATTACCAATTTTTTTCATAAGAATTGCATGTATAACCATGTTAATAATGACAATCACCTTATTATGGTTCTCTGAAATCACAAACGCCCACCCGCTCCCAATTTGTGGACCCCGAAGAGCTATAAATTAAGGCACACCACTTAAAAGAGTCTATATAAAAAGTCTGCATGAAAAGCTACCCTGTAAAAAAATCAAAATAAGCTGGAAAATGTGTATCAGAAAAAGTCAGTGGTTTGTCATCACCAAATGAAACAGCCCTAAAATGTGGGGTTACACTGGCTGCTTCACCTCTTGCCCTTTGAGCTATCTGGGTGCTCGTACCTTGCCCTCATCCCCATTGTTTACATAACCGTCTTATCTCGTCTCCAGGATGGTGACTTCTTGGAGGACCTCTGTACATCTCCCACAGAACCAAACCAAACAGGAGGCCATACACTTAGAATCCTCAGTAAACAAGTACATAATCATTGACTTGAATTAAGTTAGGCCAAGAGGTTTCCTTGGTTTGGGTAAAATGTGGGAAGTGAGGACAGAATAAAGGTCGGCTTCATCTCACTGAAGACCTAGGGATTGTAAAGGCCTAAAGTAGGGTGACGAGCGTAAGGAAAGCAATTGAAGTTTGAGGTTGATTTAATGAAGGGTGGAAGAGAAGAGGTAAGGTGTTGGAGATGAAAGGGCTTTCATGATTCTTGTGAACCTGAGGGTTAGTGGAAGTATTGTTGACGATAAGACATCTCCCTGGACTCTTTTAAGAGCTTCCTAATGGTTTTAGTCACGAGTTTCTCCTCTCTCCTATCCATCCTCGGTATGGTCACATTCCTGATTTATGAACAGCCTTTCTTAGCCCGTTAACTAAAGGATTGTATCCAGACATCGTAAACTCTTACAGTGAACACGGTGCTCTCACCCCACACTTTAGCCACGCCCCCAGCACCCCTGCAAACTCTCCCACTGATGTCCCATCATTCCCTATTCCATGAGGGGCTAAAGGACAGACAAGGCGTGTCTTGGTCTTGTCTGCCTTCTGTTTGTAACATTTTATGGTTTTACATTGGGAGTTATTTCCCTGTCCAAGTGAGGTTTGTTTCTGAATATCTTTGTAGTCCTCACAGCCTAGCAGAGTATTCTCACTTGTAAAGCATGGCAACAAAGCTGGAAAAAAGAAAGCAGAAAACAAAATCATGATGCTAATTTGGGCTAAAAGAGATTGCCACTAGGGATCAGGCTAGAACAGGGTAAAAGATGGAAGGCTGCTTGGGGAGGTGTTGACAGCCACAAGATCCAGAAGAATGGGCCGAGATAACAGGACTTCAAAGTCTGGCATGAGTTTATTGAGATATTTTTAAAATGTATATTGGTGAAGTTGTAGGAATGTCGGAAAATAAAAGTATGGGAGACAAATAATAATTATGAGTGTCAGATTCCCTAGTATAGCTCAACGGATAGTATCATAAATTCAGCTAGGATGATAGTGATTTGAGCACACTTTAAGTAGTCCTAAGAATGGGAGGAATGGGCAGAAATATATATGGGAGCAGAATATGGAACAAAAATACATGGGAGCAAAAAAAAAAGATAGTCTAAGGCACTGTCAGATTCTAAATAAATAACATGCTACACGATAGGCCACAAAGTGGCCTTTCCCCCTGATGGAAAGGAGGAAATGCAGTGTTCTCTGCTCTTTTTTATTTCTCCTTTTTTTTTTTTTTTTTTTTTTTGCTTTGCCATTGTCTTCCCTCCTGTCTACTTAACATTCCCTCCCCAGATTCTGAGCATTTCTGAATGTACAGTCATTTCCCAATATCATGACTCTGAACTTCAGGAGGAAATGCACACTCTGCAGGAGATGTCTGGGCAGGGAGGAAAGGGCATGCCCACACTTTGGGGTCAGATGGGCCAGACTGGGCCTAAATCTTTACTCAGCCACTTCCTGTCTTTAGGACCCTAGACATATTTCCATGTCTATCAGTTGGGAGCAATTACACTGACCTCACAGATATATAAGAATTAAGGGTCAAGGGAAGAGGAGGAATGTTTATCGGTATTTATAATGTGCCGGTCATAGGCCAAAAGGCCGAAGGGCTGTGTATGCATTCTCAATTCTCATGACAACCCAGTGAAGTAGGCCTGAGTAAATGAGATAACACACATAAAGACCTTGGTACAACGACTAGGAAACAATGCATTGTCACCTTCTCCTAGAATTGAGGGGAACGGGATCACAGCAGGGTAAGGCACCATACCCCTTACCACCACACTATGTTGAAAAATTAAGTCAAAAATTGTTTCTGAGTGGCACTGTGGGGTGAATTGTAGCTTTCTTAGGAATCTGATGGCTGAGATCATTCCAGACCACCACATGTCCTGGGAAGTAAGTCCGGGCTGTGGCCATAATGGCAATGAGGTAAGGACATAGAGGTGATGTCACTCCTATGTCACAGTAACGGCATCTTCTCAGGTAGCAAGTTTGTCATCATTTGTATCTATTTTGTCATTCAAGAGAGAATGGTAAATTATTTCCATTTCGTACCACTGGGTATATCTTTCCTCCTTGTACATACAACTTGAGCTCTTCCAGATGCTATAGAAACCACAGGCTTCAGTGTAGAGGTGGTATCCTATAAGAAATCTTTCCATCGCCACTGGTGTCATCAAATGTGTCATCCAACACGTACATGCAAAATATGTGGGGCATTTGACCCATGAAAGAACAGTTTTGATTTATGTTAACATGTCACTGAGGAATTAAACCACAACCTTGATGAACAGAAGAAAGAAATAAAACTCCAATACAGATGGCCCTTGAACATCACAGTTTGAACTATATAGGTCCACTTATACATGAATATTTTTGGATACACTATTATAAATGTATTTTCCTTATGATATTATTAATAACATTTTGTTTTCTCTAGCTTTATTGTAAGAATACAGTGTATCATACATATAACATACAAAATATGTGTTAATTGACTGTTTATGTTATCAGTAAGGCTTCTAGTTAATAGGCTACTAGTAGTTAAAATTTGGGGGTTCTCAAAAGTTATATAACTTTTATATGGATTTTCAACCACATATGGTCGCACCCCTAACCCCGCATTGTTTAGGGTCAACTCTACTGGTGTTCTTCCAATTTCTCTTCTCTCTCCCACCCAACCACACACATGCACACGCATGTGCAACACATATGGGCACGTGCACACAATCTATATTTACACTTAATGTGGTAACATAGGAAATATGGAAGGTATTTTCTTATATGTTGGGAAATCCTTAGTCCTGGCCTTGCATTGAGCACATATCACATGCAGATGTTCACAATTTGACAAATTCTAAACAAATCTTCCTGTCCTTGCAATATGTGAATAATTTTAGAAAGATATATGTTAAAAATTCAATGAATCTAATCTCCACTAAGTAGGATTTTTGGCAACTGGAGGTGAAGGTTATTCACTCATGATAAACTGGGTGCCTGTCTGGGATTTCTGGCCATAAATATCTTACCTGTTATAGTTCTGTCATTACAACTTTGTGATAAAAATTACCATGGTAATGGTAACTAATAATAGCCAACATTTTTGTTAAGTGCTTTCTCTTGCAAGAATTTGCATACATTTCCTCCTTTAGTTTCCACAGCATCCCCGTGAAGTGGGCACTTTTTTGGGAAACCATTTGACAGTACACCGAGTTTACAGAGACGAAGTGACTCAGCTGAGCTCCTGGAGCTACTAAGTTAGCATTTGAACCCATGTCTCTGTTCGTGGTTAAGAAAACTGAGCTGAGAAGTATTTTCCCTCTTTATAAAAGATGTTAAATTTGACTCCCAGGGTAGTTCCTCCCCAATTAGTATTTAACATTCACCTTAATATTATTTCACAAAGAACAGAATCAGTGGTGCTTTGCTTCTCAGAAGCTTCCTTGCCCAAACTCTGACACTGGCACTGATAATGCTTCCATGTGATTTCTACCCCTCTTTCATTTCTAGAATATTTAATAGCATGATATTAAGAGAGGTAATACTAAATCTTCTGGGCTCCTGACAACAATAATTGTCCAGCTAAGTATTCTGCTGGACTTCTTGATGAGAAAATGTTTCCTATAAAATAAAGTTTCTCATTAAAACAAGCAGTGCATTCATATATTGTTCATCTCTTGACCTGAGAAATGGAGTTTAAAGGAATCAGGGATTCTTAGGTTACTGAAATGGAAAGAAAATCTGGTCATTTTCCCTCCCCTCTAGTTAATTTTAAGTGACAGGATTAAGGTTTGTTTTGTTTCACTTTTTGTTTTTGATCCAAATATGGGAAAATTTAGTGTATTAAAGTGCTGGTTATCATATAATACTAGTTTTCTCCTTTAGCCAAAATATATAGATATATCAGGCGAGTACATTTATGAGAGTTTAAGGAACTTGAGATATTTAAGTTCTTGGAGAAGTTCTAACAGGTCTGTTTTTTAAAGGGGTTTCAAACATTCAGTATTCGCTGAAAAACTGTGGAATCCCTTTTCAGTTTTCAAGATATTAAAACCTACGACTGTGACCATTTGAAAGGTGCGCAGGGAGCGTGTCCTGTGCCGCGTCGGTAGCTACGGAGCGTCCCGGGTGCTGCCGGCCGTCGGCTCCCGGGGGTCTGTGTGCGGCCCCTGACGAAGGTCCGCGTCGGTCAGAGCCCGACGCCTGCGCACGCAGCTCCTGCTCGCTGCGCTGTTGCCCCGGGAGAGGAGGACTGGCGAAGCGGCGTGCCATGCGTCACTCATTCCTGTCGCCCCTTTGCCGCGACTCTTCCCTGCCTTGCCCGTTATCTGTAACCCCGTGCACCACGAGACTCCCAAGAAGTCGGCTGTAGACACGCCTATACCACGAGGTGTGCTAGATTAGTAAACAGCCTCGTTAAAACTGTAGTTACGGGCCTTGGCATCCCCCAGTGGTGGTGTTGGCAAGGTTTCTGAAGATAGAAGGCAGAGGGATGTCATTAGTAGTATTAGATGAGAACTCACTAATATTGCTGTTCTCATCTTGAGCAGCTGAATAAATCGTCCTGCAAAACCTCTGTGATTCGGTCCAGCCTCCCACATTGGGACCACCTGCAGGCAATCTTCACTTACCCATCCACCTTATTGTCAGTTACTTTTCTTTGCTAAAATACTTCTGTAATGAATGCTATTATTTGCACTTTAGAGAATGGCTCGTTATTCCTGATTTGACTTGTGTCCATGACACAGATTGAATTTTTTAAAAAATGATACGTATAAGAAAAAAAAAGTAAATCTTATGTTCATGGCTGTGTGTCTCTAAAAAATGCAATTCTGCTGACTTATAGCTAAAAGCTGCTCATTAATTAGCAAAAGTACTTACAATTGTTTCACACCACAGAGAATATTTAAGCATCGAAAAATTGGAGAAGTATATTCTTTGCATGAGAATCCCAGGCATATTTTGTCCAGAGAGAGCTCATTACTTTCTTCTCTCTTATAAAAAGTTAGGTCATTGCCTCTTTTGACATAAAATCCCTACTTTCCGAAAAAAGACGGGAGGCACACACTTTTTTTTAATCAGCCATTCAGACTTTTCTTATAAAGCTTCAGTGTCCGCTCTAAAGGGAAATTAAATCACCTTAAGAACTAGAATTATACTGGTTATTTTTATTTCAAGTTGGGATTGAGAAATTTAAAATGAATCCCTCTTGATAAATATCAATTGAGAATTCCCATGAGGTTTACTGTGTGGCTTTGTTAGTGTGTGTTTTGGGGGATTTGGGAAAAAAGGGGGAGGGATCATCTTTTCTTGGTAAAAGAAAGATGGGATGTGCATTTAACCTTTCAGTGACCGTAGGCCTTATTTGTGTAACTAGCTTTGCGCAGAGTAAGTGAAACTCAATCCATGGTGTCCCAGCAGCAGTGACCTCTGACACTGCCTCTGAGGGGCGGGGCATCAGTTGTTCTCTGCCCACTTTGGAAATGCTTTTACCAGGGACCCCCAGGGCTGGATTTCACTTTTGCTCCCCACTGATTTGTTTACATTAAATTAGCCTGCAGGACATCAGCCACACCTAGTAGCTAATGTAAGGTTGCTTACTAAAAAACACTTGCTTCTGTGCTTAGTTTTATTTACTACTTTTTTTTTTTAACCCAGGAGTTGCAAAACAATCATTTGAATGGGAGATAATCAGAAGACTGAATCTTAATGAATCATGAGTCTCTCTATAAGATGAAGAGGGAATTATTTTAGGAGCAAATTGCAGGTATAGGATTAATGAATCTTGTTTATCCAATTAAACTGTAAACGGGGAGGCCTCCTCTGCCCCAGACTCACCAAATACCCAGACTAGCATACCTGCAGGCAGGTACACTCCATGACAGATGGTGGCTTAGTGCTGGGCACAAAGGGAGTGACATCTAGATGCCTGCTGGTTAATGAAACTCGTAGAGTCCAGTATTGAGCCTTTTGAATTCTAGGGCGGTACCACTATTTTTTCTGACTAGAATTCAAGAGAACTTCCTCCAGAAACATACAAATGGGACAAGGCCTGGATCCTATAAAAGCTTGACAAATCTCAATAGCACAAGGAGGGGCATAAAGGGCCTTAGGGGCTCCCTCAAGGCAAAGGTAATCTATTTCCTGTGTACTGACAGTGCTGGGTTTGCTGGAACACTGTCATGGTAGCCCTGACGGTGAGATCTTTAATTCTCGTTTCATACCCCGGCACACTGCAGATGTGCGACTGGTAGCCAGTGGGGATGGGGCTGCTGCCCAGCCAGCTCGCTGCTTTTTCACTTGCTGTCTCTGCGCCAGAGCACGGTGCTTCCTCCTTGTCACTCAGCAGCCTGCTCTCACACCTGCCGTTGTACCCTCCACCCCTCCTTCTCTGTCACACGAGAATGGAGTCGGAGTCCAGTGAGGTATACATGGATTGACTGTCATCGTACACCTCAACAAGGGCTTCCACCTCCATTCCGCCCCGCTCACCTCCCCCATCCTCGCATTGGTCCTCAGCCATGACCCACTGGGGTTTGGTGACAGCAGCCCTCAGATGCCCAGGCCAGGGGGTGGGGGGACTCTCTCCAAAGCACACGCCACAGTGTGCTGGCTTCTCCCACTCGAGATACCTACAGCAGACACAAGCCAGACAATCCTCAGGACCTGTTGCGTGTCCTGGGCCCCAGGTGAGGTTGAGAAAGTGAGGAGCCCGAGGAACAGCATCAGGAGGGGGTCCTTGCATTTCTTCAAGACCTGGTCTCCGTTTCCTTCCTTGCCCCCACTTTTACCTTCGCTCTCACCGTGCCCTCTTTTCCTGCCCTCTGTCCCCACTTCCTGGGAGCTTGGCAGCCTTCTCCCAAGTCCCCAAGTCCAAGCCTGTCTGCCTGTCTTTGTGTCTGACGCCTCACCAGAATCGTATGTGACTACAGTTCATGGATTTACTTTTAAAAACTGATCAAGAGCATGGAGTGGAAAGAGTATATTTTTTAAAAAAATTTTAAACACTCCAAAAGGATTTGAATACTTTGTTAATTTCTTTTCTAATATATTGAAAAGTTTTTTCTCATTACACTTGGCCAGTGTAGCATTTTAAGAGAGTTTAGGTCAGCATAGGAGTATTTTTAAATCGAGTTCAGATATCAGTATAACAGACTAAATATAGTCAGATCAGGCAAGTTCAACAAGCAGGTGTTAAAGATCTCAGCTCCTGCTGATTCTCACCTGAGAGTTCCAATGACTCCAGCATCACATATCTCCTCGTTGAAAAATACAAAATCAAAGATTTTTCCATTGTTAAATATATAACACATCTAATTGATTTCACTGGAGCCCTGAGGCTGCTGTTGACGAAATGTGCTTATGATGCAAACGTTTAGGTGTGTTGTTTTTCTTTTTTCTTTCTTTCTTTCTTTTTTTTTTTTTGAGATTATTGTCCCCAGACTCAAATTATGCCTTACATTTGTCATAATGATGCTGGTACAGTTGTTTTGCTTACTTACGGTTGACTGTCTAAAGCTACATTTCCCTTGAGTCATTGAAAGTTTTATTGGAGTTCTTTATTATGATTATAAAAATTAATATGCTTGTAATTAGATACAAGAGAAGTAAATCCAAAGTTTGCTAAACAGTTGTTGTACGTATGAAGAAAAATCTTGTGCTGGCTAATGTCCACATCAAAAAAGGTAATTGGAAAATTAATTCAGATTCTCTTCTAACGTTCATTGAAGAGATAACATGTTCCCATCATTGAAATCAATACTATCAGTAAATGTTGATATATTTTGCTTTCCACTTAACCTTCCATTTTCTAGGTGAGATCTAGGCTTAGTCAATACATTCGCTATTCAGAAACCTCTAATCAAAGGATGGGATAGAACTTCAATTCATGAGTATTCTAACTATAATCGAGCTGCCACTGGTTTTAATCAGGACATGAGAGGCATCTTTAACTCATTCAAAACGTTCTTTAAAATAGATCAGGCATCTCCCAAACTTCTCTTGCATATGAACACGACACTTTCACACTGTCACTATTTAATAACTTGGTTATATTTTCTCCTGTAGCAAACCCCGCCATTGATCTATAGCAAAACTCAAGAGTGTGGACGGTGGGCAGTGATTTCTCGGACTCTGGGAACACTTGCTTCACACTGAAGTGTTTCACTGTTCTATCTCTTGGTAGAGGCAGCAAGAAACAGAGCTCTCTCTTGCATTATACCCACCCCAAAAATGACCTTCAAAATTAAACTGTCATGATGTGTTGGCACAGGCAGAGGGAGAGACTGGAAATGTGTACATTGGAGCTCACATTGGCAGCAGGAATGGGTGGTGGAGAAGGTGACACTAGCAAAAGGTGGCCATGCCCACTGGGTTGTATTCAAACGCAGACCTCAGTGGATTCAAGCTCTGGACCCTCAGAATGCCACACGTGCCCAACTACTGCCAGCTCAGATGGCCATTGTCACTGAGCGGATTTACTAATTTTATTGTTTCTGGATCTAAGCCACTTGTCTTTCATGTGTGAATAACAATAAGAGAGATAGATCCATGTATTGTTTCTTAAATATTGCTGGGAAAGTGACCTACTAAACACATATTTAGACCTATTTTCCTTTTTTCCTCTGCTATGAAATTGAGGATAGACGCAAAAGAAGAATGGATTCTACAATGTGATTTGATTGTATCAATACATATAAGGAATGCCACAGTATGCAAGAACATCACTTGAAATAAAAGGAACAGGAGGTTTGTCTTACTGAATTTTCAGATAGAGTGGGAAGTATTTTGGTCACTGGCCCTGGTTCTGGATCTGCTGTGTGAAGTTCTTTAGCTTCTCTCTACCTCTGCTCTATGCTTCATTTATACAATGTGACGTCTGAACAAGAAGTGATGCTTTCTTCTTCCAAAGAGTGGATCTCAATCTTAGTAAGTTCTTCACACCTCTCATCTGTAAGATGGAGAAAGGATAGAATGAATATGCCTGAATAGTCTTTAAAATATTTTAGAAGATCTATGATCCTTCTTTCCAAACACAGCAATGTTCTGGGGCAGGGATCGTGTCCTTTAGCTTTGTCTCCCTAGTACTCAGCCACACTTACCAGCGTTAAGTAAGCACTTAGCACTCAGTTGCTGAATGAAACCCCAGTTCTCCCCCTTTGGTTTTTAGGGTGGTGAAAGTTCTGTATTCTGACTGTGGGATAGTTACATGAGTCTCAATATAGTAAATTTCATTCTTTAAAAATTAATTCATTTTATTTGTTTCTTTTTTTCAAGTAAGCTCCACGCCCAGTGTGGAGCCCAACATAGGGCTTGAACTCACAACCCTGAGATTAAGACCTGAGCTGAGATCAAGAGTCAGACGCTTAACTGACTGAGCTACCCAGGGCCCCTAATTCATATTCATTTTATTTTTAAATACATTTTTTTGATGTATTAAAATGCATTTTATTTTTAAAATTAGTGTTTAAATTAATTCATTTGATTTTTAAATTATTTTTAAGATTTATCTTATTTTTATTTTTAATTCATTTCATCTTTGAACTTTATTTTTGTTTAATCTCTTGGTGTATTAAAATTCATTTTTTAATGATAGAATTGACATTTTTTTGGTGGTGCTTTATGGATTTTAGCATACAGAGCCTACAAAAACTCAGTTTTACTCTATGTTGATTTAAAATTAAAAAAAAAAATTCTCCTTTTGAAAGAATCACTGAAGAGATGAGCCTGCAGCTGAAATTTTTCTCTCCAAAATATCTTAGCCCTCTTAATAGAAGTGACTTCTCATTTTTTTCTAATCTTTAATTATCTTTCTCTTTGGTCTTCTAATAATTTATTTAAGTAAACTTTGAGGTATTCCGAGATAAGGATCTTCCTCTGTTATAAAATATTGTTTTTAAGTAATGAGAGAATACCTGTTTTCTTCCTAGAAGGTTCTCAGAGTGAAAATAAGATTTATCAGCATTTTCTGAGAAGCAGCTACCAGCAAGAATATTAGTGAGTTGCATGCATGTAGTGTAGCGTGTGCAAGCACTGCTAGCTGCTAGCACGGGGTACTTTACTCCATCCTTCAAACTCCCTCTGTGTGCGTGAGTGTGTATCCTTCTTTGACATGAGAAATGAGAGAACTTGGGGCAGTCGTGTAGTGCATGAGGACAGAGACGGGGCTCTGTGTCTGAATCCGACACCGTTCCCACCCCAGGCTCCCTCCCTGGGAGCAGATACCATTCATAAAGATGATGTGGCAGGTGTATGTGTGTGTGTCCGTATGCAGACACGGGCACGCACACACGTACTGGAGGGAGAGAAAGGGAAGATTTGCCAAGAGTTCCACGTCGACCCTGTTTCTGAAACAGCAGAGGATGGTGCAGGGACAGCCGCCCACATCGGATGCCTGTTGACCACAGAAGCTGCTGAAAACACCTGCGATCGTAGCCCCGGTGTCTGCACGTGAGCGTTTGTTGTGTAACGCAGCACCAGCCTCGTGTGGGAAGAGCCAGTAGCTAAGTGCCTGGTACTTTGTCCCCTCCTTCCTGTTGTCACGACTTGGCATCTCTTGATGCTCAGTCCCCAGCTGGCCCTGGTTCTTTCTTGTACGTCGAGCCGAGAACTTGCACCGGCACTGATGCGCTACTGATACCGTCTCAGGATTCAGTAAATACTAAGGCATGTGCTGGATGGGCCCGAGGGCTGCGAGCAGTGTCCTTTCTCTGATCCAGACTAAGACTCCTCGACTAGAGATGAACACGTAGGCGCTCGATCCCGTGTGTTGCCCTCAGTGCACTTCCTGACACATTTCTTCTCTGCTGTGGGGTTTTAACTCCCTCGGTGTCCGGCAGAAGTTCCACATCGGTAGCTGTGTGCCCCCAACCTCCCCTCCCAGTCGGCAGATAGCCCCCGCCCTGAAGAAACTGTCTGCGGGCAACGTATGCTTTCCTTTGCTGTCGTTAGGAGGACTCGGAAGTCCGTGCCCGCGGGGTCACGCGAGGCCAGTTCCTTGACCTCTCTAAGCTGTGCTTCTGTGAAGGAAGGGTTGCGGTGCTCCCTGTCTCGTGGGCTTGGGGGGCTAAGTGACATGAGAAATGTAAGCTGAAGGTCAAGAAGTTACCATTATCATCACTGTTTATAATGAAGGTCTACACGACCAGAGCCTCAAGGAGAGTTCATATACAAAATTCTGCTTTTTTGAGCAGGTCTTTACTTACTGAACCCATTCCATGCCTGTCTTGATTATTTCTTTGCCTCAGCAAAATTCAGGATATACACGTAATCTCCTGGGATCACTGGACCATTTTTCATGGCTATAAATATTTTACTTTCTGTTGGGCTGTGCAGTTGCTACTCACATTTGAAGAATAATCTTTGGTAAGGGACCTAGGAGGATGTCAGGTAGAACTAGGCTGTGCCTTAGAGCTCACACCTTTCTTTGGGCCCAGCCGATTCTGCTGTTCTGGTTTAGTCGCTCAGAAGAGAAAGGTTGCATCTTCTATTCTCGAAAGTAGGAGTGACATGCTGTGGCTCTATATATCTGGTTAGGAAGGCGAATTTTTCGTACACCGATTGCTTTCTTCTTCTACTCATATTGTTTGGTATTCAGGTTTCCTCAACACGACAGGCCAGCATTTGCTGACAGGTAACTGGAGTTAGGGGTGGCCTCAGTGGCTGGGAAGCAGAGCAAAGCTCGCTGGTCACCCACAGAAACCATGACTTTGGCCTCATTACCTCGGCTCTGGCCGCGCTAACCAGCCACCGGGGATTGTCAGCTTAGAGCACCTGTTCTTGCCTCTTGGTCCTCGCAGCAGCGCTTTCTCTCCAGTTTTACGTGTGGCTTCTCTGTGGTCTCTCCGGGCTGAGGCCAGTCTTCATGAAAACAGCCCCCCTAACACGTAGAGCGGTGACAGGCATATTAGGATGAGTTCATAGCTATCAAAGTCACTGCCCAGGTAAATTCAAAGCCTGGGATTTAATCTGGCACTTTGCCTTTCCCTTTGTATTTGCCTATTATATGACACCTTGTGAGGGAATTAACTGCTTTTGACAATTTTGTAGTCTATAAAGGAAAATCAGGGTGCATTTGTCATTCGGTTGACTGTCATAAAGCAAAATAACAGCCAGGGAAAATGTTCTACCAAAATAAAATAATTCTATTTTTTTAAATAATAAAAGGAATAGTGTTCATTATAAAAATTCAAAATGCAGAAAAACATAAAGAAAAAGATAAAGATGATGCCATATTCAAGATCCTTCTAGGGCAGCCCTTCCAGATATCCCTTTATGTGTATATGCACATGCCAACCAGTGATTTCAAACGGGCATTCTTCTAGATTTTAAATTAATTTTAGTTAAAAATCAGTATCTGGGTAGAATTTATTGAAATATGATAAACCTTTTGCTGATTGTTGATTATAAGAAAAAAAGACCAAAACATTAAAAGCATAATTGTTAGGATTACCAGTGATTTTTATCTTCTTCTCTTTATTATCTGAATTTATTAGGGTTCTTGATAATAAAAAAAAATTAAGTGATCTTAAAATTTAATTTGGCCAGAAATTATGCTTATAGAATGTTTTCACAATTTTAATTACTGCATCATCTTCTAAAAACTTGCTGCTGTCGTTATTAATGTGAAGAGCTCTAATGTCGACGCCAAGGTCTAAGAGCATTTCTCAGCATTTCTCTCTATCTCATTACATAATAACAGATTCACATTCTTTTTTTTTTTTTTGAGAGAGAGCACACATGAACGAGCAGGGATGCGGGTAGGGGTGGGGAGGAAGGACAGAGGGAGAGAAAGAGACTCTCAAGCAGACTCCATGCCCAGTGCAGAGCCCAATGCGAGGCTTGAACTCATGACCCTGAGATCATGACCTAAACTGAAATCAAGAGTTGGATGTTTAACCAGCTGAGCCACCCAGGTGACCCCAGATTCACATTCTTCTGGAGTAGGAGTAAGGTTACACAGTAAACTATGGGGGAGTATTCAAGCAAATAACTAGATAATTTATGTTAAAAATAAAATACTTTGATGTGTTAACCTGGAGTCCTCTGTTTGCTATTCACTCAGTAAGCACCTGGTCTAAGTAAGAGAGAAGGCTAGAGCAACTTTGACGTCCTAACGTAATCAAACACAAACTAGTGATGTTTGCATTGTTGAAGGTTTGACGAAGGAGCATGTATGTTCTGGGAACTTGGAGGTTGGTTTTGTTATTATTGTGTTTTTATTTGTTTGGTGGAGGTGGACAGGTGGTCTATGTTTTTTCTTAGAGGAAAACAATGGATTGTCCTAAGAGTTCAGTCTGAACTGAGTGCCAGTGGGACACAAACCAGGAGGCTAAGGTTTCATTCCAGTCCTGGGCCAATCAGTCCCCCAGACTGAGTAATTAAAACACTCAGACCATCTGTGAATACTCAGAAGCCAACTGAATTTTAAAAACAACCGAGTGTTTTTCCTAAGAATACATACATAGTATTTGGTGACTGAAATACATTGTTCAAGATTATGAGCTATATGTCTCTGTGTTTGTGGGGGGGGGTGTGAGTGCACATACACACACACACTTTAAATTTTGAATAGAAGACATTGTTTCAAGATACTGCACTATTCAAATTAATTTAACTTAGTTTGGAGCAGAATATTTTCTCATCTAGTGAGTGCAGATGGGAAAGCACAAGGTCATAAAGTGTAATGTCTACCTGCTTCCAGACACGACCAGCCATCTCCTAAGATGGACGTACAAAGCAGACATCGCATGGTCACATCAAAAAAGGGGCCGAGGGAGGCAGCTCCTAGGATGTTACAGGGATACTGGTTTTGGCTCTGGGCTTCCTCTTAACTTCATTAGTAATCAGAACAGGAAGAGTACAAAGTATTTAACTTAAGTATTACAAAGTATTAACTTAAAAGAAAGTAAGGAGAAATGCCAGGACCATGAAATTCTATGTGACAGAATGAGTTCAAAGCTTCCCTGGGGAGCCTGTTTATTTCACACAGTGGTCAGCGTAAGATGGGAGGTAGGGCCATCCCTATATTGTATCAAAAGTTGTCATTGACACCAGAACTAGTACACAATATAAGGAGCTTCAGAGATTTTAAGAGTAAAGATGATTTGAAAGAGTGACTCTCAAATGATAGGGCTCCTGATTAGATCTGATAGGGTAGAGACTAGCGCAGTTCAGTGTGTTCCATAAAAGCATTATGTCACGGAGCCGAGATGCAGTCATTGCGTAGTCTGTAACCCCGGGGAGCACCGCAACACTGAACTCCGTCTGGGTCACTTATTTCTAGAAAGTGAAGACAAGGGGGCTCCCAGGCCAGCAAGACTGATTAAAGGGATGGGAAAAGTCATTATGAGAACAAATTAAATGACATAGGAATGAATAATTGGGCTAAGAAGGGGTGAGGTAAGTTTAATGTAAATCAGTTCTGTTATAGCTCGTATTTCTTGAAAGCATAGTGTGTGCACTGAGCTCCGCATAAGCACTTTACGTGCATTCAGTTGGTTTTTACAACATTTCTCTTTCACAGTGAGTGACTACTGTTATCCACATTTAAGAGATCAGGAAACTAAGGTTTAAAGAGGTGGTTAATGAGTTTGCCCAAGGTTTTGTAGGCGATGAGTGCAAGCTTTCTGCTGGTGAGTGATGCAAGTATATATTCAATTCTGTGCGTACATAGAGCCCTCCCCCCACCCCGTCCCATTCCATTTGCCGACATCAGACACCTCTTCTGAAAATTCCGTTTGGGATGTTTGTGCCCATCCACATGACTCTAAATACATTTTTAAATGTTGCTTCTTACGGTACCTTCTGTCCCTTCTCATCTTTCATGTAACATATGATGCCTTATATTCTTAGTTATATAAATATATCCCGTCTCCTAACTGAAGCTAATTTCTTGAGGATGGTAAATGTGTCTCCTGTCCCAACACATAAACACACTATAAATGTTTGCTTTCGATGTCTATACTTATCATTTGTCTGTTTTAAAGAATTTTTCTCTGACGAGCACCTAGCATGTTGCTGTGTATTGTCAGTTAATATTCACTTTGTATCTTAATGTGTATGTGTGTGTATTCATAGCAGACAGTCTATGAATGTGCTTATTATACATTATATTCACAGAGGGCCTGTTCCAAGTGCCAGACACTGCTTAACAGAAAAGAAAAGAGAAGGCACCTTGCTCAGTGTGATGAAGAAAGTCCACTGTAGTGTTGAAGGTCTTACTATTTGTCTAAGACTACAAATGGGCACATAAAAAAAAAAATCAAGTCTGTCTTAACATTGGGATTAAACAAGATCAAAATTTAAGATAGAACCCACAAACATTGGATCCATCGTGTTCAAGTTTTTTGCAACTCTTCTACTGGATATGCTTTTCCTTAAGAGACACTGTTTGGAATACTATTTGTAAAATAAAGCAATTCGGAGTCTCCTATTAACTTAGCATAGAGAACCTGGGCACATCTTGAGATATTTGAAGACAATTTAGGATGTTACAAAATCAGGAGTGAGCATTACTTAATTATTCAATTATTCCGCTAGAGCAAAAATAGCAAATTTGTTTTATAAATAAGCATATGTTGAATTTTAGCTTAATAGATAAGTTCACCAAATTTCACTTTCTCTATATATGTAATCACACGTGCCATAAAATTTAAGTTTATAACAACAAAGTTTTTTTAATCACTTAGATAAAAATGGTGTTTCTTTTTTCTTTCACTACAGTCCCACTGGTACTCTTCAGGGACTGCGGGTGATAATTTAGATATGTTTCATCCGTGACCCACAGTGCATCTTCCATCATCCACCTAACAGTGCCTTGAGAATGGAGGGAGAAAAATGTTTGCTAAAAAAAAAAAAATAGCTTTGGCATGTTACAGGATATTCATAGTGATTTCTTGAATTATTTTAGGAAACTCGGTTCTCACTGATTTCCAGAGACCACAGTTGATGTATAAATTCCCTAATTTGTTTACTTTAGAGAGATCATCTCAAGTGCAGCATCTGTTTTTGCTTTTTCTGCAAGATCTTGGTTTTACATCAGGAGGACTGAGGCCCGGGGAAGTCACGTGACCAGCCTGAGCCCACCCAGGAAGCTGCTGGAGCCGGCTGCGTCAGGAGTGTCAGTCACCAAACTGAGTAACTGAGCTGCCCCTGCCTCCCCTCTGGCTCTGGAGAGGCAACTTCCGGGCCTAGCCTTTCCGCTGTTTTTCAAGGATAAACTCCATCTGCCAGATAACATTATTTTACAACTAGAAGAATGTCAAAACTCTAATTTTTGCCTAGGCATGCCTTATTTTGGACAGGCAGCTTTCTTTTATGAAGCTCAGATCAGTAACCGAAAATTGCTTTCAATATGTAGAGGGGAGAGCCTTCTGGAAGTGCAGTCGTTATTTATGAAGCTTGGGTGGGGGCACTCCCTGACATGTTCCAAAGAAATTAGGGAGATGAAATTTTAATGTCGAAAGCACTTATATTTTAAGTGTTTTCTACCATTTTGCTCCCTCTACAGTCATTGCAGCAATGGCTGCTGTAGGAGATCTATTCCCAGAGCCCTATCTGAGCCCATGCTGAAGGTCGCAAGGAGAGGAGCACCCTATATTTTGTGATATTAGTAGAAATACAAGGCATTTCAAACCAGGAAAGTATCAACAACTTCCATCTCTGAAAAATAACCAACTGAATTTTCTGACATAAAGAGTGGCCCAAACTGGGCCTCCAGCTTCGGTTAGCATTTTTGTAAGGAAGGCGGAATTATTGTGAATATAAATTCAAGCTCTAGAGAGGAGAGGGATGTGGAGAAAATCCAATTAACTGGAGTGAAAGTCATACAGAATAAACTACCCATTGCTAAAAGAAATAGTTTTAAATTGGATGAATCTTTAGAGTAGAATTGATAAAATATGTCCTTATTGTATGAGAAGATGCACTTTGCAAATAATATTTTTCAGGAGGCGTCATCTGCTTGAGAATGTTTTATGTTCTTATTAAGAAGGCGATTAGAAGTTTGGAGCCTTTTTCATCATTGTTATTAACTTGCAGGGGGAAATCTTCCTATTCCAGTATTCATTAAATGGATCTCTTTGTGTATACAAATATTAAAAGTCGTCTTGAAAGTACTATAGGTAAGCAAGGAAAAAATGCACTGTTTGTTTCCTCATAGAATTGACATTTTTATTTAGGGAAAAAAATCCATGAATTTACAATCTCTCCCTTTCTAGGTTTTTCAACATTTCTTGCAAATTGTATGTAAATGAATGCAAATAAGCAATCCTCACTAGCAAGCTGCTTAGAAGTGTAAAATGCATAAAATTAAGATGCTGAGAGAAACGTGCATCTAATTAAGGTAGCATGTAAAGAAATGTTTAAATTCAAATTAGATACTTCAGTGGAAAGAATTACTTGTTTAATTCAAAAGGTGTTTTATATAATTCAGGGAAGACTTAGCGGTGTTCCCATTTCTTTCCTTCAAGATCAATTTTAGGGGCTCACACTGGCTCAGTTATATTTTAAAACCGAGTTTAACCAAAAAGAATGCTATAAAAAAATGTGTTCTCGTTTTAATGCCTTTACCTCTGACACAGATGGAGAGGCAGGAGTGATCCTTTTACAGTGAGGCTGGTGGGTGTGGGGATCACTGTTTCTGTCCCATTCACATGGAGCCCCCACAGTACTTTGATGTCATGGCTTCACAGAAAGCCTTGAGACACGTAGAGAAGAGCCAGCTACTTACTCCTGGATCCTAAGGTTTTCCATGCAAGCCATAAGGGATGCAGGCTCATGCCATCAACCACCCCCCCACGCTGCCCCCCCCGCCCCGGGGACACAGTCTTGATCCTCTCGGGCAGCCAGGCAGCCGGGCAGCCGTCAGGCATCACCCAGTCCCACCCAGGACAAAAGAGGCAAGGAATTAGATCTCCAGTCTGAAGCCTTTGGTTTAAAAAATGGAAGAACTTTTTGCAAAGCAGAAAGCAACAAGGAGATTATTGAAATTTGAAGATCTGTGTTGAGAAGATAGAAACCATCTTATGAAAGTAGCACTGTTCTGGTCCCAGAAACAACAACCTAAAGGGCAGACAGGAAAACAGACAGGAAAGTAGTTCAGGCTAGGTTCTGAATCCTTGATTTTGAAGCATTCTTCTAAGTCCACTTCACATGGTAAGAGCTCTTACTTTCCACCAGACTGTGCTTAGACCAAGTCCTTGGATTTCAGACAAGTCCATGTTTTAGCCCAGAGTATCTGCTTCCTGGCTTTGGAGATAAAATTAGTTCATTGTTATGAAACATTTTTGATCACATGTAAGACACAAAACTCGCTCAGTCTTGGGTTCCCTCATCCAAAATTCCTCTGTCTGTGTCTGACATGGGAACCAGGAGGCGACGCTCGTGCTGTCGCTGTTCATTTGGAAGGTTGGCTCTCTCTTTGAAGCAGGGACAGAAATCGTTCTGAATCAACACCAGTCTGCTTTTGCCCTTCCCTCCCCTTGTGCCTCAGTCCCCATCCTCACCACCACCACTGAGGCTGAAGCACAGCACTGAGCCCCGGGATTGTCAATTGGGAAGCATCTTCTGGCTCGTCACGTCTGTTTTTGAATATCCAGCAAGTTGGCTCAAGTTCAGTAACCTGAAGAGTCCCAGCAGTATCTGTCTTGGGGCAGGGAATGTTTCCTCTCTGGACCTTGGACTGTACCTTCCTATCTCCTGGAGCCCTTCTCCCTCTCCCTCTTGGATTCCTTGGTACTTTGAATGATGGAGTCTCAGCCAGGGATTGGTTTGGTGATCGCTGCATTCACCACACCGAATCCATCTAGCTGCCTACCCCGTGTCTTTCCCAGAGGTCCCCCATTCAGCACAGTCAGCACACCCCAGTTCACCTTGAAGACTTTCCTCCGACAGGCTCGTTCCCGATTCCAGGTCTCTCCGGGTGACGATGCCTTAACCTGCTCCCATCTGCTCCCAAATCACTGGTGCCTGAATTTAGGCTTACTTTTCACCTGAACTTATTACAGGAGCTTCCTTCCTCTCCCTTACCTCTCTTCCTCACGTGCCCCTTCACTCCTTTTTCACACTGTTGACACAGCTTTTCTGCTTTAAGCCCAAATCTTCTGTCACATCCCTGATTAAAGGTTTTCTGATGGCCCATCATCAACTTTTCTGGTCTGGAATGCCCCAGGCTCTAGCTGCCCCGCCAGCCATCTCCATCTACCTCTCCCTCTCCCACGTCCTCTGCTCAGTGTGCTCACACTGCAGGACTCACGATGAGCCATGCCAGTCCTCTGTCTGTGCCTTTGCTTCTGCTCTTTCTCTGCCTGAAATGCTCCTTCCCCACTGGCATCTTCCATGTCTGCCTGGGAGCCTCGTCCTCCTCCTGCTCCTCTGGGCGGGGAGCGGGTGAGGGAGTGGGGGGTAGAGGGGGGTGGGGGGGTGTCTCTCCTCCCTCCTCCAGGGCTGAATTTGTCATGCTCTTTTGCCATTCCGGGCCTCTGGTTACAGCATTCATCACACAGCATTCGAAATTGTTGTTTGCTGGCATGTGTCCCTATCAGGCTGCATCTCCTGAGGGCAGGAAGTGCGCTGGGGAGAAGGTGCCCAGGGTGAAGGCCGGAGCTGTGGTTCTCAAGCTCTTGGGGCTCAGAGTCCCTTTACACTCTGAAGAATTACTGCGGGCCTCCAAGAGGTTTTTGTTTATTTTGTGGGTAAATATCCATTGACATCTACCACATTGGAAATTTAAACTGAGAAATTTAAAAATTACTTATTAATTCCTTTAAAATGGACACAAACGCATTACTATAAATGATCCAATTTTATATAAAATAACTCTTCTTCAAAATTAAAACAGTGTAATGAGAAGACTGTCATTGCTTTACATTTTTAGAAAGCTCTTTAACGCCTGGCTCATTACGAGAAGACAGCTGCATTCTCATAACCGCTTCTGCATTCGACCCAGTTCAGTGGCTTGTTTTGTTTGAAGTCTATGCAGACAGTCCACCTTGATTGTGGGTAGCTTTCTACACCACAACTTCACAAGGCATAGTTTCTCACATGCCGTCATAGTGTGAAAGCGAAAACTTACGGGGCACACGTTTTGTTCTGTTACTCAGAATTCCTGTTAAGTCCCGAAGTCTGAATCACAGGTTTTTGTCAGTTGTTCTTCTTAAGTAAAAACGGTGCTCTGCAAGAAGACGCGACTAGTGCACCTTGCAACTCAGTCACAATGTGTCTCCCGCGAGACCAACCGCATACTTCAGGTGTGTCACGAGAGCTTTATGTGTGCTTGGTTTCTCGTGGCAGACTGTGAGGTAGATACGAACTCAGGTCAGGAGGTACTAAGACTAATATTTACTGCTTCGTCAGGGCACGCCTAAGTGAACCTGGCACTCACCGTCCTTCCGGTACCTGGAGGGGAAGAGCGCAGCGCCCACCAGGATCACGGGCGCTGCCGCCTTGATGCCACCAGGCCAGCAGCTGTTTAACTCGCCCCTTGCTCACTGTCTGTGCGCGGTCTGTGCAAATGTTAATGCAGCGAAGAAGGCAAATAATGTCTGATCATCATTATACAATAGTTCTGCCCTTGCGGACCCTTTGGAAGGCTCTTGGAGACTCCCGGGAGTCCACAGGGCACACGTCAAGCATCATGGGACTGGAGAGCCAGGCCGAGGCCCCTGCATGGGGCTGCAGAGTTAGTGCTGGGCCGGCAAGGGCTTGAGGGGATGAGTGACAGGGTCACGTGGGGACGTTGGAGCCCCTGTGGTGGCCGCAGAGTGGAGCACCTTCTGGGGGGTCAGGGAGTCAGAACCGGACATGAATGCCAAAAACGGGCTATGTATTTTTGAGTTGCCAGTGAATGTGTCAGATTGAGTAAGCCCCCAATTTTTAAACACTTTAGGAGTGGTGTCGTTCCTCAAACAACATCCGGTTGCATGGATGTACTAGGTTGAAGGTACTGCTTGGTGCTCTTATTTCTACACTGTAGGTGTTATTCCGGAAACGCCATATATGGGCGCGGATCTGATAGGTACGACCTAGATGTGTGCGCGTCCCTGGCTCGCTGGCCTCCCGATCATTACTGCCCGGGCCAGTGCGTCTTTGTGTTTTATCAGCAGCAGCACATTTCTTGGACTGTACACTTCCATCCTGCCTCATATGTGGAAAACATTTGTTTACCATGGAGACCTCCCACTCAGTGGAAGCGTGGGAGACTCATTACTCAGTTAAGAGGTCTAGGTCAATATGATATTCAGAATAATCACAAATCATTCTAAGCAGACCAGCAGTGTTTGCTTAGGACTCCATTCAGGAGCCCTGCCTCTCTGTTGATCTCTTTAAAAATACGTAGCAGAAGACAATGAATCTTCAAACTCAGCTGATTCCATTGTGATTGATCTGAGCCAATTTTTAAGGTAATTGATGATATTGCCTTCATTGAGTCTGTTAGTGCAAATAATTATTAATCAATATGCTCTCAGCTCTTACTTCAGAAGATAATTCTAACACATGATTTATTCTGAACATTTCAATTGAGCTACCTTTACAAGAAGAAAATCAATTGGTGAGTGGTCTAAAGCACTTTAATTATCTGCAGCTCCGTAGTCCTTCCTTAGCCATATTTACCCAGGTAACTGTCTGTCCCATTCTGGCAAGGGTGACAGGAAGTTTTTCACTGCCACGGTACAAAGATAATCTACGGCTCATCTCTGATTGGCTAAGTTGATTGAAAGTGATTTCGTTAAATGCCTTAAAAACAAAGCATGTGGCTTTACTTTGGAGAGTATAGTTAGCCTTGCCCTGGAAAAAGAAGGAACATACTGTTAATTTCCGTTCAGTTGGAAAGCAGTTTACTGTTACAGATAGTGAATGTCGTCTAAGTCAGTTGCCCCCGCAAACATGAGGAGACTGGAATCACTGAGAGGACGTCAGGGTGGGAAGCATTTCCGGGGCTCGGCTTTTTACTCCCCAAATTGTTGTGGTTGTTGGTGATGCTTTGTGGCTTCCTTATGCTCAGGCTTTCCAACCTGGGATCTGTTGTTTTGCCCTTTCAGGCACCGTCCTGATGAATGATGTGGTTTGATATTTTTTTTTCTCTGAGAAGAGATGCAGGAGAAAATAATCAGCCCCAGGAATGAGCTTGCCTTTGTTCCCCAGTGGACCTTCCAAGCATCTGTTTTCGTTGTACTTGTGGAGGGTACAGGAATGTGTGGGCCTTGGCCTGGGACTTTCAGACATGATTGTAACAGATGGGAATTTTAAAAGACAGTTCCCTGAATTGTCATTGTAGAAGCCCTTCAACTAGGAGAGAGAGGCTGTGCTCCACTCCTTGCCCGACGCTGTGCCCTAGCTGCGGGGCGGCCTGTCCACGTGGCCGAATGGGAAGGTGCTCAGCAGCTTTCAGGGCTGGCTCTTTAACTATCTCCACTCAAGGACACCCAGAGCCTGGGCCCAGGACCTCACATACCAATAAACTGAAACCCCGCCTCATTGTTAACAGCTGGCCCAGGGTCCTGTCTCCAGAAGATAATGTTCTTAAGCACGGAATAAAGCTCATACTATCAGTTAAACAGTGGGAGAGAGGAAAGATGACTTTGAAAAGGACATGGGGTATTTTCAGGAGCTAGTTCCACAGACATTCTTGGAATGTCTGGCTTGGAATTAGCACTACGGGGAAGACCAAGAAAAATGAGGTCCTGCCTCTGTCCACAGGCAGTCCCAGCCCCATCAGGAAGGGTTGGAGTGGAGACGTGAGACATCGGATAGTGGGAACATGGGAGGGAAGGGGCTGGCCCCAGAGGGGCTGAGGGGGAGAGGGAGGGTGGTGAGGTCCTTGACGTCCAGCGAAGAGGAAGGAGAGGCTGAGGGTTCACTCCAGATCAGCACCGAGGACTGACCAACCTACAAGGACCCTCGAGGTGTTCTCTGTTTATACCCCCTCCAGCTGCTTCCCTCAGTGCTCTCTGGAAGCACTGGCTCCCTCTAGTCTGAGGAGAGGGAAACTGAGGCATTGGGGTCAGCCATGGTCTCTCTGATGACTTCTTTCAGAATGACTCTCAGAGTAGCTGATGGAGTCCGGGGGTCTTAGGATAGCGAGGTGTGACTGAGAGTACAGTTATGGGACAGTTCATAGTCCACTCGAACATGCTAGTCAGTGCATGGAGACCTTTCTGACTGGGGCACTTTGCAAGCTGGCCAGTTTCTAAGAAAGTTGTGTTGCCCATACTTTGAACCTTTGTCCCGTCCACTTCCGAATTTCTTCTCTCACTTGTCTCCCACCGCGCCCATCCTCTGGTTAGTGTGTGCGGGCTGCCCCTTCTCCCTGGGCTCAAGTTCAGAATGTACACCCACCTTGACTGGCTGTGCAGTCAGTCTTGGGCAGGCCCTCGGCCTGGGGCACAATTTTCCTGACTGTAAAAGGGGTGTAATACTTCACTCATGGGGCTGTTGTGAGCATTAAATGAGACAGCTATTAACTCACTTTCTGAAGCGCAAAGCTCTACAGTAGTAACCATATATGTACATGTATGGGTATGTGTAATAATATATAAGGTGCCATTTTACCTGTCAGTTTTCTGATTCCTCAGCTGCTGCTTGCTCGGGCCTTGCCCTGTGACTAACTGTTCTAGTTCTCAGATGAAGCCCTGAAGACAAGTTGTAGTCATTGCCCACCTATCTTCCTCCTACCAAAGTTATTTACATGTCCTAGAGCAGAAGTGTGACAGGTAAAAATATCCTAAAAATCAATGCCAAGTCTGTTTTGCACAAACTAGCTCAATAAGCATCCAGAAAATGAAAGAATTAGTTTAAATGATTTGTTCTTTCTTCTCTTCCTTTTGTGTTCTGTTTTTGTTTTTGTTTTTAATATACAGGAAGTCTAATTTAAAGCCATTTCTCCTTCCTCTAAGTGTGTTTGGAGATCTTTTTGACAGCTTTGCTCCTAATATTGTGTAATACCAATGACGTGCTATGAAAGACCATGTTCTTTAGTACAAAGGAATGGAATTCTCGAAGACCAATAAAAGTTGCCAAAGATATTTGTGGATCAGGACCCAGGGTAATGCTTACATAACCTCCAACTGTTTTCCCAGGTTTCAAGTGAAAATAACAGAGATAAAGGCAGAAACTACATGTGTAAACATGATATATTAATAGCTCATCCAATCTACATAACAAAATAAACCAGCATCCTAGGCCCTAAAAGTGATAGCCAGGGTGTCGAATGTCCTGTTGCCCTTTATTCACGAGGATGGGGCTGTGACAGGTGAAACACAGCATTTGTTTAAACAGAACTGAGGGAAGCCTACAAAACATTCAAGGGCAGGAAGTGGCAATAAATACTGCACACAGTCGGAGCAGCAGGAGACCTTGAGGTGAGCAGAACGTAATCACTCAATGTGGTATTCCCACCGAGGGACACGGTGAACTTTCTAAAAAGTCAGGACCTCTGTCTTATCCCCTTCCAAAGATGAGAAAGTGAGATGTGAAACTCCTTTCTGGAGGTGAGATTTGTTTTAATGATAGGTTCTGATCTATTTTGCAGGCTTTGAGCAGAAGAACTGAGGGTCCAAAAATAGCTCCTTGAGAGGGGGGGAAAAAGCAACCCAAGGCCTGGAATACAGGCTGATGTGCAGGCATGGTGATCTGGGGTTGTAAATCGACAGTCCCTTTAATGCAGGAAGACCTAGTTAAGGAGACTCTGGTTTTCTTCTAAGGCATGAGTAAGTGCTCTGGGCAGTTTGCCCCATTGGAGAACAGAATAATGCTAATAATTTGCATTTATATAATACCCCTTGGCTTGTGGATCTACCAGCACTTTGCAAACATTAATTAATTCTCTAAGCCCCCCGTGAGCCAGGGGGTGCCATCAGTAACTAACCATGAAGGAGGGCCAGTGATTCTTGCCAGAGTGGATATGCAAGTTCGAGAACACTGCAGGCTTGGGAGCCGAGGAGGTTGAGTGGAATTTTTATGCGAAGGAACAACAAAGGTAGAATGTTGATCAGCCTGTGTGGGAAATAAACCTGGATATTATGACCGTGGATGAAGGTCTGTCAACAACACTTTGGTTTCTCTCCTGTGATTCCAGGCAGGCTCTGTGACCACTTTGCCTCTTGCTGTGTCCTCTTCGTTTTCAGAGCTCTGCTTGAACTTGGTTTGAAAGCCCAGAGGAAAGGTCAGGCAGGGCTCAGTTCCCCAGTAGATGAGGACATGCAGCAATTGGGCCATACTGGAAATCAATATTTCTGTAGCTATCATAATAGTCAATTCAAATTTTCATCAATTGAGTGATTGATCGATTGATTCACTCCATCACTACTTTATCTGAAAACATGAGTTTTTTGAATGTGTGCTCCCTGTTAGGCATTGGGTTTATCCCCAAGGACTTGTAGAGACGAGCGGCGCCCTGCTTATGGTCTAGTGGCTGAATGCTATAGTCTTTATTCTCTCCATGTTATGTAAATATTTTCATTTCCCCAGTTTGCTTATCTGACATAGATGTTAGGATCATTGGAATGTTTCTGCAATTTGGATGTAATTTACCAATAAACATTATGTGCTTGAATTTCTTATGAGAAAGACACACTATGCATAGAAGATAGTAACGATGTGGCATAAAAGAACCATTTATGTGTATAGTTAAACCTCACTCAGTGTGACCTCTTAGAAGGCCTGTTGGAAATTGTGAAAAGTTCAGATTTTAACCTTTTTAAAAAAGGAAATGTAGTGGTTTGCTTTTCCATTTTTTTTTCTTTAAAGAAATGTAGTTCGGGGGCGTCTGGGTGGCTCAGATGGTTAAGCATCTGCCTTCTGCTCAGGTCATGATCTCCAGGTCCTGGGATCGAGCCCCTCATCAGGCTCCCTGCTCAGTGGGGAGTCTGCTTCTTCTTCTCCCTCTGCCCCTCCCCCAGCTTGTGCTCTCTCTCTTTCTCTCTCTCTGAAATGAATAAATAAAATAAAATAAAGTAAAATGTAGTTTGAAGCTAGCTAACAAAGTGCTGCTTGTTGGTGATACTTAAGGAGTTTGCTTGTCCCGAGTAGATAAAATTTGTTTGTGATCTTCTGGCCTCTATCAGCTGGGACAGATGGGTACTTTTGAAGTGCTAGAGAACTGCTATAGCACTCGATTCCTATAACAGATTCCCATCGTATGAGATTTTCAGAAAATGCAAATAATTTGTACCACAGCCCTTTCTATATCAGTACAAATGCCACCTTTAATCTAGCTCTTGCCAACTTATACGAGGTGGCAGTATGTGGTTTGTTGCAAAGGATTTTATGTTCACACACATGCGTCTCTGCTAAGGTGTCAGATGAAATGGTTAAGTCACTGTAAGGAGAATATTATTTGGAGTAAAAATGCATATCATTTTTTTCCAAGTCATTTTGAACTCGAGGAAAAAGAATGAGATCATGCTGTTGCTTCCAAAGCTCTTGCGAGAGCCGGCTGTCGGGACAGCAACACAGGAGTGGACTCAGGAAGGGGAGAACTCTGTGTGGTGTGTGTGAAAGATCAAACACTCCAGGGCTGGGACTTCTCCCAGCGAGACACGCTCTTTCTTTCAGGCTGTTGCCAGCTGGGTTTGCTGTGCGGTAGTGTTAGGCTGTACAGATTGGAAACATCTGGCTTTTCATCAGAAGGAGAGCAGTGTTCGCTGAATTCACCAAATTCTTATCTGACACGTTTAGTTGACCCTAATGTGATAAGTTAGGGTGATTTCTGAGGATGAATCTTGTTTCCAACTGTGCAGCCCTTCTCTCCTTACCCTGCCTTGGGAGGAATCCTGGTTTTGAAATTTGGAACCTGTACCTTCACTCAGGTTTTTCAAACGCAATGTCAGTACTGATTTCTGAAAGTACCCAGAGTCATTTGCATAGAGGTCAAACACAATGTTTCCTGCAGGAACTTCCTGAATTATGAAGTTTTAGAGCAATCGCATGTCACCAGATGTCAACAGGTTCCAGAAAGATCACTTCTTACCTGGTGCTGTTGAGAGCCGTAGATGTCCGGTGTTAACTAGTCGCTGAGGCAATAAAGAAAAGAAAATCTGTAAACAGTAGAAGAGTCTGTTTTTATCTGCTACATATGTACTAAAAACAAGTACGAATGGAGGTGATGGGTCTCTGGTTGTATTTACCTTCTGAAAGCACCCTTCGGTGGTTTATAGCTCATTTCTTCAGCAGCACTTTATGGAAGTGGGGGGCGGGGATTGTGAGACTGACGCCCCATCGGAATCTGTCTCTGAATTTTAGCAGACGAATGTTTTTTAACTTATTAAAGGGACATTATACCGATTTGGATTTTTGAACAGCGATATACAAACCCAACGTTTGTTAATTGGATCATGGCTTCCCGCTGAGTTAAGGCTTCCAAGCTGACTGATCAGTGTTTATAATTGGTCTGCTGTTGTCATTGGTCTTACTGCTTTAGCTTGAAGTGTCTCAAGAAGTTAATGACCTGTTAAGACAAAATCCACTAGAGAAAGTTCTTAAAAGAGACTGGTAAAAGCCAGAAATATTTATATTGTGAAGGGAGTAATTTTGTACACCAGTTATGTGCCAGGTATATAACTCTATATATATCAGCACAATAATCCGACCAAGATGGTAGTGATTACCTCATTTGACATGGAGGCTCAGAGAGGTGAAGTAGCTGGCCCAGGTCACACAGCTAGTAAGTTCCTGTGCTAGCTGCCTCCCCGGTGACCACAAATATGTTAGAGCCTAGGTAATAATCTTGGATAATTTGGTCTAGCCCCTTCTTCAATTTTAAAGAGCTCAGAAGATGAAAGGAAGCTAATAACCTTGAGTCTACAGAGTGGAATACCAAGCACTGAGCTGAACAGTCTTTCCTTTGCTAATGATGCTTCTGCCACAGAGGCTTTTCTTCTTTTCCACAAGCACATTTTTTGTTGCCCCAGGGCCTTTGCATTTGCTGTTTCTTCTGTCTACAAGTCTGTTTCCCCAAATCACCATATAACATAGATGTACATTTTATCATTTAGAACTCAACTTCCTCCTCTTGTGAGAGCCCACACTGACCACACTGCCTCTGCAAAATTGCATCTCAGACCACTCAGGAGAGACTCTTCTCCCCATAGATGCTGAGAACTAGGCTTTCCCGTTTCTCTACCCGTCTGTTACTGGCATTCTGTATTAGGAAGGAGTTTGAAGCTCGGTCCGACTTAAACAGGCCTGCTCCCCTGCATGCATGCCTTTCTCTTTTACACATTCCTAAAGGAAGCAGTTGAGAAACAGGCCTTATTAAAAAAATATAAAGTGGTTCTGTTTGAGGGATATTGTGATTATTTTCATGGCTTTTTGCCTTGGACTTAGTCTTCCCCTTTCATAAACTTTTGTGTAGGTTTGCTGGGTTCCAATTATATAGCAACTACAGGGGATGCCTGGGTGGCTCAGTCGGTTAAGCGTCTGCCTTTGGCTCAGGTTGTGGTCCTGGGGTCTTGGGTTCAAGCCCTGCATCGGGTTCCCTGCTCAGCAGGAGCCTGCTTCTCCCTCTTCTCCTGGCTCTTGCTCTTTCTTGTTTTCTCTGTCTCTCTCTCAAATAAATAAAATCTTAAAAAAAAATAAAAAGATAACAACTACAACATACTTTCATTTAGGACTGAGGTAGCCAAGCATATGGTATTTGGTAGGAGCTAGCAAAGAAAGTCCAGTGATGTTATGAACAAATGAGTTCTGAGTGTCGTTTCAGTCTGGGGACATTTATTTATCTTGGATTGTTACAGAGATTTTCTGGATTGTTTTTCTATAATTACCTTGATTAATATTTAAGTGGTATGTTTACATTTTGAGTTGATTTATATGAAGGTTTGCGTTCCCTCCACTAAAACACTCTGGTCTCTCATGTTACCACAATGACAGAAACCATTCTCTCGGCTCCATGCTCCCCGCGTTCCGAGGCGTTCCCAAGTTGAAGAATGGCAGTGTGTCCACACATGTTTTGCGAAACGGCAGTAGTCACATAGCCAGAATGTTCCACCAGAGGGCTATCCTTCCAGATCTCCGTGCTATTTATAGATACCTCTACTTAGGGCCTCTCTGACCTGCAGTAAATTTAAAAACACAGTCCCTAAACTGTGTGTGTGTGTGTGTGTGTGTGTGTGTGTGTGTGTGTACGCATGCGTGCGTGCTTACTGTAAATTAATTTCCTATGTGTTATTTCTGTTAGAAGGGCAGGGAGATATATCAACATCTTTTCTCCTTGTCTTGGTGTTTTTCCTTGCTTTTTCTCTCCTTCAGTTCCTGGGGGAGGTGAGGCCTTGTGGGCAGGGTCAGTGTGTTTGCCTGGCTGTCTGGGTAAACTTGGCAGAGGCCATGGGCCATTGCCCAGCTTCTCGAACCTGGCAGCATGTCCTGACTGCAGCGCCACTTTCCTATCACTTCCTAACCAAATTGTTTCTCCTCTTTGAACCTCAGTGCCATCCTCAGTAAAATAGTTGCAATCATATAGTCAGTTCTTGTTAAAATTTCAAAAGCACTGTATTAACTGACCACTGTGAGAATCGTGGGAAGTTAAAATTATATCCATTATCACCAAACTATTTTTCCCCTTCATTCCACCACCAAGTGTTCTGTTTTGGAGTTTGGCAAATGTTCATCTCTTTGTAAACCCCGACCCCCACACCTCAAAGTTCAGCATTTCGTGACGAGGATAGATGGAGCAGGGCCAGTCCAGTCTACACGGTGATTGCAGATAATTCAGTAAAAGCAGCTTAGTAAGGAGGATCCATGAGGTGGGGTTTTCTTTTGTTTTGTTTTTCTTATTCCTGTTTTTCCTTAGGAGAAATCCTCACAGTAAAGGTCTGTTTGTGAAGCATGCTATCTCTTGTGCATTATTTTTTTTTCACAGATTCAAATTCATTATCTTGTTAAAAAGAAAAAAAAATGTTGGCACTCATGTGTTTTTGGTCTGGTGGAAAGTGGGCTGTGGTCTGTTGACTGAGCTGACTTGTTCCCTGGAATGCCTTCACTGAGATTAATCTCCCCTTTTGCTACTGAATTCTTAGGATTTCCATTTGCTTGGATTTATGAATAAAAGAAACCAACTTTCCTGTAGGTAATTATGTTAGAGGAAAGTGTATTGGTGTCCCTGTCATGTTATAAGAGAAGGCTCGGCTACATCACAATGCTGCTTTTCTCTCCTTGTCTCTGTAAATGCACAATTTACAGAGATTTACAGCCAAAAAATATATTGTTCTAATTAGATTGCTTTGTCAAACATAAAAATTTTATTGATGTTATTTTTTATAGCAAAGTCAGGAGAAAATACTTTTGCAGTCATTGATATGTATACTTTAGGTTATGTTTTATAATTATTGTACCTCCCAGGACCAGTGATAGTAATTTGTGTAAATAAGTTGAGACGGTCGGAAGCACTTGAAGAAAGTAGAATGGCTGAAGGCTAGAAATTCCCACCAGGGAAGATCTGCATGCAGCAGTTGGAGGGGCGAGGGCCAAGGAAGCGAGGACTCCCTCTTTCTGGTGTCGCTCTGTTAACTGGGAGGGCGGATGTCGCAGGATCTTTAAAGAGGCTGTGATGTTGCCGAGTCTGGTGCGGGCTTCCCGCCCTTTCAAGGGCGCTCCTTGATCATGCATTCGACTCAATCCAGGCGGCTGGAAAGCGGTTCTTGGGTCCTAATTGCCCAGTGGGCGGAGGTCTGGGGACAATAAGTGGATGTCAGGGGAGGGTCAGGCTTGAAAGCTGGCAACCTGGGGAGCAGACTGAACTGGGAAGGATGAAGGATGGCTTCTTTTTTTTAAATTATTTTGTCTAAGATAGAGGTTTTCTTTCTTAAACATTTTGAAATCTGGTTGATGAATACTTGCCAAATTGATTTGCGGTATTTGTCTTCTCTTTTTTCTTATTCCATCCGATCATGAGTCAAAATCGCGGCTCTAAGAGAGGTGGAGACCAAGTATGCTCCCACATGGAGAATAACAGTGCCGAGCTGCATGGGGGAGGAGGGGGCAGTGGACAAGGCACAGGGGCAGGGCAGCCCCCGTCGCTGGTGGCATCACCTTCAACTTCTGCTCTGCTCGGGTGTGATTCTAAATATTCGCTATGATTTTAAATACTACAAGTCCTCTGCTCCTTTCTTGCCTTCAGCACGCCTATATATACTGACCTTGGATTTGAAGATCAAGACCTTTATAATAAAAGCAAATAGTGGCATAGGTTCCTTCAACGCCACTCCTCCTAGGACGGATTTTGAAAGAGAAAAACAACCTTGATTGTGCACAATTGCAAATCACTTCCCACTGACAATCTTGTAACCAAGGAAAGCCTGAGAATTTAGTTCCTTTGTCATTTAGGGTTTGATGATTGGCTGACGTTTATCCCTCTATCAGGGCTTCCCCCTTTGCAAGCTCATTTTTTTTTAATTGCAGTCATTTTCGGATCTGATTGCATCAGCCTTTGCAACACCTAAGTCCCTTACCCCAGAAGTCTAGGCCCCTTCCAAGGCTCCTTATGGTGTTAGAGAGAGTGATTGGCAAGCCTGAGATGGAGGTGGGGGTGGGGGTTGCAGTGACGGGTACAGGTGGCAGGAGCTGCCCCAGAGACAAAACACAACACCACTGGGCCCATTATTTTGGTTGGAAATACGTAAGAAAACCTTCCCTCAAAGTGGAAACAATAAACAAATTATCCACTTCCACAATCAGCTAATTGAGACTGTCTCTCAATAAACAAGTGGATTTCCTGCTAACAAGCACTTTTACGAATTTAATCTCCAGTGCTCTTCTGCCCTTCCCCCATGTTATTTATGCTCACTAAAATTTTTCTTAATAACATTACATATTAGTAATATTTAATGTCCCTATTTTTGCATCCTCTTGGCATAAAAGTCTGTGGCTGTCATCTGATTGCCTGGCACATTTTTTAAATTGGAATTAAAGTTAAATCGATCCAACTCTTTTTATTTTCCTGGCTCTACTAAATCAAGGTAGGGAAGTGGCAGCCACAGAAGTCCATAGGCATACAAGACCTTGTCATTTTCAGGGCATGGGAATAGCCTTATATAATAACACCTTATTTTAAAGTCACGTCCAATAGATCACTTTTGTCCACAGATATGAAATAAGGTTTTACAGAAACATATTTGTTAAATATTTGAATTATATACTATTTATTCGTGGGTTGTTTTCAATCAATATACGAAGGATGCTCATTAACTGAAGTCCCTATTTGAAAATTATCTTAATGCAGTGAGAGGAAAAGAATAATGTAAGTATGAAGAACAGAGTATAAGAACTTCAACACCTGTTTTCTGTTTAACAATATAAGGGGATTTAAATGAATTGACACATGGGGATTTGACACTTAAATTGTTAATATAATTTTACTTTAAAATTCTCAATCATCCCATAAAATTGATTGTTTTAAATTCCTTTTCTTATATCTCCTGTATTATTCACTCTCTATTACCTCCTAATACAAGGGAAAGTAGTAGCTTTATTAGACTTTTTAAAATCCAGAACATTCATTTATTATAAATTGATACTTGAATGTCTAAATAAAATATCCCATTTCTTGCCTGAGGAATATTTTTCCCCAAGTGAAAATATATTTTATTTTATGTGATTGTGCTGATAAAATTGCTTAGTACACTTTTCGAATCAAAAATTCATGTAGACAATTTAAATGTGCAAGTTTATGATCAAGTCTCTGGGGCCCCTGCACTGGCATATGGAAGCATATTTACGTTTGTTTTTAATTTCCTTTACGGCCTGCGTGGTTTCTTTTGATTCAGACACATGCACGCGTGCATGCACACACACATACCCCCACTGGCAGAAAGCGTCAACAGGGCTTTTCCAAGTTATGAGGGCAATTTTCTGAATGAGCTGCAAAACTGAAATTAATATCTTTCTTTGGAGTCATCAAGGACCAAAGCCCATCATCTGCTGGCCCTGTCTGATGCTTCGCTCTCCATGAAGTTAATGTGGATTTTGTATATACAAGGATGCATGACTGGGGGAAGCAAGCAATTCTTTTTCACCATGTGCTGTTAAATCCCATAATGGTGCGTGCTCTGGTCTCTTAGTCCTCATCAGCTAATGTGATGCAGCCAGATTGATATTTTTAATAATGATGTTGATAATAGCATTACCATTAGGGATACTTGGAACTCCAAGTGTCAGATTAAGCATTTGTATTATTTTTTAAATACAATGAATTTGAAATTAATTTCGAACTGAATTTGCATTATAAATAAAATAAAATGCTTTCAATTAACTAGTGCCATTCTTTTCTGTGATAACTCAAAAGGTAGCTCACGATTGTCAAGGTCATTTTTTTTTCTCAATAAAACTGTACGCAGAATTTTAGTATGTAAAACCAATCAAAACAATTTTATTTTTTGGCATAAATTTAGTTTTAAGGTCAAAAGCATTACAGCATTACATTCATTTGTTCTTAAAATCAACCATTGCGAATATTGAGTCATGTCTGTAGAATCTTAGGATTCCCAGGAACGTTGTCTAGAAAAGACCCACCTACTGAGTGGTATCCAAACTTGTTGATTTGATGATTTTTTTTACTTTAACCATAACCTAAATTTCTACCTGATGGTGTCCATTTCGCACCAGCCAGATGGGTTGACTCCCTGTGTCCTGAGCACCAGAGTTTCATAACTGTACGTCCCCGATCTAGACTCCTCGTCCTCTCCTCTTTCTTTACACATTGTTCTTGGCCATCAGGACACAGCTCAATCACTTCTCTCTTATAATTAATACCATTTCATGACATGTCTTGCATTCGTATTCTTGGCTCTGTAAAGCTGCTTGACTGCTTCTATGTGTATGTCTTGCCCTCCCATCACGATTGCAAATTTTCTTTGGGTAAAAAATAAGAAAAACCCTGAGCACCCTCCCTACACTTAACCTAGCATAGTGCTGGGCATGTAGTTGCTGTTCGGCTAATATGGGAAGGAGGGATTTATGACAGTCCTACCTTTCAAAACATCCATTTTGAGCTGTCCTACTTGAATAGATAGCATTCCAGTTTATTTCGATTTGGGCGTATGTAAGCTGACCTTCATTTTCCTAGAGACCTTTGTTATGCTTGGTGGCAGACCTGATACAGAGATCTAATGGCCCACCCACCCCACCAATGTCTCTTATGACGTTGCTTCCGGAACCAGCCACCCGTAATGTGCAGAGGGGAGGCAATGCTTCCTGTCCTGGCCAGAGAGGGTCAGAGGAACCTGTGCTGCTCCCTTCATGGTGAGGGTTTGTGGCTTTGAGCCTTTGGCTGTGGAAGAACTCAGGGCAGGGATGAGAGCTAAGATTCTCTGGGCCACACGTCCTCTGCTGTGAGAAAAGACCTTCCAATGTTCTGAGCCCAGGTGCTCTCATGTGGAAAATGAAGGGCAGTGACTGACAGGCCCCTTCCGTGGCAGGGTGTGCAAGTGGGTTTTCCAGAACCTGGGAATGACCTTGCCCTTAGAGAGGCAGTTAAATATATACCTTCCTGCCAGGAGAGTGAGAATAATGGTTTGAAAGTTGGAGGGTTTGATAAACACTTTTCTTAGCTTTGCCATTGTGGTGGTGTGTGTGTGGTATACATAACAGTAAGCTGCTTCTCTGCTGAGTTTGCCCAAGAGGAAAATGATAACATTCTTCATCTTAACAAGTTTCCTGTAAAGCTGCATATATGAAAAATGGGTCCATTCAACCCCTGGGGGACGAAAGAAGTTACAAATTTTTCATCAAGCTTTGTGAATCAGTATTGAACGTTTTCTCAAACATGGAATGTTTCCTTACCCACCCCCAGCATCTATCCCCTGCCTTCGACACCTACCTCCAGTCGACAAATAGAACTGGATTTATTACAACCTGAGCAGCGTGAATTCTACCATTGTGGAGACGGGTATGGCCATTGGCCTTGAAAAATTGTACGCCGAGGTTTGCCACTACTCTAGATGGTTATAAAGGACGTGGGGCTTATTTCATCAACTAAGGAAGCACATTGAGGGACTCTGGGGTATTCAGAAGGGGAAAAGACAGGCCACACCCTCACAGTGATGAAACTCTCTTTGTGAAAATAAGGCATCCATATGTGCAAGATAAATGCATGCAGAAGGGCTAGATGATTCTTTCCTAATTAGTCACGTGGTGAACAACAACGTGCTCGAATTCCAGACAGGTCATATCTCCCGTGTCTGAAGTGATCTGGAAGATTTTATGAAAGGATTCCCAGTTGGAATAGGATAGCTGGTAATGATGAATATTTACTGTTTCTTATTTGTTTTCTCATTGTTCATGTGTAATAATGAATACATTACTCATTACTTCTAATCAGTGGATATTGTTATGTAAATTTCACAGCAATTATCTATACCTTTTTAGCAGGATATTTTAATTCCCATTTATGTAATTTTGCTTGAATATGTATGTATTTATTTATTTATCACCAAACAAATAGGCATCTCTGGAAGCTCAGAGATACGTAAGGGAGTATGAAGTGACTTGTGTGGTGAGTGGTGACGTGCTGCATGGGTGACCCAAGTCCTTGCTACTCAGATGTGGGCTATGCACCTGCAGCACTGGCGTCACCTGGGAGTTGTTCGAAGTGCAGAGTTTCGGGCCCCATGTCAGACCTGCTGAACCAGAACGTGCGTTTTCACAAGATGCCCAAATGATACACATGCACATTCAATGGTGGGAATCACTTTTCTCAGTTATTCTCATTGAGCGCTTCGTGTCCCATTCTGATCTGATTCTGTTGGAGCTCATTACAGAATTGTGAAGGTGGGTGTTTAATCACTCCATATGTAATTTTCTCTGAGCATGACACATTATTTAATAGAACAAAGTTTTGTAGTATTATGGATGAATGATCCTGACCATTGCTAAAAGTTAAGTGAATACCTAAACTATTTTCCCAGTGCTTGGAGTCTTTCAAAACTCAAACCATGTTTTGAAAAGCACCATTTTCCCTTTTATATGTAAGTCCATATGAATTCAATTTTGTGGGAAATTTAAGCCACATGTTTCTGATTCATTTACACTTAACCCTTGAGAAGGTTGTGTTACAACAGCAATTGCCTGTCCAAAAAAATCTCAGTCTTTTAGTAAATCCTTCCTAATGGTCGAGAGATGGGGAAAAGAGACATGAGGAGAAGTCACTGGAAAGAACCCAGAGAAGCTGGGGTTGGGGTCCAGCACTCGGAGGCTGGAGGCAGATGCGTGCAGAGTCCCTTGTGGGCAGCTTCTGGGCTACACATCTTCGGCAGGGGCAGGGAGGGATGGCTGGACAGTCCCATGTGCTGGAAAGAAACGGGGGCATGTACACATCATGTAGCAGAGACAGAATCCATATTTTTTAGTACCCACACATTAACATCTCTCCCTTTCTTCTACCAACTGTATCCATATCACTCTGTGAGATGGCTGTGTGGTGACCCCCATTAACCAACCTCTTCGTGACACGGACAAAGCATGAGGGGGTACAGAGTGCTTCCCTGCAGTCAATGGGAAAGCCTCCGTGCGTGACAGGATGAAAGAAACAACTTTGATGATCTCCACTTTGGGTATTAATTATAGTTTGAGCCGGGGTATAACCAGAGAATCTTAAAAATTCATTAAGCTTTTTTCGCCTCTTGGTTAAGCTTGCGTTCTCCCTTGTGGAATCCTATATTCACTGTGACAGCTTTTTTCTGATTGATGGATAGTATGTATAAATGCATGTGTACACACGAAAATATATGTCATGAATAAAGAGTGAGTGTTTATGGTGGGAGAAAACAATGATCAAATGAATCATGTTTTCTATTTAGACCTCTGTCCCTATGTTTAGTGAGTTTGTTTAGATAAGAGGACTTGGCTTGATTACAGTTCTTAGTAGCCATTGATAAACGAAAGGGCATTTGAATTCCATGTCTAACACATTATTCCAGGGAACCAGTAAATACATATTCATATGACAGATGCTCTAATCAAGGCTGAAGGTCTTACTTAAATATTTTAAAAAGCAACCTTGGCGCTAGAAGGCAAAGCAAATGTGAGCCAAGATTGTGATTTTGTCAGTTTTCTCCTTGCTGTAGGCATTCACATCGTCGTCTTTTGTTGTGGCATGTAATGCCTTCAAACATGCCATGCCCTTTTTCTCGAAAGAAAGCTTTTCTCCTCTGTCATCAGCTGCCTGACTCTTTCCTTCCAGGATCCCCCGATGTCAGTCTGTGAGCCTTCCCTTGCCCTCTGTCTCGGGGCAGCACCCACCATCTGTGCTTCCCACATACCCGGGGCTTACCTCTCTTCTAGCGTTTGTGATTCTGGTGTATAATTAACTGTTTCTGTGCCTGTCTTCCCCAGGGCAGGGACTCTGCCTCTGTACCTCTTTGCCCACCACCGAATGCAAAGTTATTAGTCAAGTTGTTGAATGAATAAATCTGTGACTTAAGCAGTATCCTAAACTAGCTCTTCAAAGCCAACCACCTTCTAGGGATGCCCGACTTAAAGTCTGAGCTCGTGGATTGGATTTGTTAAGCATTCTACAGATGAGTCTAGTGGTGTCGGTTCATGTCCCCTGGAAGCCCGGCCTTGCTTCTCTGAGCAGAGTCTGGGCTCCTCTCCACTAGCACCCTGCCCTGCCGACACCCACGGTGGGTCGAGGTGGCTCGACCTCGATGGTGGCTCACTGTCCATCATGACTAGAAAAAGAATCCCAAGCAGATGTACCCAGAGAGCCTTTGTTCAGCTGTTGGGAGGTAATGCTGTGTGGTTTCCATCAGGCCAGCATGCCCCATATCTCACCTGCTCCATTCTTTAGGTTGTTGAAAACATGTCCCAGTTTTAAAGACTTTCACAGATGACATTTTCACAGTTTCCTTCTGTAACCTATTCCATTATTTGTTTAATAAGTCTCGCTGTCAGAAATGTATTCTTTTGCTCTAATCTAAATCCCAAAATGGCCATTTTCCTCCTTTTGGTCCCCAGTAGAGAGGGGAACAGCTGGCCACCTCAGAGTGTCCTCTCTCCATCCCTTGGATCATGTGTCATCTCCTTAGGGTCTCCGAAAGTTTCTCATTATATTTGTGAGTAAAAATAAAACTTAAA
The DNA here is from genome assembly GCF_002007445.2 of Ailuropoda melanoleuca. NCBI lineage: Eukaryota > Metazoa > Chordata > Mammalia > Carnivora > Ursidae > Ailuropoda > Ailuropoda melanoleuca. The sequence goes on along the minus strand of NC_048232.1, from coordinate 30,051,837 downwards.
CTTACAACTCCCGAGTTTATCACCAGAGTATCCAGCTTCCTTTGTCGCCTCCCGCTCTCCTATGGGTCTTCTCTCACGCTGTTTTCTGTGTCCTTTTGTTACCATCATGGGAAACCGAGCTTACTCCTGCACTCTGTCCTGCATTTGCTCTTCCTCTGCAATTGTAAGCTTCTTGAAAGCAGAGATTGCGTGACTCTTCTTTGCATTGTCTGCGATGCCTACTCCCTAGAAACGGAATTTGCAGCAGCTGCTCTTTACGTTGACATACCTTAGCCCTGTTTGTCTGAAATTGGATCAAAAAATGAGGCTGGTAAACTTCATTCCGACTCATAGGGAAAAGTCTGTATATAGCAGAGGCATTTTAGAAAGAAGCTCAGCACCGACATTTACTATGAAAAGCACAATGCGGAACCGAGAAGATTCTGCGATGTATATACGTTTCAGAGTTCCTTATTCGTCAACAAGGCAGCGGACATTTCTAGGTAGCATTAAAGCATGTTCCATTACATGCATTTCCATGGTGCAATCCAATATAGAAACTGGATTTGTTAGTATTACAGATAATTAGGATAACAGTAACACCAGTAATTGCTGTGAAGGGATTTTTGTATGGCATCATGAAGGCCCTCAAGCTATTCAGGAATTCTTGCACGAAAGAAGATACAGAAACAAGAGTTTTGGTGTTGAAAAGACAAAAGCAAACTGTGTTTGAAATATGTTACCAAACGTCATGTTTTATGAGCACAGAGTGGCAAAACATCAGGACCCAGCTGTTGATTTTAAAAGCTCTTTTCTGAGCCAAGGAGCCCTGCGCAGGGAAGAGCCTGTCAGGATAATCAGGGTGAAGCGCATCGCCCTTGCGATGACTTACCAAATCGTATGCCTGTCCCGGAGATTTCCCCTGATGTCCTAGGAAGTGTTTGGCTAAGTGGAACCACAGAGCTATGTGTGGGCTTGAATATTTAACATCAGAACCAGGCTTTGGCAAGATATGCTGGCATAGCCCTAAAACATACTCTCAGTTCTCTGGATTAAAGGGAAAAAAAAAAAAACCCAAAGCAGAAACCCATGTTAAAATTAGAGTTTACTATGACATGTTTTATACTAACATAATTTTGCCGGAAAAAAATAATACTCCATTTTTAATTGTTGTACACAGCAGTTACCTACTAAACTCCCATGATAAACACAAAGATATTACTAAATAACTATTTACGAAATTTAGTATATCATGTTATTATTAACATTTCTGTTGGGGGAGACATCTTTTATTAAACATTTTAGCTGCACATCTCAACTCTTTCTGGCAATTGATATCAAAGCTATAAAATGAAGATAGCTTACATGTTATAGTTCTATCAAATACTTAGCCTTTTCATTAAGGAAACGAGAAGAAAAGAAAAACCCCACCTCAAGCCATTACTAGTGGCATGACCTTTGCTCAAAAGATCCATGTTTCAACATAACACTCTTGCACCCCTGGGAACAGTAAAGGCCAAAGGGCAGCCCTTTCTGTTAATGGTGGTACATGATTCTAGGACACAGGGTCAGTGGGTATTTCAATTAGTACCAAGAGTCTATTACTGTACCAAAAGACACAAATAAGTAGCTATAAAAATAATCAAATTAGAAAACAAATTAGAAATTAATAAGTCTCATGAAACTGCCTTCCATGACTAGAGACATGTTTAAGTCTAAGCAGGCTATTCTATTTGAAGTTGGTAGAATAAGTTCAGACATTTTCCTAGTTTACTCAGTTCTGCTTGCTATGTGGTTTCTAATTTTTTTCATTTCAGAAGATGTGCTTCTTTGCATTTACCTGAATATGACTTTTTTCCATTTTTTGCAAACCGTAGGAGTCATTTATTGAATTGTTGGTTTTTTGGTTTTTGTTTTTTAAATATTCCTTTAGAGAATGAAAATGTCTTGTCACTTATGGAGCACCTTTTCATGAAAACCCCTCAGTAGTGTTTCTAGTGTCGATGGTCATAATGAAAGGCAGTCTTGGGAGCCTAATTGCGTGTGGCACGGCACGCATCGTAACCCATCACCCACCAAAATGCGCACGCTGGCAGAGGCAAGCAGTGATGGTGGGTGTTCACAGTGCCCCTGAGGTGTTCCGTGTGACTTTGGGTAAACGATACTTTATTATAGTCAGACATTTTGGAAGTAAGATATATAAACACTTATTAGTGAACAGTATTTAATTGGCCATAATGCATAAGTGGGAGATTTCTGCAGCCAAGCCCACCTGCCCCCGACAGGTCATTGTCTCAGACAGACACACAGACATGGGCCCACTGGCAACAGGTTTAAAGACAGTGGAAAAACCGCACCAACACTGCAGTGGGTATAAATCTTCAGTGGTACACCAGGTTTACATCGTTACTGCCCAGACAAATTGGTCATGCCTTTTTATTCTCACAAATCACTCTCTTAATTATCGTGATAGCTTTGTTTTGCAAACAGTGACCTGGACAGAGTGTTTTATTTCAGACGGAACGTGCAGGATGTTGATACTGAGTTAAAACACAGGTTACCAAGATCTTTAAGGTTTACTTTTACTTTGTGTTTCTAAAAGAGAATTTTTTTTAAGGAGAATTAGAGATTGGGTATTGTGGGGGTGTTTGCAGAGTGTTTTCTGAGTGGCCTCTCTTCTGTCCCAGCCATGGGCTTAAAGTCCTTGAGGCTTTCTGAGCTCTTTTTAATGCAAGTGAAATTTCTGGTGTTTCCATCTGCCAGGTTCAAAATGGAATTTAATCTTGAGACTCTGGGAAAGAATTAACATTCATCAGTACTTCTTAAGAAAGAGCACAGTCCATGCTTTGGCACACACCAAGCTTTATTACTAAATTTAATTTTGTTTTCCAATTAATTTTATCCAATAGAACAACTGTTTTCAAAGCTAGTATTTTATCAGCAATAAAGTAAAATCCCTTATTCCTACTTCATATCTTTGAGTCCAGTCATTGACTTTAAGGGAAGGATTACAGAAAGAAATGGAAAACTGGCTGATTTTTCAAGACAAAGTGAGAACATTAACCAATGTAGGGATAAGAGAAGTAGGGAAGGCTTGGGGAGAAAGATTTCATTTTTATATATAACAGGTCCAAATTGTTGTCAGCATATCCAGGTGAGATACCCAGCAGGCAATTAGGTTAATGGACATGGTTTTTAAAAGAGAGGTCAGAGCTGGAGAGGTAGAGTCCCTGCATGAAAATGATTATTGATGTCACGGGATGGACCAGCCTATGGAGGCTACAAACAGAGATAAAAAATGAGTTATAATTTGGAGTTTTCCCTACAAAGTATGGAAAATTCACATTTTAGCCAAGAGAAAGAGAGTTGGTGGAGTCGATTTTTGCAAGAAAATGAAGACCAAAAAGAAGCCACTGACAGCATTGAACTTCTAGAAAATCATTTGAGATTGCAGTGGGAGCCACTGAAGCCAAATTGCTGGATGTTGAGAAGACGGTGTGAAGTGGGAGTGGAATGTCAGTGACCCTTGTGCGATGTTGGGTAGAAAAGGGTAGAAATGGAACTTGGTATTTATGACTCAATTGAATGGGAAGGTCAAGGAAAGGTCATGAAGCTGAGATAAATCAACCAGCAACGAAGGAGGCATTGATGATGTAAGAGGAAAGTAACTCGGGCAGTGAAGTCCTAATTACTCATCCAGAATGAGTGGAGGTAGAGAGGGAGGTGTGCTGGCAGGTGGGTAGAGGGGACTGTGAAATTATAGACACAGAGTTTCCAGCCAGAACAGTTTTGCCTCTTGGGCCGTGATGAAGTTTGTCTCCATACAGCACCTTATAAAATATGAGATATTCAGATTTCAATGAACACATGAGTCTGGCTTTTAAAATTTCTGATTTTGCTGATTTAAATAGAAGCATGTTCTAGCATGCTGGAGGTATAAAGGAAGGCCAAAGCAAAATTTGGTGTCTGCATAGCAAAAGGGAATTGGAAGAGCTGGCAAGCTTAACAGGGATGGGAGGGAGGCTCCATGTAAAAGTGATCAAACTGAGATTTACTTAGCTGTTCAAAGAGAAGACTGGGTGGAGACCTCGTTCTTATTCTCAGAAACACGAAGTTTTATGAGGATGAGTCTGGCCAGTTTTCTCCTACTCTTATGGAGGCCAAAATAAGGGGAAATAAGTTTAAATTAAAGGTGATTCTTTTGTCTGTGTCTTAGAAAGAACTTGAAGAAATGTTAGGATGGGATTCTAACAGGCTATGGAGAATCTTTAAGGGAAAAAAAAAAGACTGTTATCTGTTTTAAGGTAGTGCACATTCAGTTGGCTGAAGTCAAGGATTAAAGGAGGGTGATTTCTTGAAAACTTTCCAGTTAGTGACTTGATAGCTTCAGTGGGTGAATTCAGGCTGTTTGTTTGAGAAATGCTACTATTTGCTTTTTTTAGCCATACAAAAACTATGAAAATAAAGCACTGTGTGTGTGCGTGTGCATCTGTGATGTCTCTGTCCAACTAGGAGGGACATTAAAGTAGTACTTTATGAATTTTGAAAAAAGAACGACTACTTTTATATGTTAGTTTTAGATTGTTTGCAGACAGTGAAAATACAGGTCTTCTTTAGCAGGGGCTACAAAACATGTCTGCAAAAGTCCTCATTGGAATCTGCTTCAATGTTTCTCAAAGGAAAGAGAAAGAAAGAAAGAAAGAAAGAAAGAAAGAAAGAAAGAAAGAAAGAAAGAAAGAAAGAAGGAAGGAAGGAAGGAAGGAAGGAAGAAAGAAAAGAAAGAAAAAGAAAAAGGGAGAAAGACATGGTCTCTAGTTCATTCAGACCTCTGGTTCTGACCCTGATTCTTTCATCTTGCATTGTCTTATTTTCTAGTCGGAATAATTCAACAGGTGCTATTCCTCATTAAAAGCTTTAGGATATCCCAATAGATTACAGACTATGTTTGTTACAGGTGCATTCTGATGACAGTGAATGACCTGAAATTATCCATTTTGTGTTAGTTCCTGGAGATTACAAGAATTATGGCAGTCATAGGCAGTAGTTGTATGCACTTGCCCATCACAAAAGTAAACTGTGGTCATGCTTCGATGTTCTTAATAATGTTAACAATTCAGTGAAAAGAGTCCACGTTGGAGATAAACAGGAACTTTTCCACTAATCTCTCACAGGTTAGTCAGAAACAGGAGGAATGTATTTATGGCCATCCCTTCGTTTTTCTTCATTATTTCGTTGCTCTTTGAGTACAAAGCTGTTTATGTCTCTGCTTCAGGCAAAGGCTCTGCTGAGTGAGTGATTTGCTCTTCGCTGCCTTCCACAAGTTGACCAAGGTCTGTGGTGCTTTAATCAATCAATCCTCGGTCCATGTTCACTCTTTCATGTATTAAAAAAGTAATACTTATATAAAGTAACAAAATAATACTACAGTTTAATTACTTTGGTTTATTATTACTGCTTTCCCTCGGGTATTTATTGTTTTGGGAACCTTTTGGTATGAGAGTAACAAGAAGCCATTACAGAGTGTTAATGTGACTCCCTGGACCCCTCTCCGGGGAGGCGGAAGGGGGAGGGTCCTTACTGCTGCGCATGCCTGGTTCGCGGTCCCGCAGCAGCACATGCGCAGGTCCCAGCTCTCCGAAGTCCTCTGACACAGAGGGCTGCAGAGTGTGGCCCGCACACCAAATGACCTCCCTCCGCCCCCCATCTGTTTAGGCTTTGCCTGTGGCTGCTCTTTCGCTGCAAAAGTAGAGTTGAATACTTGAAACAGACTATTCGGCCCGTAAAGCTGAAAATATTTGTTATTTGGCCATTTATAGAAAAAGTTTGCTAGTGGTTCTCTATCCCACTGTAAATTATTTGGGCCCTGTGTCTTTCTAGTTTTATCTCCCACTCTTGTCTCTTCTTCAGTTGGGCATCCTTTGTCCCAGCCAAACTGACATTACTTTTTTTTTTTTTAATGTAACCACAACATCGTGCTTGTGTTTTCATCTCATGCCCTTTCCTGACCTCTACAAATTCTTCTTCCCTTTTAAGATCCACCACACATGCTTTCTCACCCAAGAAGTCTTATCTGATTCCACCAGTATGGATTACTGTACTTGTAATCTAAGTGTCTGTCCTGCATTTTGTGGGTTCTTCCTATCCCAGTCTGTAGTGTGTCCATGAGCACAGGCCTCTCCCCAGACTTAACTTCCAGGGTAATAAGGGCTCAGCCTCCAGCTGTGGCTGCCCTGAGTCACAGCACAGGCTGTTGGGCTTCAATCCCCATCATCATCAGCCTAGGGAATGACACATGACTTGTTCTTGATGTCAGAGAATACCACATGAAATCACCTGATAATCACAAAAGCATTTAAATTCATCTGTGCTAATGGAGTCCCTAGATGGTTCTAGCTTTCTGTGCCCTGCGTTTCCTTAGACCTCTACCTGCCAGTTTGGGCAACTGTTTCCAGCTCTGAAATGATGGGGTTTCAGATTCCCATGTGGTCATGGCCTTTTTTTGAGGAGCTCGCCCCAGAGTTGGGGGGATGAGTCTGAATTCTGACAGTGCTGTCAGTAGTCTGTGGCCAGCCGATGGCTTTCAACACTTATCAGAGGGCACTTTCATTGCTTGCAGGATCCTTCCAGCCCATTAGGTCAACTTTTAGTGGGGTTTCCTTATTAGTCACTTAAACTTATCTCGTGAAGTCAGAATTCAGGTTAGTGTTGCAAGCTTAACTCAACCCAGATAGACCTCATTCTTCACCTTCCTAGCACATAACACAATTCTAGTTAATGTTTACTCTCAGCACATGTATGTGTATGTATATACACACACATACATACATAAATTCTCCTATCTTTCCCACTCTAGTGGCTATGTCTTATTCATCTTTTTATCCCCTACAGGGTAACATACTGCCTTTTACTCACTGTACACTGTAGAAACATTTGAATGAATCCATTCCTTACCCTCTTGGTATTGAACTTCAACTGAGGACTTCCCCTCAATTCATGCTAACGCTATTCTCTCTTTTATGATGCTTCTCCCTAGTTTGCACTGGCCTAAAAATGAACCTCACCTGGGATGATTAAGTCTTCTTCCACATGCTCCCTCAGTTGGGCCTGTGTACTAGAAACAGCTCCCAAAGGCACTTTACTCCTTTTCTGACGAGTTTTGCAGTAAGTTAATGGCTATATTGTCCTTTCGTCCAGCTGGTCAATAACGGCACACTGTGAGCGGTCAGAGTTTACATGTCGGTAAGATGCCTGGGGGTATGCACCATTGTTCTCTCGTGTTCTTTTACCATTGGAAAGCAATTGCTTTGAACACCAAAAAACGATTACAGAAGATTATACCTTTTAAAGGCAATCTCTGCATCTTGTTCAGTGTGATAACACAGTCTGCAAAATGTAGTGTGACTTGCACAGCAATTACTCACCTTGTTAGATCTAATTTCAGAATGCCTCAATTGCCCATTATTTTAGCACTTTATTTTATTTTTTAATGTACCCAACAGCAGTGTTGAAACTTCAGTTCTCTTAAAGACTGTTGTGCTGGTGCCTATTGATTGCACCAAGCTGTACACAGTTTTTAAAATTTAAGCACTTAGTGGACACTGAGATTAATTTCTTTGTTTACTGAAGTGTCAATTTCACATAACTATGTCGTGCGTTGAATATGGTGACTCTTCCGAATAACCAAAGCTTGCTATGTTTAGGAACCAATTTTTTTTCTACGTTATCTTCAGTATTTAATAGGAATTTTTTAAAAGATTTTTTGTTGAGAGAGAACAAGAACACAAAAGCAGGGGGCAGAGGCAGAAGGAGAGAAGGAGGAGCAGACTTCCCACTGAGCAGGGAGCCCAACATGGGGCTCAATCCCAGGACCCCAGAATCGTGACCTGAGCTGAAGGCAGATGCTTAACCGAATGAGCCACCCAGGTGCCCCTATAGGAATTCTTTTAACGTATATTTAATGATTCCCTATCTTCTTCGGCGGTGTACTCAAATGATAATTAAACTTTACCTGATGGTTCTAGGTCATCTATTTGCATTGGTTATTTCACTGGGTTATTAAGATATAAAGAACTGATTGCTCTTATAGTAAATAACAGATTTAACAGATTGTTAAAATATTTTAGTCTGTTTTTATAAGACTTCATCTGTAGTCATCTATGATTTTTCACTTCTAATCTTGTGTCCTTGATGCTGTTAATATACTGTCTTATGTTACATCCAAGTTCCAGGGTGAATATGTTACAATGACTGACTGCCATCCATATAGAAGCCACTCCTCATGTGAAGGCAGTATTGTGTAGTGATTACAAGTGTTCCCTCTGTTTTAATCCCAGCTCTGCTACCTACCAGCTGTGGGTCTGCAGCAAGTTACTTAGTCTTTGCATTTCTCTCCTCATTTACCTCATCTATTAAAGGGGCATAGTAGTACTCACTTTCTAGAACTATGAGAATTAGGTACATAGGGCAGTGTCTAGTGTATGGAAAGAGCTAAATGGCTGTGTTAGCTGTTTTTGTTGTGAATAACTAATGGATAAGGTACCTCAGAGACCTTGGGATTTTGGCCAGTCATTTTCTAGGTCTGAGGATTACTACCAGTGGAGCCTGATTTTCCTGTCTTCCACTCTTTTTAGATTACCCTACCCTTTTCTAGAAGTCACACAGAGGTAGAATAAGTAGAGTCAGCCTTGCATCTGCCTACATAACTTAATTGGTAGTTAGCCTAAACTAGAGTAAGAGTTATTGGTGTATCTGCCTATGTGTACATGCTGTTGAGTATGTGAATAACCACCCACCCTGGACCATAGCACTGAGTGCTTCCCTTACACCAAATCAGGACAACTCAGAACAGCCCATCACTAGCTGTGGAGACTAAAAAGAACATTTATAACTTGTTCCAGGTCCTAGAGCCAGTAAATGACAGCAGAATCTAAACTTGGGCCTTTCTAAAATCATACAATGAACTAGATTTTTGCCTCCCCTACCGCTCAAAGAACATGGAACTGTTTGTACAACACCTGTCACCATGGGTCTAGTTGGAAGGGATTGCTTATCACCTATGACAAAATCCCACACTTGAAACTCTATGGTTGTTTAGTTCCACACACTGCATTTCTCTTTCAAGATTTGAGAATACTAAATGCCACAATTCCATCCTTACTTTTGGAAAGATCAGATGGAATGATACAATCAGGACCAGCATCTCCAAGTTCTTACCTGCCCGTAAGCCTTCTAACCTCAACACTCTACCCGTCTTTAGTAGGTTCAGGGGCTACCCTGTCCAATATATAAGCCACCGGCCACAACTGGCTCTTTAGATTTCAATTAATTATAATTAAATGAGGGGCTCCTGGGTGGCTCAGTCGTTAAGCGTCTGCCTTCGGCTCAGGGCGTGATCCCGGCGTTGTGGGATTGAGCCCCACATGGCTCCTCCGCTGGGAGCCTGCTTCTTCCTCTACCACTCCCCCTGCTTGTGTTCCCTCTCTCGCTGGCTGTCTCTCTCTCTGTAAAAAAAAAGAAAAAAAAATTATAATTAAATGAAATTAAAAATCCAAATCTTCTGTTGAATTAGCCAAGTGCTCAGTAGACACATGTAGCAGTGGTGGCCGTACTGCACCCACTTCCATCATGGCAGAACGTTCTTTTGGACAGTGTTGTAGAGGGATATTCACAGGGACATGTGATACTTACACAGTATTATGAGCTAAGGTTTGGGACCTGGTTTCCTTGTTTGTCCACTGTGGTACACAGGACATTATCTCTGGGAAGCTTCAAGGCTTCCTCTTGCCTTTCAGAATGAAACCTGGGCTGACCAGAGTCAGGCCTGAGTAGAGGCTACTTTTATGTTTCCTGGACCCCACCTGTGTCTTGCCTGTTCTCAACCATGCAGACAGTGTGAAATGGAAGAGAAAGGAAGCTGTCCAAGAGAACCACAGGAGCAGAGATGCCAAAGAGAGAAGAAACACAAGAGAGATTTCTCTAGAAGTTTCTAGGGTCTCTAACTTCTTCTGTGAAAGTGATTATCTACTTTTGGGGTCTTGATGGTTCTATTTTGCCTTTGAATCATACCAAAACTTCTTTCTTGAAAGGAAATAAGAGATGGACAACTTTTAGGTTTAAAACCATGAGTCACCCCCCATTGTTGGGTTATGAAATCATCTTAATAGGTTGGCATCAGCCATTTTTACAGAGAGTGAGGTAGAATAGAATAGAAAATATCAGAGTATACTAAATATAGAAATTTTTTCATGAGCTCGACTTTGGATATACATATTATATATTTATGTACATTCGTATTGGTTGCTATGTAAAATATTGTGGACTGTGGTCAAAGTCTGAATAATACTGGATTAGAATTATAGTTAACACAATAAATAGAATTCTTTTTCTAATTTTCTAGTGCCTATTTCCGTAATAGTGTTACACGTGCCTTGTCATATGTTTTATGTCATGCTTTTATGGGTATCAGAACCATAAAAAATCCTATATAGAAAGCAGATGATGGTCCCAAATCCTTGAGTATGAGCCACAAGTTTGGAAATCTTGGAAATATATGATGGAAAGAGTTCTGTTCTGAAGTTTGCAGAGTTGAGTGGAAGGAATCCTTTCTGGTTGGTTTTACAGGGAGTGTTGTTTATGTCCTCATGATGTTATGTGTTGGGAGGTGCACACGCAGAATATAACTACTTGTACAAGATAATTACGGAAAATGGAGGTAAAGAGGAGCCTATCCCTGAAAGCAGATCAGAGGTTCCCATTCATTCAGCAAGTTCATGGAGCACTTACTTCACTGGCATTGGAATCAGGGCTAAAGACGCAAAGATGAGTATGATGAGGTCCCTCCCTTCAAAAAGCTTGTTGTCTAATTCTGGAAAGACAAGTCCAGTAAACAAACACCTGCAACGCACACAAGTATAAGACAGCACAGGGGGCTGGTGGGTGTAGGTGTGTCTGAGCCAAAAACGGAGTATTTTCATCCTTGAGATCTTGCCTTGCCCAAACCAGAATTTTCTGCCCCGAGTCCCCCTCATCTTCCCCACCAAGTTGAAAACCTCTGTCCTAGATAGCGAACGTTCTTGGGTAAAGTTCAATGAGATCAATGCAGAGCCATTCACAGGATTTATAAGTAGCTATAAAATGAGATTTTAAAATTCAGTTTGAGTCTTTTCATAGAATAATCATGTTCATGATTCAGCACAGGTTTTTTTCATGTTACATTCATACTCAAGGGCTGCTTTTTTTTTCCCACTGAAAGAATGCTAACAGGAATAAATTGAGTGGGATGAGCCTTCATTGTCACCTTTTTTCTTCACCTAAGTATTTATAGTAAGAAGATTAAATGTGCAGAAGCTGTTCTTCCCATTCATGTAAACCAAAGATACAAGGAATTTAGTAAGTGCCTGGGCGGTGGTTTGGCCTAATGAGAAGAGCATGGAAATGGCAGCCAGGCAAGTTGGAGCCCAGTGGAGTTTGCGGGAGGCTCAGAACTGGAAGCGACCAGCTCCAGCAGCCTGGCTTCTGCTGGGGACCTGGGTGGGGGCTGGTGGGGCGGCTCGGAGCAGGACCTCTTCACATGGAACCTTGACTGGCAACTCTCACCCATTGCTTCTCAGTTTTCTTGAGGGAGGACTTACAATGAAGTCCTTTCCTTTTAACCCCTTACCTCCTGTTGACCATTAGTTCCCATTTACATATTAGGACATGTGGCTTGACCATGAGCGCTCTGTTTATGGACATAGAGTATCGCAGGTTGTTGCTCGGTAAAGAGATGAAGTGTCATCTTTCAGTTGAACGCCTGTCCCTTGTGTCTCGTCCTGTGCCTTGCACAGTTATCAGAGTGGGAAGCCGGTCAGAGGTGTGAGCTGCAACCCTTTTGGACCGCGCTGAACAGCTGTGTTTTGCTGTCGTGCTTTAGGAAAGCGATAGCAGCGGGTGGTCAGTGTTGTGTCCGCCTCCTACTTCTGAGCAGGACGGTCAGCACAGACGGTGCCAGTGTGGAGACAGACGCTCAGCTCCCAGAGGACCTTTCTGTCCCCCAGTGGCCACCACTATTCCACTGGGCTCCTTCCACGGGCTCTCTGCTGCTGCCATGGAAGTCAAAAACACAGCTATAAATACACACACGTATAGATAGCCACACATATTATTGAAGGGCTGTGGTTTTTGAGAATGGTGAAAGGGAAAACTGTGTAAAGCAAAGACGCCCAAAGGAGAGTGTGTCCTGGCCCGCCACCCATCTTCAGCACTTCCTGCTGCCTCTGCTCCCAAGTCTTTTTGGGAAACTGCAGATCCAGCACTTTGACTCCAAGCGTCTCCCCCTGACCTGGACTTAGCTTTCTGTCCTTTCCAGCATGCTGTCTCACTCACCTTCCAGCTCCTAAAATCTCATCTCCTTTATTTTTTTTAAAGATTTATTTATTTACTTATTTATTTGAGAGAGAGAGAGAGAGAGTGCACATGAGTGGGGGGAGGGGCAGAGGGAGAGGGAGAATGAGAATCTCAAGCAGACCCCCCACTGAGTTTGGAGCCTGACTTGGGGCTCAATCCCATGACCCTGAGATCATGACCTGAACTGAAATCAAGAGTTGGACTCTCAACTGACAGGCAGCCAGATGCCCCCTCATCTCATTTATTGTGGTGTCCCCTGTTGTCACTCTCTTTATCCCTGTGGTTGTACTTTTTGTTTCTTTGTTGTCATTTTAGTGGGGTTTTAGAAGAGATCTGGCCTCATGTGTGAGTTCAATCTGTTGTGTTTGGGTGTCTCAGAAACCTCTTTTTACGAAGAATTCCATCCAGGCAGGGACCCCAAACCACTTGCCGCCTCTTACACCTGCCTCACCTTCACGAGGTCTGGTATCGCAGCCTGGCCCACACTAGTTCCTCACTCCAAGCCCATCCCAAGTGCAGGGAGTCTGAAATGCATCTGGTCCAGGCCTCACCTTTCCCTTAAGGATTGCCCCCCTCCTTATTTTCACAAAAAAGTATACATTTACTTTCATATACGACTTCATCTATTTTTTTTCATATTTATTAATTTGAGAGAGAGAGCGTGCCCGTGCTCACAAAGAATGGGGAGGCAGAGGGAGAAGGAAGCACAGAAGGAGGGAGAAGCTGACTCCCTCCTGAGCAGGGAGCCCAACACAAGGCTCCATCCCAGGACCCCATGATCATGACCTGAGCTGAAGGCAGACGCTTAACTGACTGAGCCACCTGGGGGCCCCACGACCTTATCTATTGTTACATTAAATGACTGTTGAGTTTAGGAACCATTTTGCACATCTGTGTATTCTCAATAATTTGCATATTACCCAGCATTTAACAGGTGCTTAATACATAACAATGGTAATTGTCACTACAAATTATGGAAATATGTTACAGCAGTTTTAAGTCTTAACTAACCCATGTGAACTGGGAAGACACATTCTCAACCCAAACCAATGAGGACCCACAGGCGGGCGGGGGGTGGGGGTGTGGCTACTACACCAGCAGGCCTGGTGTCCCGTGCGGTGGGGGTGCAGGGAGGGTATCCCCGCCGCCTGTGCCACCCTGTCTCTCACACACTGAAACTAAAAGGTGGTATGTGAAAGATGGGGACGCCGTCTGGCGTGAAGCAGACTCGAGCAAATGTGCTTTAGTTTCTTACAAGTGTGGCGCAGACTATCAGCACTTGGAAATGACCTGAACCGCTCCCCTGGCCACTGTGGTGCCTTCCCGATGCGGCCATGCCATCGGGGGCGTCTGTTCCGTCCGTGGCTCGGCAGCAGGCGGTCTCCCTTCCAGGCATCCCTGCGTGAGTCCACTGCCGGGAAAGCTGCCGTGTGTGGGCGCGGAGGGCATTCGCCAGGGCCGTAGAGTTTGCAGCCTTTCTTTTCATCCGCGCTGACCAAGAAGAGAGCGTCCGTTGAGTCCGCCCAGCGCGCACTCTAACTGCACGTTTCTGCAGGGAGGTCGGTATCGCCGTCTCCGGTGGCGGTTTCCGTCTCGCAGACCGTCCGCGCCGCGGTGCACACCGTCATTTCTGTGGCAAGTCTGTTTGTCAGAAAACTCTAATTGCTTTATGTGTGAGAACATTAAACTGCAATAAATTTATGTACGCAGCTGCTCCATTACTAGAGAACAAGTTTTATCTCCTAATAAATTGATGTTTCTTTTTAGTGTCAACTAAAACCAAAATTTACATCCAAGGAAGTGAACCTTAACATTAAATAATTGCTTCAGTGCCACTAGTGGTAAGAAGGGGGACTCACCACCCAACTCTAAAAAGGCTGGAGCGAGGGAAATGTTTTTTTTCCTCTGTTAATTGTTTCTTGAAAGCATAATTGCACGATGGCTTTAATTGAAATAGGAATAGAAGCTATGCCCTTTTAAAGCAGATTCTGTAAATAGTGTCATCATTTGGTATGAGTTATACCATCAGGGAAAAGACTAAAAAGCTTATTTATGTTGAAGGATAAGGGGGGAAAAGAGATTTGCTTTGGTGGTTTGTCTGCTGTTGCATTTAAGATAATGGAACAGACACTTAAAATTCTCTGGACTTTGATTAATATTTAATTGATCTTCTCTATAAGACTTTGAGCTAAACTGATTACTAAAAAAAGACACAACTTGGACAGAGGATTTATATGAATTTGACTTACTTCTAGAAGGTCTGAATTAAATCGGCCAAAGGCTGGTTTTCTTATTTCTATGTTTATTATACTGCAAATGTGGTACTCTTTTAGAAATGGTATACATTAAACACTTCGAGTGGCTGATACCGTGTGGAATAAATACGAAAAAGTATTGTGTAGCTTTGTATTCATATTATGAACTGAAAGTTTTTTATATATATGTGTGCATGAGAAAGAGAGAGAAGGAGAGGGGGAGAGATCTCTTTTTTTTTTTTTTTGGAGACAAAATACGTATTTTATTTTATTTTTTTTTAAATGTTTTTTCATTATATTATGTTAGTCACCATACAGTACATCCTAGGGGGAGAGATCTCTTAATTCAAGTATGGCACAGATCAGAAAGCTTTCCCCCAATTTCTTCGCATCAGGCAGATTTGAGCAATAAAACGTTGACATAGGAGCCATCCTGGAGTAGCACTGGGCAAAGAATCCACATATCTACCTTGTCCTAGGCCTATCATATCCTAGCTTGTTACCCTCAGCCTGTCATTTTCTCTCTCTGGGCCTCAGTTCCCTCATCCAGAAAGTGAAGGGATTGGGCTCAATGAATTCAAAGCTACTTTATAACTTGCATGTTCTTTAATTCTAAAAGCAATGACTTTATGATCACAGAATATGGTTTATAGCACAAAATTTTGCTTGGCCAGTCATTCCTTCCATACCATGTAAGTAACACTTAAATTTTCCTTTTCTTTGCCTTTAATCTTCCATTCAATGCTTTTCACAGCCATGTCTGAACTAGAGGACAGGAAGGCAACTAGTCCAAGTACAGATTGCATATTGTTCTATGCCAGTTCTATCAGTTTTCTGGGAAAGGATTAAATATTCCTTTTTTTTTAAGCCAGGGATTTTTTTTTTATGGCGTTTGACTAAAATATTAAATGCCATGATAGAGACCAGCACCCCCCCCCCAAGCACTAGTTAAACAATCTGTGGTGCCCTGGCTCTAGCATTTTGGAATAGTTCTCAAGTTGATGGGATGATTTTTTTGGAAAGTCTCTGCTAGCTACAAAATTTTTTCAAAATAAAAGGAAAATCCTGTGAAAAATCTAGTGAAAAGCATGTTGGGTCTCCAGGGTAAAATTAAAGGGTTTAACTAGAAGATGGCTCTCTTCCTCTTCAAAAAATCTGGCCTTCGTCTTCCATAAAGTGATTTTAAGTTAAAAAGAAAAAAAGCTAAAGTATTATGATCTTTAGTTGGCATGTTTATTTCCTGGCAATTTCTAAAAATTTCACAGTTCTATATATACTAAGAATCTTGTGTAAGTTACATGTACACTATATTTAAAACTTTTTATAGTACTCACAGTCTACTTTTACTATCATCATTACTATAAAGATTTAGTGTTGTTGTGTCTTTGTTTATGGGATCCATTGTTGCTATATCATGGGGTTATCTGGAGCCGACTCCTTGGTCAGAAACATAACCTCCAATTATAACATTGCTCCTATGGGAAAATGTGATCTACTTTATGGTGTGGTTTCACATTGTGGTGAAAAGTAGAGAATGCCTGCATTTTTTAAAGTTTAAGCTTTTCAACTCATTATACCATCAGTTATGACTTGGCAAGATGTGAACAGTGTGTCTTAGTTTGAAGTTTGCTCGTGGATTGGATTTGAGTAGGATTTCAGCCCCTCACCCAAGTGCATGCAGAAAGGATAGTAAATGTGTAAGTCAAACTTAAGCCTTAATTGGAAAATTTGCTACACATTTATACACTCATGTTTTTGGAATGAGAATTTAATTTAAAATGTTATAAAATAAAAAGATCTCTCTTCTGTGCAATGCCAAACATCTTGCTATTCCCAATGTAGACTACAGTTATAGTCACTGATAAATCCTGCCTTTTCTCTTAAGAACTCAAAAGCTTGTTGTCCTTTTGTGCTCCTTTTTGTCATTAATCAGACTTACATTGGGACGCCTGAGTGGCACAGCGGTTAAGCGTGTGCCTTCGGCTCAGGGCGTGATCCCGGCGTTGTGGGATCGAGCCCCACATCAGGCTCCTCAGCTACGAGCCTGCTTCTTCCTCTCCCACTCCCTCCTGCTTGTGTTCCCTCTCTCGCTGGCTGTATCTCTCTCTGTCAAATAAGTAAAATAAAATAAATCTTAAAAAAAAAAATCAGACTTACATTATTGGTGACATTTTTAAGGGAATATTTTAATAACTACTAAGATCCTGCCGACAATCATGGTTTTAAGTTACAAGAACAAAAAACAAAGCTTCTCACGGTTTTTTGGTTGTTATTAAATAATTGAAGATGTCCAGTCAGCTTTTTTAAAAGATAATATCTCTTTCATAATAATATCCATTGGGACTTAGAAACTACATAAGCCAAATAGCTCATCTACCAAAAAATGGTGAGACTACAGAGAACAGTAGTTTTGGTCAAGAGAGGGATAGACCCTGTACTGTGGCTTCTATTCTTTTCCTGAAAAAAGTTAGCCAGACTATAGGTGGGATAAGGAACATATTCGGTAGCAATATTAATCTAACATCAGGAAAATGGGAAGAATAATCCTCGAGGGCTGGACTTAGAAAGGGTAATCAGGACAGCAGAACATCACAGCTGTCATATCTAGTTAATTTAAAATTCCAGTTTTCTGTAAAGTTTTCTCAATTAGTGAAACCTGAGTGCTCATGAAAGGAATTAGATCAACGGCCCCCGAGGAGACTTACCAGCAAAGCGGGTGCACTTGCCAGCAGCCCAGGTATCACAGGCCTGAGGGCCCAGCCTGGAGGGAGCAGAGAAGTTTGTGTTGGGATCTCGAGGGGATTCCCTGCAGCGAGCCTTTAGCAGCAGAGGCCAGCAAGTCACAGGAGGTGCAGCTCTTTCTCCAACAGCACGTTGTTAGAGCCCATGGGTCCCCACTTCATAAGCAACCCCGTCTTCCTTTTTGCTTCTCTGTCGCTGTTACATAGTCACTGTGAAAAGTAAGAGTGGTTCTTTCGTAGGGGTATTGGTTGGAGTTATCGTATGTGCTCATCCCTCTTCTATATCCTTACTGCATGTGATCTGATCCACTCCTACCACTTAAATTATACCCCTGTATCTGTTGATGACCACTGAAGGTATATCTGCAATTTGATTTCTCTCCTGAGCTGCAGGCCTGGATTTATAACAACCTATTCTGTGTCTCTACTGAGATGTCATTTTAGTTCATGTACTCGGAGTTGAGGAAGTGCCTATTCTGTGCTCAGCACTGGGTTAGAGGCGTTCTTATGCCCCATCTCATACTATTGCATACACATGAGACAGATATTATTATTTCTCCTAGAAGAATCAGAAGAAATCACTGCTCAAAATAGAAAGAGAAATTCTAGGCTTTATACTCCATACTCAGGAGAGTGGTTACTGTGACCTCTAAGACATAAGGTTTATTCAGGTAGGAGTTATGCCCATCTGATTTCCAAAAATTTTTGAAGCAGTTTGTAAAAATAGCTGTCAAAACAAAGTTTAAAAGGACACAAAAAGATAGAAGATATACCAGGAAATTGGTGTAAGTAATTATACTTGAACATTAGCTCAGGGATTCCTGGTAGCCAAGGCAAAAAGGACAACATAAAATCCTTACTCTGTAACTAAAGGAAATACGTGTTCAGCCGAGAAATGCTTTCACCAGCACTAACTTCCAGGTCATTTTTAACACACATATTTGTAATAGGGAAATTGTGTAACAAAATGGCGATTTTCAAATGATGGATTGTATAAGATCTATGAGTGCTCTTATTATGATCAATTGTTCATGTGGTAGATGGAAGTATATGAGAGCATCTGTAGAAATACCTTCTCTGGCATTTTATGTTAGGAGTAGTTTTTTACATACATACTTTCCAAATAGAAATTGTTTAACAGATTGAATAATGTTTGCAAATACAGGTTGCTGAAAGCACAGAAATGTTCATATCTATAATCATCTGACCAAAGTTGAAGATTTACATGAGTAAAAATATTTCCCTGGGAATTTAATATAACCTTGAAGTTTTTAGTTTTCTGATCAATATTCCTGACCTTATTATAATAGGAAAATGTTCATAAAGATTTTTGTAAGTGCTTGGGTGACTCAGTCGGTTAAGCTTCTGCCTTCAGCTCAAGTCATGATCTCAGGGTCCTGGGATCGAGCCCCATGTTGGGCTCCCTGCTCAGCAGAGAGCCTGCTTCTCCCTCTCCCTCTCCCATTCCCCCTGCTTGTGCTCTCTCTCTCTCTCTGTCAAATAAATAAATAAAATCTTAAAAAAAGAAAAAAAAAAGATTTTTGTAAACGCCCAAACGAAAGAGAAGACCGCCAGGAAAGGAAAAATTCTGTTTCAGATTTCTCTCAGGAAATTCACCAACAATTTCTATCTAAAACTACAAAACCAGTTCAACGCCCATGTTTTTATCATGGTTTTTAAGAATATTCAAACTATCATCAATTATTTTTATTGCTATCTTGGTAAATTGATTTATCAAATGCCATACTACCACCATTTTTTAATCAATTATAAGAGTCACAATTTTTCCCAATTTAAAATCTCTAATATCAAGATATTTCTTCCAATCAGTACCAGTTTGTCAGCATTTTCTTCCTTTCTTAGAGATTTGTCAAATGTGTCACGATCAATGATTTCTTCAATTCAATGAAATAGTTATGATTGTTCACTTCATACATATTTCTTACATTTTAGTTGTTTGACACACACACACACACACACACACACACACACCAAAACCATATTAATTAAAAAAACAAAAACAAAAAACTTGATTCTGGCCACAAAAGGGTACAGGGTTTCTTCGCTGAAAGCATTGACGTAAAAAGGAGTTGTATGGCTTCGTATTATTGGAAAGATGGAAAATCAACACCTTAACCGAATCCATGTTATGAGAAACCTTAGTGACTTTATGGAAACAATTTAGCAAATTTATATTGTTTCATGTAAATTTGTGTTTATCTAAAACATTTTCAAGTTTGTTAGATGTTCTGCATTTTATCCATCTATTCCGTGGACTCCATACCTCTTCATAAAGTTCTCTAGATAATGTCGTGCCAAGACCGTGGAGATGACATTTTGATGTCAAAACAAAATAATGTAGCGGGAACCTATAGAAACAATGTTTCAGTGACAAAATGAAATGTCAGTGGAGGTCTATTGTAGCATAATGTCAAAACAAAATGTCAGCCAAAATCCATGGAGACACTATTATGATATCAAAATGAAACAATATCAGAGGCAGTCTGTAGAGACATTACAATATGAGGAAAGACAAAACAAAATGAGATCTACAGAGGCCTGTGACTTCTGAGTTTCAGTGAAGCCTCATGTCAGATAATGGGCTCGTGACAAACACGGGTAGTATTTCAGTACAGATCTTGCTTTACTTACAGTGGGGTTATGTCCCGATAAACCCATTGTAAGTTCAGAATATCCTAAGTCAAACATGTATTTAATACGCCTAACTTACTGAACCTCATAGCTTCAGCTAGCCTCCCTTAAATGTGCTCAGAACATTTACATCAGCCTGCAGTCGGGCAAAATCATCCAACACAAAGCCTGTTTGAAAACAGAGTGCTGAATATCCCGTGCAATTTACTGAATACTGTACTGAAGGTGAAGAACAGAACGGTTGGGTAGGTGCGTGATCGTTGTATCAGTTGTTTGTCCTCGCGAGATCCTGCGTCTGGGTGGTAGCGGTGGCCCCGCCCCGGCCTGGCTTTACAAGGGAGTATCACACTGCATGCTGTTAGCCTGGGAAAAGATGTACATTCAAAACTGGACGTACGGTTTCTACTGAATGCTGATCACTGTCACACCATCGTAAAGTAAAAAAAAAAAAAAAAAAAAAAANATTAAGTCAAACTGTCATAAGTTGGGGACTGTCTGTATATATTTTCTTAAATCTTTTTTTTTTTTTTTTTGCAACTCAGGAAAATATCCAAAACTGATTCTTTAGTATAAATGTCTGTGTTCATGCTGATATTTATGTCTACATCTCTGCCTGTGTCTAGATCTAAATCAAGGTCTATGTCTATCTCTGTCTATATTCCTTCTGGGCTTCTGTTGCTACTGCACACATAATTAGTTCTATTTGGTCTTGGCTTAGCTTCCCTGCACACTAGTGTTTGGACATCAGTTGAACGTAAAAATACAGGGAAGGCAGTGTTGCAATCTGCTTGTAAAGGGTCATACTGAGTTTTAACAGATGTCTTGCTCCATTCCTTTCTCCTCTGTCCTCAGGGGTAAGCTGGCACTACCTCTGTCTTGGTGAGTCTTCAGGCATCAAGGCTGGTTTGGCAATGTACACCTGAATTCCTGTGACCTCTGCCCCTTCTGCTCACGATTCAGTAGCGCCCTGGCCAAGTAGTTACTCTGCCTGTTTCCTGGCACTTTTGATAGTCATTGAAAGATCAAAAATTCTATATTTATTGCAGAAAAAACAAATCTTTTTTGCAATCTGTAATCGTGTTGAGTTATTTTCCCCAAAATAGTTATTTAAGTTAGTTAAGTGTCCTTCCAATCCATGAGCATGGAATGTCTTTCCATTTCTTTGTGTCGTCCTCAGTTTCTTTCATCAGTATTTTATAGTTTTCAGAGTACAGGTCTTTCACCTCTTTGGTTAGGTTTAGTCCTAGGTGGGTATCTTACTATTTTGGTGCAATTGTGAATGGAATTGATTCCTTCATTTCTCTTTCTGCTGCTTCATTATTGGTGTATAGAAATGTAACAGATTTCTGTACATTGATTTCATATCCAGCAACTTTACTGAATTCATGTATCAGTTCTAGCAGGTTTTTTGGTGGAGGCTTTTGCGTGTTCTATATATAGTATCATCTCATCTGCAAGGTGTGAAAGTTTTTCTTCTTCCTTCCTGATTTAGATGCCTTTTATTTCCTTTTGTTGTCTGATGTCTATAGCTAGGACTCCCAGAACTATGCTGAATAAAAGTGGCGAGAGTGGGCATCCCTGTCTTGTTCTTGACCACATAGGAAAAGCTCTCAGTTTTTCCCTATTGAGGATGATATTAAATGTGAGTTTTTCCTGTATGGCCTCTATTATGTCAAGGTATATTCCCCCTAAACCTACTTTGTTGAGGGTTTTTATCATGAATGGATGTTGTAATTTATCAAATGCTTTTTCTGCATCTATTGAAATGATCGTGTGGTTCTTATTCTTTCTCTTGTTAATGTGATACATCATGCTGATTGATTTACGAATACTGAATCACCCTGGCAACCCAGGAATAAATCCCACTTGATTGTGGTGAATAATTTTTTTAATGTATTGTTGGATTTGGTTTGCTAGTATTTTGTTGAAGATTTTTGCATCTGTATTCATCAGAGATATTGGCCTGCAGTTCTCTATTTTCGTGGTGTCTTTATCTGGTTTTGGTATCAGGGTAATGCTGGCCTCATAGGATGAATTCAGAAGTTTTCCTTCCTCTTCTATGTCTTGAAATATTTTGAGAAGAATAGGTATTATTTCTTCTTTAAATGTTTGGTAGAATCTGCCTGCGAAGCCATCTGGCCTTGAACTTTTGTTTGTTGGGAGTTTTCTGATTACAGATTCCATTTCTTTGCTGGTTATCAGTTTATTCAAGTTTTCTATTTCTTCCTGTTTCAGTTTTGGTAGTGTATATGTTTTGGAATTTATTCTTTCTTCCAGGTTGTCCAGTTTGTTGGCATATAGTTTTTCATAATGATCTCTTACAATTGTTTGTATTTCTATGGTGTTGGTTTTTACTTCTCCTCTCTCAGTTGTGATTTTATTTATTTGGGTCCTTTCTCTTCGATTAAGTCTTGCTAGAGGTTTATCATTTTTATTAATTTTTTCAAAGAACTAGCTTCTAGTTTCATTGGTCTGTTGTATTGTTTTTTTGTTTTTGTTTTTAGTTTTTTCATCATTCATTTCTGCTCTAATCTTTATTATTTCCTTCCTTCCTCTAGCTTTAGGCTTTGTTGTTCTAACAAATATTGTTAAAATGTCTATACTATCTGAAACAATCTGCATATTTAGTGCAATCACTATCAAAATATCAACATTTTTCACAGAACAAGAACAAATAATCTTAAAATTTGTATGGGGAACCACAAAAGTGCCCAAATAGCCAAAGCCATCCTGAAAAAGAAAAGCAAAGCTGAAGGCATCACAATTCCAGACTTTAAGTTCTATTACAAAGCTGTTGTGATCAAGACAGTGTGGTATTGGTACAAAAATAGACACACAGATCAATGGAACAGAATAGAAAATCCAAAGTGAACCCACAACTCCATCATCAATTAATCTTTGGCAAATCAGAAAAGAGTATCCAATGCAAAAAAAAAAAAAAAACAGTCTCTTCAACAAACGGTGTTGGGTAAACTGGACAGCCACATGCATACACAAAAATAAACTCAAATGGATTAAACACCTAAATGTGAGACCTGATACCATAAAAGTCCTTGAAGAAAGCACAGGCAGTAATTTCTCTGACATCAGCTGTAGGACCTTTGATCTAGATAGGTTTCCTGATGCAAGGGAAATGAAAGCAAAAATAAACTATTGGGACTACATGAAAATAAAAAGCTTCACAAGGAAGGAAACAATTAACAAAACTACAAAGCAACCTATGGAATGGGAGAAGATATTTGCAAGTGACATAGCTGATAAAGGGTTAGTATCCAAAATATATAAAGAACTTATAAAATTCAACACCCAAAAAGTGAATAATCTAATTAAAAAAATGGGCAGAAGACATGAACAGACATTTCTCCAAAAAAGACACCCAGATGGCCAACAGACACATGAAAAGATATTCATCACTTTTCATCAGGGAAATACAAGTCAAAACTACAATGAGATATCTCACATCTGTCAGAATGGCTAAAATGAACACAAGAAACAACAGGTGTTGCCAAGGATGTGGTGAAAGGAGAACCCTCTCGCACTGTTGTTGGGAATGCAAAGTGGTGCAACCACTGTGGAAAATAGTATGAAATTTCCTCAAAAAGTTAAAAATGTAACTGCCCTATGATGCAGCAGTCATAGTACTAGGTATTTACCCAAAGAATACAAAAACACTAATTCAAAGAGATACATGCACCCCGTGTTTATTACAGCATTATTTACAAAAGCCAAATTATGGAAGCAGGCCAGTGTCCATTGATAGACAAATTGATAAAGAAGATGTGAGATAGATAGATAGATAAATAGATAGATAGATAGATAGATAGATAGATAGATAGATAGATAATGGAATATTATTCGGCCATAGAAAAGAATGCAATCTTGCCATTTGCAATGACATGGATGGAGCTAGAGAGTATAATGCTAAGAGAAGTCAGTCAGAGAAAGACAAATACCATATGATTTTACTTTTATGTGGAATTTAAGAAACAAAACAAACGAGCAAAGGAAAAAAGAAAGAAAGAGGCAAACCACGAAACACTCTTCACTATAGAGAACAAACTGATGGTTACTAGAGGGGAGGTAGATGGGGGAATGGGCGAAATAGGTGATGGCGATTAAGGAGTGCACTTGTCATGACGAGCCCTGGGTGATGTATGAAAGTGTTGAATCACTATATTGTACATCTCAAACTAATATTACACTGCATATTAACTAACTTGAATTAACATACAACCTTAAAAAATTAAATTAAAAAAGAGAAAGCATTAAACTTGAAGCTTCTTATATTGTACACCTGAAACTAACATGGCATGTTAATTGTACTTGAAAAAAAAGTTAAGTTTTTTAAAGAGTTATTAAGGTGTCAAAGTCTGAACCACATTTTAGACAGAAGTGAAAATTTGACTGCATGAATCAACTTATAAAGGTCAAATAGTTTTTTATCCACATTTTAAACATTTTATGTGTGGAAGTCATTATTATTGATTTTTTTCTTTAGAAATTTGCAAATGCCTGAAATAGAGAAAAAGTCGAACTAGAGAAGGGAACCTATTACCACGAAATAAGTAAAGATTTTCTCATTTGTTTCAGCTACAGTATAATTTTAAAGTCATGTGTAAATAATATGATACAATAAAGTCTCAATGAAATAAAAATCAACCAAGCAAACCCACAATTAGTCAATATGTTTGCAAAAGTTGACTTTTAGAAGAAAGAAGTAGATGTCTACAAAAGTGCTGCTATTGGGAGTTTGTCCAAAAAAATCAGTGAGAGAGCAAAAGAGCTTTTGGGTATTATCCTGTAGTTGATGGAATAAGATTCAGCACAAGTACTTTTTCCTACTCAAATATTCAGTAATGAGAACTAAAGGTCATGAGAATCTTAAAAACTTTTTAAAAAATTTAAATGATATCCATTATTCCTTCTTTCCAAGATGGAAGAGACTTTAGGGCTTTCTAGAAAGATTTTCACACTAGGGATTGTAACAAACTTACAAAAAAGGACTTTTGCTAAGCTCTTAGTTAATCAGAGTATCAATTGATTCTTCTAAGACTGTGATTATTCAGGATCTTATGCCAGGTTCACTTTGCTTGTATTAATTCATATGCACTAGCTACAGAACTAAATCTCTTAGAAAATGGCATCAGCTTTGTGTGTGGTGAGGATGTGCTGGAAGCTCGGACTATATTCTCAAAACATGCCTCAGTAGCTATAGTTAGGATTGCACTGTGGGAAAAGTCATGAAACATTCCACCGTGAACACCAATGGGATAATTTTAAGAGATCCAAGTGGGAGCTGGTCTCTATTTGGCAGGAGAATTAAGAGTGGAGGCCAGCAAATATTGAAACAGAGGATTAAAAATTATAGATCATAATCACCACTTCGAGCAGTGGGAGTAAACTTGTGTAATAAACATTTAAAGCCAAACTGTGAATTTCATTACATGTCAAAGAAAAAATTATTTGGAGTATAGTGCCAGAATGTATATTTGTGGGAGAAAAGTTTGGAAGACTTGGCTAAATCATAAAACTAAGATTTGCTTGTATTTGGAGCTTTGTAGGTTACAAATTGAATGCTTTAAAAATTTAGTCTCTGAGTCAATATATATGAAAATATTTTTAAATATATATATATACATACACACACATATCCATATATATTTACATATATATTACCATATATAAATATATAAACATATAGCATGTGTAAATATATAAATATTCTAAAAAGTAATTTATATGCATAAGACATATAATATTAAAGAATAATTTAGAAATAATTCTAAAGCTTGCTGAGGAACATGAAACATAAGACAAAGATCAATATAGTGGGAAAGAAAGAGAGGAAAAAATCAAAAGTTCATTCTGGGATGTTCACCATATAACTAATATGTTTTCTAGAAAAAGAGAACAGAGATAATGATGGAGAGATTATTAGAGAAATAACACAAGAAATTTTTCCAGAAATGGAGAACTTAAGATTCTAAATTGAAGAATTAACTAGTGCCCCCAAAAATCGATTTTAAAAGGAAACAGGATTGTAAAGTTTCAGAATAACAGAAACAAAGAGATGATTCTTTAAAAATACATACAAGAAAGAGTTGGGAATCAGAATGTTAGATTTCTCAGCAGCAACACTGGAAGCTAGACGACCATGGAACCACACCTTCAAATATTGAAGAGTAGTGTTTCCTAACCTGTGTCAGTAAGTGGTGATGTAAAGATGCAAGTTTTTGTTTTGTTTTTTTACTTCTAATACTTCCCCTTTTAGGAAGCTACACAACGTATACTCTAACAAACCCCAGGATGATGATAGAGGGAGGTGCCAGGACTTCCACTGTGCAGATTGGAGCATGTGGAAAGAACGCTTGAGTTGGAGGGCTCCAAGAAAAAAACCAGAATTGATGGGCTATGATAGATTGGACTATGAGGAAATGATCCTATAAAGGAACGAGGAATATAAACAGGGAGGAGATATTTGGCTACGAAGGCTATAAAGAGGAGAAGAGATTTGCAAAAGACCTATCTGATAAAAGACTGTTATCCCAAATATGCAAAGAACTCAAAACTCAACAATAAGAAAACCAACAGCCCAATTTTATTTTTTTTAAAGATTTTGTTTATTTATTTTAGAGAGAGTGTGAGTGGGAGGAGGAGCAGAGGGAGAGGAAGTGGGAGGGGCAAAGAATCTCAAGCAGACTGTGCTGAGTGCAGAGCCTGCCGTGGGGCTCGATCTCACATTCCTGAGATCATGACCTGAGCTGAAGCCAGGAGGTAGATGCCTAACTGACAGAGCTACCCAGGGGCCCCTCAACAATCCAATTTTAAAAAAGGATCAAGGACTTCAAGACTTTAACAGTCACCTCACCAGAAAAGATACACAGGTGGCAGGTAAGCATGTGAAAAGATGTTTCACATCACATGTCATCAAGGAAATGCAAATTAAAGCACCAGTGAGATGCCACTACATACCATTTAGAACGGCCAAAATCTGACAATGCCAAATGCTGGTGAGGGTGTGGAGCAGCAGGAACTCAGTCATTGCTGTTGGGAGTGCAAAAATGGTACAGGTACTTTGGAAGACCAAAGTTTGGAGATTTCTTATACAACTAAACATACCTTACAAATCCAGCAGTTGTGCTCCATGGTGTTTACCCTAAGGAGCTGAAAGTTTATGTCCACACAAAAACCTGCCCAAACCCATAGAATACACAACCCCAAGAACAGACCCTAATGTGAGCTATGGACTTTGACTAATAATGTGACAACGTCGGTTCTTGAGTTGTAACCTGTATACCACTCTGGTGGGGGGTGTTCATAACGGGGGAGACTACACACATGTGGGGCAGGAGGTCTATAGGAAATCTCTGTACCTTCCCCTCAATTTTGCTGTGAACTTAAAAAGGCTCTAAAAAATAAAAGTCTTAAAAAAAAAAGACTACAGAGGGTGGAAAAAAATAGAGACAGGTTCTAAGAACACTAAGCAAAAGAAAAACCAAGAAGAAAGGAGATGTCTTAGAAGAAAGGAAATGTAATCGCAGTGCTCCGTTTGAGTTAGTAATGAACAATATTTACCTAAATAATATTAATACTAAAAAATCATTTAAAATTTCTGCTATAACTGGATTGGGAGGACGTGGGGCATGAAAATAGGGAGTGGAAGTTGGGGTTGCGGTGTGTAAGAGGGCTTGTGCTTGCTTCCTCTGCTGTCACAGGAAATCAACAGATAATGTTTAAAATTGTTCGGAAAAATGTAGTGAAAGGCCAGGGGTATCTGGTTAGTTGTGGATTATTGTTAAATCCCTAGTTTTTGTTTTATGTGATAAATCATATTGATAATTTACTTTTAGTAATTTTGGCTACAGTATTAAAAATCGTTAACTATACGGAAGAAAGTGAGCCGAGAATCATCGACGAGAGTGTATCATGAACCAGAAATTTTGATTGATCCGTTCTGAGTATCTGAGGTTGAATTAAAAAGAAGTATTGTAGAAAACAGTGAAAAGCCTTTAGAGTGTTTATCTTGGGATTGGGTAGTCAGAGGGACACAAGGCGATGAAACAGAAGATACTTTAAGACTTTTAGTTAGCATTTCAGAATATCAACCCTACCTAGGCAAGTTTTGCTTTGAAAAAATATAATTTATGAAAGAATGATACAGGTCATTTTCAAAATTTATGAAAGAATGATACAGGCCATTTTCAAAATCTTTCAATGATTCCAAACCAAAATGGTCACACTTTTTGTGTTTCTCATAATAATTTAAGAACATGAAATGAGAAGTTAAACTGATTGATGTTTCTATCTCATTTATTTTCTCTATTTAGATAAATTATTTTTAAGTTGAGACATGGCCAAATTACAAATTGAAGGAAAGCCTAAAAAAATTATTAGCTAATAATTATTAAGTTAATTAAGACATAAACATTAAAAAAACTATCAGTCAATAGAAGTATTCCAATGATCTTTAAAATGTTTAAAAATCAATAATATGTACAATAACAATACGTTTAAAAACCAATAATATCTTCATTTGGGCACATCCAATGTTCTGTTTTCTTAGAAGACTAATAAATGTATGTTTCTGTTTTTATTCTAGTTCTCAGAAACCTTTCAGAGTTAGCCAGTTGTGAAATCACAGGCACTATATCTCCTGTTACATTATTTTCCATTTTAAATCATTTCAGGAAAGCCATATAGAATTTATCCATAATTTAGAATTGATATGAGCATTAAGCACTGTATTGCATTGGAATTTTTATCTTAAAAAAACCCATAGCTTAGTTTTATATAGTATTTTGCAATTATACTGTCATTAAAGAGAGAGAATGCAAAAAAACAAAACGAATGTTAGCCTTGAATTCTATGTAATCATTTCATGATTAAAGAATTAAAATAATGTTTCTATAATTAGTTTCTATGCTTGTATGATAAAACCTCTCTAATATGAAAAGGAACATGATAATCGTTTTATTTTGTCATCAAAACCCATCAGGTTTTATAATTTAATTTCCATTGCTTTCTTATTTAAATTTTCATAACGTACTCCTGATTTTTACTCTATTTTTTCATTCTCCAGAATTTTCACCTATACTCCTGAATTCCTTTGCTCTTTATTCAGACACTCAAATGTATATTTTAGTTTGAAGCACAGACTTTAACTGTGGGTCGCAACTGGCTAACCTTCATATCCCCAGTGGTTTTATTGAATGAATAGCATAATCCATAAACTTTCTTCAGCTCTCTGACCTAATAGAATACCTTGTATGTCCTTGCCGTTTATTAGATGGTTTATGAAAATCATACGCTCTATGAAAAGAAAGTGCACTTGGGGCATTATCTCCAAATTAGAACTGCATCTTGCATTATGCAAAGAGAAATGACATATGTGGTTTCTTAGAGGCAGTAACATTGTATTTTCAAGAATGCATTTAAATTCATAGGTATACCTGGAAAACATTTTCTCTCTCATCATTTATTTGTTTAAAGCCCCACAGAGTGGCCTACTAGGGAGTGAGGAAGACTCGAGGCACACTGCTTCTCTCCCTCTGCCCCCTTGCCCATTTTCTTCTAGAGGCCTGGGGAGGTTCATTCTGGCTTCTCGCACCTTCTCTGGGGACTTAGGCTCCGGCACTCCGTCTCACAATATTCAAAGCTCACTTGTTGGAAAGTTTTATGAGAATATGATTTCTGAAATGAAAACTTTGATAAATCATTTTTCATTGATGGTCTTTTAAAGCTTGCTAAATAATGTTGTTTTGTGCTAAGTTTTAAGCAAATGCCTCATTGGAAGTGTGACTGCAGTAGACTTAGCAATCTTTCTGGGTAGAAAACAACTTGGATTATTTCTCTGAAATTTACTAGTCAGGAAAAGTGGCCTCAGGCTCACAATAGAATGTCTTTTCTTGTGTATTTATTGTTGGGTCCTGAAATTATATATGTCTGTGCACATGTGTGTTCTTTGTAGCTGGAGGAATTCCCCTCGAAAAAGTAAAGCTAAATTTTTCTCACTCCTGCCTGAGACCAGTGACAGGCTAATAAGGAAGAGTGATGATAGTAATAAAATGGGGTGAGGGGTACATTCCTGAGATTTTGCTGCTTATAAAATGATAGCCCTGTTACTGAATGACCACGCAGGGACCCAGAGAGTAAGATCCAGTCCCCAGTCTTTCTGGTGGAGAGAGGTGACCCTCCCTGTGACTCATCACATCAGAAGCAAATGCAGTATTAACAGCTTTGGTGACTAGCTTTTTAACCCAGAAAACATAGCTGTATGTTTTTAATTTGTTATGATTTATTACACTGAAATTGGTGTGAAATGGACAACAAATCATGGGTGTCAAAAATCTGAAAATGAATTTTATCAGCTGAGGAAAGTGAGTGCCTTTGGGATTTGCATAAGTTTCTCATAATTCTTTTCGTATTACAGGTGATGAGCAAAACTGTGAAAATAAACTGAAAATGACATGATATTTCCTAAGTAGCTAATTTCACATGTACATATAGACACTTATAAATATAGCCATTTAGCCTCACTTTAGACTTTCTCTGTAATTCAGAGTGATCTGTACATACCCACAGCAACATTTGTCTAAAAACCTTAAATATTAAGACCATTGTCACATTTCACAAAGGTTTGAGATTGTCTATAGAAAAATTATACATTATAACAAAGTATTTACCAACTTTACCTTTTCTAACTGTGAAGAGAGAATTTATATGTACACACCAATATAAAATTGTGAAGATTGAAGAAAGATCTATCCCCAAATTTCGGATGTTATAAATACCCTTCAGCATTGGGAAAAAAACCCAAAAAACAAAAAACCTCCCCGTGTTAGAAACTAACTTTGCATGCATAATTAATTGGAGCACCATATTCTTGTTTCACAACCAGAAGAGAAATTGAATTCAGGTGTTTGGTGAACATATGGGGGATTTACTGTGAATTTATGACCTGTGGTTTGAGTGTAAAACCCCAAGATACTTGCTGATAAAACTTAATGAAGCTTGTGCAGAGGAGCTATTTTTATTTGTAGTTTGGTAATTGATACATTTCTTGGTTTAACCCTCCCAGCCTTTCCCCCATTTCTCATAAATCTTCCAGCCTGAGAGAGAGAGAGAATGGAAAGCCCTAGTCTTCTTATCCAGAGGACTGGTGCTTACCTCATATGGAAATTCAGGTATGCTTTTCCACAGCATTTCAGGCTGTTCCTTCCTCCCTTCCCTTTTAATCTAGCAGCTGATGCCTTTTTACCTGCGCAGGTAACAGGCAAACCCAAGTGCCGTGGGAGGCAGCACTCTAGGTTCCTTTAAGAGAAGCAAAAGCCTTCAAAGAGGGGTGACACCACTTGACTCCGTCTTAAGAAAGCAAAGATGGAGGCACAACGTAGCTCATCATTAAAATTTTGGCAACAAACGCATTGCCATTTAAAGGTTTTTAGCCCAGGAATCAATACTACTTCCAGGGACAGGAGCCTGCCACACACCCTAGCGATCTCACTCTGCTTCTCTGTTCCTAGGGTTTTACCAAGAATGGTCCTGATTGGAGTGCCAAGAAAGAAAACACATGACAAGCACTCCATTTTAACATACGGGGTGTAATGGGTTTAATGAGAAACCTGTGTTTGCTCCCTCATTTGCAGCAATTAAGAACTCAGTTCTGACATCTGTAGATTATAACTATTTGTCTGGCGATTACAAGATCAGGAATAGTTTATGGAATTGCTAATCAGCGTAGAGAAACAGCTCGGCGAGAAGCGTGTCGTGTACCTGAGTCTCTCAATGGCATCAGCCCCTTAGTAGTTGTGCCAGCAACGCTTTTTAGTTCAGTGACATTTCTCCCCCCAACACTGTAGTCATCACTGTTCAAGAACTTGTTTGTAGCCACTTTATCATGCTGACAATCTGTCTGTTTTGAAAGGA
Source organism: Ailuropoda melanoleuca (assembly GCF_002007445.2). Lineage (NCBI taxonomy): Eukaryota > Metazoa > Chordata > Mammalia > Carnivora > Ursidae > Ailuropoda > Ailuropoda melanoleuca. Next base: position 30,019,901 of record NC_048232.1, on the reverse strand, counting down.
TTACAACTCTGTACATCCGTGCATGACATCACAGTAAGACATTGCTTAATGATCTGAGACACTTGTGGTCATTGCTGGCTGCCTGTTTCTAAAGCTGTGTGACAGGTCTGCCCTACATTATGTTTCCTCCAGTGTCACTTTTTTGCCTTCTCCAGTCCTGGTGTCTGTTTTAAGTGACATCCATCAAATAGCTGAATTTTAGACTTGCCAGTGGTACAAATAAAGGGGCTAAAAGTTTTTCCTTTTCTAGGATGCAGGAAGAATTAATAATTGGACAAGGAAGGGAAAGGTGCTTTAATTTTTCTCTAGTGAAAATATTTTGAAAAGTAATAGTACCCGGGAAGGATGGGTTGTTGACATAATGTACAGGACCTTTAGTCTTTTCATTTGTGTGTAACTACCAAGGAAGTAAAAAAGAGATACATTTCCCTGAAGTAAGTAGACCAAAACACAGGGACCTCCTCCGAAGGGCGAGTTATCTACAGACAGCATCGAGGCTGGGAATAGCCAGAGTTCAGGAAAACAGGGTCTCTGAGTGTCATGGGTGGTGTCCTGGAAACGTTAACTCACTCTCTTCGCCTTTGTCCGTGTGCTGGGACACAGACCATAGTGATGTTTAGAAGCCTTGACGGCAAGCTCCCAGAAGTCTGGGAGACGGTAGGACTTTGAAGCACTGTTGGGTGGAGAAGAAAGAGTTCCTTAAGGGGAGAAGTTGGCAGTCAGCAGAGCTCTAGGGGGCCCCCCTCTGGTGTAGCATGGGACCCCTGGGGGAGTGCTAGGAATAGGTCAATAGGAGTACGCTTTGAGTGTGGAGTTGCATGATATCCAAGATCTCAGATAGAATTTGGAAATTGACTTTTGTGGGTTTTTTTAATTGGGAAAAGAATAATGTCCTTTTGCATTTCCAGTAATTGGATGCCAAGTGCAGGTGTGAAATCCAGTAGCCTTGGAATAGAATTTTGTACTTAGGCCAAAAAGTAAGGGTTGCTAGGGTTGAGGAGTGTGTAGCAAAAATGGAAAGGCTGAGGATATAAACTGATGTGATTAACAAAATCTCACTGTGCATACCTGTTCTTTTGTAAATTAGGGATTTGAAGGACATATGTTAAGTCCCGAACTCTGGACAAACTCAGTAAAACCAGTTTTACCCAGGAATATCTCTTTGAGAATTTATATCGGATCCTAGCAGGTCACACATCTCTGCCAGGAAGAGAAACTAGGAGTGAGCCGTTGAGTTCAAGTTTACTGAATGACCTGGTTCCAGGTCTGTATTCACCACACTCTGAGAAGATACCCTCATGGCTGCTTTGGTCTCATGAGGACTGATTTTCAGAGATCGCAGAGCCAGAGTGGGTATCTTGGGTAAAGTGATGAGGAAAGTGACTGAAGGAGTCATCCTAAGCAATTGGGTAGATTTCCATGGAGTGTTCTTGGCGATATACTGGTGCTCAGTGGAAAGCACATTTGATTGGTTTCTTGTGTTAAGATCTGGCAGTAACCATCTTTCAGGGACATCTTCTGCAATAGTAGTTACCTTGTGCAATTTTTCTCAGAGACTAGAACTTAGGAGTGACTAACCATATAACTGATAGTGGTAAAACTCATTCATAAAATATGATTCCTCTCTTGTATTCTGCTCTTCTAACCAGCATGCTTTTGCAACAGGCAATATGTTTGGTTGCAACTGTGGGCAGGGCTTAAGCCTTGGTGCGTCTAGGCCACTTTATTTCATTTAATAGGTATGTACAGCCTCCACCCCACCCTGTCAACACTATCTAAGGTGATGTGGTGGTGCTGGTGGTGGTGGTGGTGGTGGTGTGTGTGTGTCTGTGTGTAGGTGTGTGTTTAAGTGAAGGAGGTTTAGAGTGTCTATTTGTTATCTTCTGTTTGTTATCTTTTGTTGCAGTGGAGCACAAGATAGCAAACCCACTGGGCAAGCACATTTCAAACCAGTTTGCATCACAACCACGAACATCCTGTGGGCCACATCAAGACACATGGCCAAGGCCAGCATCACTGGGTATTAGCTCTGTTGCTGCATAACAAATTAACACAGTCTTAACAGCTTCTATCAGTTTCTAGGGATCTGGGGTCCAGCAATGTCTCAGCCGAATCCTCTGTCTAGGGTCTCATGCAGGTGCAGTCAAAGGGCCAGCCAGGCTGGGGTCTCACTGGGAGGTTCTACTAGAGAAACGTGTGATTGCCTGCTCCTGGACTTGCTGACAGCATTCTGTTCTCTGCAGCTGTAGGATTCGGGGCAGCTCTCTTCAGAGCCAGAAGAGAGAGATACGGGCTTGCAAGATGGACACTGCATTCTTATATAATCACGCAAATGTAATCATATCCATTCCTTCACCTTTGCCCCGCTTCATTGGAAGAAGCAAGTCTCGGGCCCTGCCCACACTCAGAGGCGGGGAGTTGTACAAAGCTGTGAACACTTGGAAGCGGGGATCATGGGGCCATTCTGAAGTCTGTCCATTATGGGTATTCGTGTAACAGTTTACCCTGCCACAGGGACATGACTTATGGAAAATATATATATATTAAATGATTGTGATGAATTTGTGAGCTTAAGAAAGAGAAACACATGCACGTGTAAGTGATAAACACTGTAAAACAATGTTCACTGGTAGAATCAGAAGATGGAAAGGAAAGGAGAGGATATTGCAGAAAGATACAAGTGAACTTACCTTCATCTCTTGTCTTGTGCTAGAAGTTATAATCATCTCTCCGTTCTGGGCATTGTGGAAAGCCTGCCAGTTTCTTCTCTCCCTTCTTTTATCTTCCCCCTCCCCTTTCATGGTTTTCTTCCTTCTATGGGAAAACTAGTATGTACCAAGGTGGTACTTCTTGTTCAAAAAAATGAGTGGTCGTTATCCCTTCCATTGAATTCTGGATCTTAAAGTTATGCCCTCTATTCCAGCTTTCCAGATTTCTTTTGCATAATTAAAAATGCAAATGTTAAGGTATTTTTAGTCCATAAAGAATTAATCAGTCACATCACAAACTCCTCTCTCCCAGCATATGTTGGTCTGAAAAGACAGGTCACAACTCAAGCCTGCAGGGCAGTATACCCAGGTTAGATTAGAAGGAGCAGACAGTTTTGAAGAGGCAAGACTGGATGGCCAATGCCTAGTTGTCTTTTTAAAAAAATATTTTTGTTCCTTGGGCCTGTTACTAGGGGATCGCTGGCTTTATATGTTGCCTAGAAAAGCAACATATAAAACAGGCAGCATCCACAGAATACAAAGTAGAGGTTGCAAGCTAGCTGCCTACAGACCTATTTGGTTTTGGTTTTTTGTTTTGTCTCACCTAGGCTCGAAAAAGGAAAGTAAGCCAACATTTAAAATTCAGGGAATAGGGGAGAAAACTATAGTTCTGACTTCTCTTGTTTTTGGAAGGCAACCCCAGGCTCCCATCCCTGCAGGACAACAATCTACTGGAACCAAGTAAGGGCCTCCCTTTCCAGGCCAAACATATTACTCCCATTTGTCAGAGAATGTACACGGCTCTCCCAAGGCCGTGGGATTTCCTTCCGTCCTTAGTTAATTGCCCCACGGGCATTGGAATTTGCCCCGACGATGACGTGGGCAGGCTGACTTTCTTTCCCTTTTTTTTTAAGATATGAAATACTGTATTTCCCAATTTAAATATCTCGATTTTTTTCTGATTATAGAAATGACACATACTAACTTTCTAAGCATTGCCCGTGTGGCACCTGCAGGGCTTTCACATGCATGCAGATTCCTGGGACCCGCCCACGACTGACTGAATCAGAATCTCTCTGGGCGAGTCTGAATCAGGCAGCGTTTTTTATGCAAGTGCCCTGCATGGATCGCATGCACGCAGGAGAGCGGCTGTTGATGTGTCTTTTCTCACTCGTTGGACCTAAGGAGATGGTTGGATAGCGTGCCTGTGGGGCCCAGGTGCAGGACAGGGTCAGTGCTCACCTGCCCACGGGACCGTTGCTCCAGTTAGCGGGAATTGCTATGCTCAGCTGCGTTTGCAAAGCATGTTGCAGCGTCCATTCCGAAGGCTATAAAGCCAGCACTCTAATGTACCTCCACCAGGGAGGTACAAACCCCATGGTAGCTACGGATGGGAAAGATCTGAGTTCCATATAATCCAGGGTTACACTGTACGTGCCGGACTAAGAATCTCTGTGGTGCGTGATTCAATGTATCCTTGTTTTAATGCTGTCAGAAAGACTTCCAGATCATTACTGAACCAAAACCAACCGCCTTCATTTAGTTTAGAATTTATATATAAATACACACACAACACACACACGTGTAAAATATAAAAGAAAGTTCCAATTGGACTAAAACTAAAAGAAAAAAAAACAATGTATAAAGTAAGGCTGCATTAATGTTAGACTTAAATTGTCTTATGTCTGTGTGCATTCTTATGAAAAACTATTTCTGGGAGGCCTGGGGGGTGGCTCAGTTGGTTAAGCATCTGCCTTCGGCTCAGGTCATGATCCCAGGGTCCTGGAATAGAGTCTTGCATCGGGCTCCCTGCTCAGTGGGGAGTCTGCTTCTCCCTCTGCCTGCTGCTCCCCTGCTTGTGCGTTGTCTCTCTCTCTCTCTCTGGCAAATAAGTAAATAAATAAAATCTTAAAAAAAAAGAAAAGAAAAGACTATCGCTATAATTGCCCTCTTCGTCCCTCCTTTCTGTAGAAATTATGATTTATTGGCTTCTCATTAAGGGTTGTATTGTCTCTCTCACCATCTGATTGACTCATGTGGTATCTTTGTTATATTCTCCACACACACACACAATAATGGGCAACTTTAAACTGGCAATGAACCTAAATATAAGTTGATTGGGATGTGTAGGGATTAGCCACTAATGCTAATGAATATTTAAAATTTCCTTTGGCTTTCTTGGCACAAGAGCTAACCGAGAACTTTAGAAGTCCACATGTGAATTGTTGGCCCATTACAGACTGGCCTGAGAAACAGAATGAGCAGTTGCAAGGGTTGCATTCTTGAAGCCAGGATTTCACCTTCAGACTGCCAACTGTTGTCCCCCAAGGATGCTTGATGGTCTTCCAGTCTTTGGAAGTCCTCATCAATCATGAAAACCATTGCAGCCTGTTTTTCAATTTCAGTCCTTAGAGTGGCTTTGCTAGTCTTAGGCAAGTGGGTTGCCGTTCTCTAGAGCAGAGGAAGAAAGGAAGCAAAGGAAAAGATAGTGAAGCAGTCTCTCACCAGCTGCTGAGATTTAAAATGAGGGCAGAAGTGACTTCCAAAACTTGGCTGTTTCTGTGAAAAACATTGAGGTCACCAGAATTTAAAATTAAGGACACCAGGTCAACTTCCTGTGCTGGGCGATCTGCACTTTCAATTAACCGCAAATAATAGGAGATCAATTTTCATCAATGGTTTGGACTTCATGAACCTAATAATTATAGGGTTAAAACTGTCTATGCTGCATGAAAATAATAGGGGTGTATTTCTAGTTAGACCTGTAAAATACTTTGTCAGTCAAGCCTCCTACAATCCTTATTAAAAGCTATGAAGAAGTATTCCAGGAACAAAAAAGTCACAGTTGGAGAAACAGCAGTGAGATTAATGAATGCTCGCTTCCTATCTCAGGAACTATCTTCATGCCTACCTTACCACAGCTTCACGTGGAGAGCGGGAGTTCGCTGTTACGTTTGGTATTACGTTGGGAAGCCATTAATGAAAATGTATGTGCTCAAAAATATAAGGTGCTGTCTATGTTTCTTAAAAACCAGTGGGAATAACAACCTTGTCAGCTCAAGAGTATGGAGGAGAAGTTTTAAACAGTCTCCAAATGTGGGCTGAAGCCTTGTCAAGCAGCACATTTTACAGACCCATTAACCTTTAATGTTCTCGGGGCGATCCGCTCAAAATATTTATCAGAAGAAAAAAGGGAAGACAGGCTTTTATTGACTGGAAAAATAATCAAACTGAGAGTATTGACAGAATGTTCCAGAAGCTCTAATGAAATTAATAGCAACATAAAGGTGGTAGGGATCTACCCAGTATATTAAATGATGAAAGAAAGATTATCCCATATTTGTGGAAGACATTAATATTGTCATATATGTGAAGATTTTCAATTTGAGATTTTTAAACCTTTGAAATTCTTCAAAACACATGGAATTATATGAAGATATATATTAGAGAATTTTATATACTCTACTATGGCAGACTTTCTGTTTCCAAGCTACCTCTGACAAATTACATGACCCAGGGGGATGTCAGCCAGAACTCAGAATCACACTGAATAACCAGGGTAACATGTTTTCAGTGAAGAGATCCGGTCTTCTAGTAGCTTAGTAGCTTGGAGGGTACAGATGATAAATGCAAGGCTCAATTCTTGTCCTCAAGGAGTCTGATGTTTTGTTGGGGAGACAGCATGTACCTACTGTGCTCGAATAGCTCTCCTGTTAGGACGTGCCTTCATCCTCAGGGGATGACATAGACCAAAAGTGCCAAGGGATTTAAGATTATTTTAAATCTTGGCCATCTCTGCAACTCTTGCAAAATGCTGTTTTTAAAATCTGCATGATTTTATAAAGCAGGGGCTTTGGAGTCCAATATGTGTTTTACTGACACAACATGGCACAATGAAATCAGGGCAGGACTGGACACCAGAAGAATCTTGACTCCAGCTTCACCTCCCCATTGACCAGCGGGGAGACTGCAAACAAGTCACTTATCTTCTTCGAATGTCAGTTTCTACATTTGTGTGTGTGTGTGAGAGAGAGAGAGAGAGAGAAACACTACCATCTGTACCTATCTTAAAAGCTTTTTGTGAGAATTAAAATTTAATGCAATAAAAAAGAAGGCAACATTATTATCAGCTGACTGGTAACATCAAACTACCACCCAAAGTTATTTTTCAAATGCTTGTCATTTATGCTGTGAGAACTGCATTTTGTGTATAGACCTCTGATAACCCTAAATAGGAACTTTATGTGATGGCATTATGAAAACAATACTGCCTGTTTGTGAGGCTGTATTGTATGGTATTACCTCACTTGATTGTTGCCACTATGATATTTAGAGCAAAAATGATTATCATGTCCACTTCATATATATAAAACCCCCCACAACTCAGAGGTATTAAGTGCCTTAGTCTAAGAAGGTGGAGGAACGAGGACAGGACCCTGGTATTTCTGACTTTTATTGCAATGTCCTTTCCAAAAAAATTTTGCTGCCAGCACCTTGCCAGATTACAGAAAGGAAATGAGGCTTGTAAAGTACTGCGTACAACAGGAATGTCTAAACATACTGCTTGCCCTCTGAATATCTGAACTAACTTCAGTAAGTCTTAATCATATGAACAAAATGAAAGCATTTTAAATGCCCAGATATTGTTCTATAAACTCGCTGCCTCTTAAACAGTATCATTCTACAGCAAGCTGCCATTTTCCTCCCCTAGCAACTGCAATTCACAGATTGTATCTCTGAAGGGTGTTCATTGTTGCCTCTTCTCTCTTTTAGCAACAGATCAACTCCTAGCAACCATGATCGGATACAACGTCTACGGCAAGAATTTCAGCAAGCGAAGCAGGATGAAGATGGAGAAGATAGGCGACGTACCTACAGCTTTGAACAGCCCTGGGTGAGTGTCTGGTTCTGCGGCACAGCAAATAGTCTGACGACTTGCCTGCGGTAAGAGCCACTAAGCTCTGACCTTCGTCCTTTATGAAACAAGACAAGATGGAGCCAAATTCCTTTGACCTTTAACATATTGACCTTTTCCTCATTTCCATCTGGGTTTCATCATTGCTAATTTCATTTTATATCTTGTTGCACCATCTGTCCATTGCATAATCAGTTTCATTTGCCTTATGACAAGACATAGCAAAAGGATTCTTGCTGTCAACTATGCACTTTTTTTAACTTTAGTAAATATTTTTCTCTATACATTTTTCTCAGAATCGGAGCCAGAATAAATTAGTTCAACACATGCCTATTGTGAATCTACTATACGTGAAGTATAGTATTTAGCAATTCTTGATTCTTTATTCTCCCTCATCCCCTTTGTGTGTTTGTTGAATCCCTCTGGTTTATCTGCCCATATCCCTGTTCCAGCATATCCGGCTCACAGCCATTGCAGTCGATTTTTCTTTTCTTTAAAGATTTTATTTATTTATTTGGCAGAGAGAGAGCACAAGCAGGCAGAGCTGCAGGGAGAGGGAGAGGGAGAAGCAGGCTCCCCATGGAGCAGGGAGCCCGACCTGGGGCTCGATCCCAGGACCCTGGGATCATGACCTGAGCTGAAGCAGACGCTTAACGACTGAGCCACCCAAGCGCCCCACAGTGATTTTTTTAAAGCAAAACTTAAATGGCTTCTCAGGGCCCATGAGAGAGAGTACAAATTCTACGGTGTGGTGCGCTAATCCCCCTCAGTCCAGCCCTGGACTTGTGCTCTGTTCTTGTCTTTAGCCTTGGAGATGATAGCATTTCTGGGATTGGGAGGCATTGCAGTAGATTGGGGGGTGGGGGTGTTCAAGATGACAGGAATTTTGAAGAATCTCTTTGGAAACTTGAGAGAGAATCAAATAGAGATGAACATATAAGCTGCTTGAGGTAGGAAGTTCTAGCTGAGAGTATTAGTAAATCTAGTCAACATGGTACCATGACCATAGCCAACAATGCTTAGGACTGGGAATAGAAAAACAATTTTTTGATTAATTCCGTGGTGGGGATTGGCGAGACAGACATGACAAAGTCAGAGAAGGCACTCTGGAGGCCTGGGGAAGATGCTGGTGGAGCATCGCCCAGGCTGGACAGGGTGGTGAGCGTAGCTCCAGGACGGGGTGGTGAGTGTAGCTCAAGGACAGGGTGGTGAGTATAGCTCCAGGTCGGGGTGGTGAGTGTAGCTCCAGGAGGGGGTGGTGAGTGTAGCTCAAGGACAGGGTGGTGAGTGTAGCTCAAGGACAGGCTGGTGAGTGTAGCTCAAGGACGGGGTGGTGAGTGTAGCTCAAGGACAGGGTGATGAGTGTAGCTCAAGGACGGGGTGATGAGTATAGTTCAAGGGCAGGGTGGTGAGTGTAGCTCAAGGACAGGGTGGTGAGTGTAGCTCCAGGACGGGGTGGTGAGTGTAGCTCAAGGACAGGGTGGTGAGTGTAGCTCAAGGACGGGGTGGTGAGTGTAGCTCCAGGACAGGGTGCTGAGTGTAGCTCAAGGACAGGGTGCTGAGTATAGCTCAAGGACAGGGTGGTGAGTGTAGCTCAAGGATGGGGTGGTGAGTGTAGCTCAAGGACGGGGTGGTGAGTGTAGCTCAAGGACGGGGTGATGAGTGTAGCTCAAGGACGGGGTGATGAGTGTAGCTCAAGGACAGGGTGATGAGTGTAGCTCAAGGATGGGGTGATGAGTATAGCTCAAGGACAGGGTGGTGAGTGTAGCTCAAGGACAGGGTGGTGAGTGTAGCTCAAGGACAGGGTGGTGAGTGTAGCTCAAGGACAGGGTGGTGAGTGTAGCTCCAGGACAGGGTGGTGAGTGTAGCTCAAGGACAGGGTGGTGAGTGTAGCTCAAGGACGGGGTGGTGAGTGTAGCTCAAGGACAGGGTGGTGAGTGTAGCTCCAGGACGGGGTGGTGAGTGTAGCTCAAGGACAGGGTGGTGAGTGTAGCTCCAGGACAGGGTGGTGAGTGTAGCTCAAGGACAGGGTGATGAGTATAGCTCAAGGAAGCATTGCCCCAATTGCCTGGGAGGTTGCAAGAAAGGTTGGTGGTCTAGGGGTTAGAAAGCGTAGGGGGCTGTGGTCAAAACTATATATTTTTTAGAGTCCAGGATCTTGGAGGTGGGACAGCTCTGGATGATTTGAGGTCAAAAGTATGCCATCCATTTGAGTTCCTGAAGTAGACAAGAGATTAAGGTCCAAAAAGTTAATGAGTTCAGTTCAAAGTGCTGGGATTATAATTACACTAGATAATTTGAGAAAGTAAGGCTAGAAGGAATAGTAGTGTTGAAAAAGGTTTAAAGTGAAAAAAAGAATTCCAACTGACCCAGAACTGAGAGGTTGGTTATTTTGTAGGGAAGCAGAGATAAAGGTAGAACGTAGTTGGAGCTTCAAAGCTAGATCGGAAGTTTGAAGAAAGATGGTATCAGGACGGAGCAGACCTGGCTCTTCAGGCCTATCTTCTTGTGTTGGAAACAAGGGAGTTAGGGTAGGTGGTTGAGTGTCAGTCATTAAACCCTTTGTTAAAATGAAAATTTAAGAGGAAGCTGAGTGCGTAAGGCAAAGCAGATACAAGTAAGTGTTCTCCAAGTGTGGTCCACAGACCAGCACCTTGAACCGTCACTTGGAAGCATGTTATAATTGCACATTCTTGGGCCCTGCCTCAGACCTACTGGATCTAAACCGCTCTGGGTGGGGTCCAGGCATCTGTATTTTAACAAGCCCTGGAGGGGTCATTCTGGAGCCTGTTGAACTTGGAGAAGCACTGCAATAGAGCTGAAGTCACCTCTGAGGTCCTTTTTGGTCCTAAAATCCAACACCCTCAATATACTCGACACAAGGCCAGACACCTATAAACGTTTGGATCGTGGAGTTTAGTGATCAAACTGGAGTCAGTGGAAGATAATTTTGAAAAAGTGAAGGAAAAATGGGAGAAGCAGTGCTAGTTTGAAGGGCTTTACCTCTGTTCAAGAGAGGAAGGTGGAGCCTTGGAGCAGGCACTCGGCAATATGAGACCAACATCCGAGAGTAAAAACTCCTTGTGAAATCAATCCTAGCCTAACTTTGGGAGGTTGTCAAACAAGCTTAGCAGATATAATGTCTAAGAATATCTGTAATTGTGTTTCCGCAGCAATATTACTATTAATGGTATTGTTTTTCTAAAACATTTATTTTTTAGATGATCGAGTAAATTGAGTCATTCCCAGGTAGCAACATGACAGAATTATGTTGGTCTATTTATATTGGTTAGCATAATTGACTCAATCTCTTCCTACCAGGTTTCTTAAAGCAGGGTTCTTTTTTTTTTTAAAGTTTTTAATTTTAATTCCAGTATAGTTCACACAGTGTTATGTTAATTTTAGGTGCACAATATAGTGATTCAACACTTTCATATAACACCAGGTGCTCATCACAACAGGTGCCCCCTTTAATCCCCATCACCTATCTCACCCATCCCCCACCCACCTCCTCTCTGATAACCATCAGTTTGTTCTCTATAGTTAAGAGTCTGTTTCTTGGTTTGTCTCTCTCTTTTTTCCTTTGCTCATTTGTTTTGTTCCTTAAATACCACATGTGAGTGAAATCATATGGTATTTATCTTGATCTGACTGACGTATTCCGCTTAGCATTATACTCTCTAGCTCCATTCTTGTCATTGCAGATGGCAAGGTTTCATTCCTTTTTATGGCTGAGTAATATTCCATTGTGTGTATCTCACAACTTCTTTATCCATTCATCTATCAGCAGACCCCTGGGCTGCGTCCATAACTGGGCTATTGTAAATAATGCTGCAGTAAACATTGGGCATAAACATTGTGTCCCTTTGAATTAGTCTTTTTGTATTCTTTGGGTAAATATCCAGTAATGTGATTACTGGATCATAAGGTAGTTCTAGTTTTAACTTTTTGGGGGATCTCCATACTGTGTTCCACAGTGGCTGCAATTCCCTCCAACAGTGCATGAGGGTTCCTTTTCCCCACATCCTCACCAACACTTGTTTCTTGTATTGTTGATTTTAGCCATTCTGACAGGTATGAGGTGATATCACATTGTAGTTTTGATTTGCATTTCCCTGATGATAAGTGATGTTGAACATCTTTTCATGTGTCTGTTGGCATCTGGATGTCTTCTTTGGAGAAATGTCTGTTCATGTCTTCTGCCCATCTTTTAATTGGGTTATTTATTGTTTGGGTGTTGAGTTGTATCAGTTCTTTATATATTTTGGATACTAACTCTTTATCGGATATGTCATTTGCAAATAATTTGGTAGGTTACCTTGTAGTTTTGTTGATTGTTTCCTTTGCCATGCAGAAGCCTTTTATTTTGCTAAAATAGTTTTTGTAGTCCCAATACTTTATTTTTGCTTTTATTTCACTTGCCTCAGGAGACATATCTAGAAATATGTTGCTACAGCCAAAGTCAGGGAAATTACTGCCTGTGCTGTCTTTTAGGATTTTTATAGTTTCAGGTCTCACATTTAGGTCTTTAATCCATTTTGAGTTTATTTTTGTGTATGGTGAAAGAAAGTGGTCCAGATTCATTCTTTTTTTTAAATTTTATTAATTTATTTGAGAGAGAGAGAGAAGGAGAAAGTGAGCATGAGCAGGGGGAGGGGCAGAGGGAGAGGGAGGTGGACTTTCCACTGAGCAGGGAGCCTGATGCGGGGCTCCATCCCAGGACCCTAAGATCATGACCTGAGCCAAAGGCAGATGCTTAACTGACTGAGCTACCCAGGCACCCCTCCAGTTTCATTCTTTTGTGTGTGGCTGTCCAGTTTAACCAACACCATTTGTTGAAGAGACAGTCTTTTTCCCACTGGGTACTCTTTCCTGCTTCAATGAAGATTAATTGACCACATAATAGTGACTTCGTTTCTGGGTTTTCTATTCTGTTCCATTATCTGTGTGTCTATTTTTGTGCCACTACCATTCTGCCTTGATCTCTACAGCTTTGTAATATAAGTTGATGTCTGGGATTTTGATACCTTCACTTCTGCTTTTCTTTTTCAGGGTTGCTTTGGCTATTTAGGGTCTTTTGTGATTCCATACAAGTTTTAGGATTGTTTGTTCTGTGAAAAAATGCTATTGGTATTTTGATAGGGATTGCACTAAATGTGTAGATTGCTTTGGGTATATAGACATTTTAACAATATTTGTTCTTCCAATCCATGAGCATGGAATGTCTTTACATTTCTTTGTGTCTTCTTGAATTTCTTTCATCAACATTTTATAGTTTTAGAGTATAGATCTTTCACCTCTTTGGTTAGTTAAGCTTATTCCTGAATATTTTATTGTTTTTGGTGCAATTGTAAATGCGATTGTTCTCTTATTTTCTCTTTCTGCTGCTTTATTATTACTGTATTATTAGTGCAACAGATTTCTGTACACTGATATTGTATCCTGTGACTTTTACTGAATTCATTTATGAGTTCTCATAGTTTTTTGGTGGAGTCTTTTGGGTTTTCTACATATAGTGTCATGTCACCTGGAAATAGTGGAAGTTTGACTTCTTCCTTACCAATTGGGATGCCTTTTATGTCTTTTTGTTGCCTGATTGCTGTGGCTAGGACTTCCAGGACTATGCTGAATAAAGCTGGTGAGAGTGGACATCCCTGTTGTGTTCCTGACCTTAGGGGGAAAGCTCTCAGTTTTACCCCATTGAGAATGACATTCTCTGTGGGTTTTTCATATATGGCCTTTATCATGTTGACGTATATTCCCTCTAGGCCTACTTTGTTGAGCGTTTTTATCGTGAATGGATGTGTACTTTGTCAGATGCTTTTTCTGCATCTATTAAAATAAGCATATGGTTCTTATCCTTTCTTTTATTGATGTGATGTATCACGTTGATTGATTTGAAGCAGGATTCTTTTTTGAGGTGGGGTAAACATCCTTAGCTATGTATATTTGCACAGAAAGGCTGAAAAGAGGAAAGAATACAGTGGCCACCTGAAGGGGAAAACCAACCCTATATGAAAAAGTTCTAAACACAGAGTTGAAACCTGCAGGAGCCTGCCTGGGTTTCTCAGTCCCCATACCACACCGTGAAGAGCGGCAGAATGCCGCCTGACTTTACTTGGCATGTGATTTCAAACCAGCATATTTGCAACATTACTGTTTAATTAATTATTTAATTGATCAAATTTATTGAGTGCTTATTACTGTGTTCCAGTCAGTGTGTTTGGTGCTGGAGAGCAAAGACGGGAAGGAAAGACTACTGTTAGAACTTTACAGTCCAGCTGATCCAAAGGAAAAGAATATTTTGTACAATTTATGATACAGGTTTGCATGGAGTGTTAAGCACTGAGGAACGATGGCCAAATCAGTGTGGGTGGTTAGGAAAGTCTTGGAAGAAGACTTCAGTGTTCACCTCGGTGGCATGTGTACTGAGATTGGAACGATACAGAGAAGAGGAGCACGGCACCTGCACAAGGATGGCGTGCAAATGCAGGAATATTCCACATTTAAAAAAAGAAAAGGAAAATAAAGAACACCTCATTGAAGTTGAAATATATTTTAAATATATAACTCTGAGAAAGAGAGAAACGTGTATTTGGGAACTAAGATTGATTGGACTTTTTCTGGTTGGTGACATTATATCCACATGCGAGATGTCCAAGTTTGTTTGAGGCTAAATGAGCATTTCTTATTTCTTAGCTGTAGATGTTTTTCATTGGGAGATGTGGAGATGATTTGATACCCATTTTGGTTCATTTATAAGGATTTTTTTTTCTTAATGGAGGTAGGGAATATGTTAGTATAGATTTCTGTTATCTACTTAATTCAGTCATGTTAGGAAAAATGTATGAGAAGATCTTATACATCCAGAAACTCACCTACTGAAGGTCATAGGGCAAATTATTGTATATCAAAATGCTGGAGCAACGTTAGACCAACCACTTGGCTTGTATTATCATTTCCTGTAATGAGTGAGCAGGGAATTATTTGGATGACAAGCTGATTACTATAGGAATAGAATAATTTCCTAAATTGTGGGTCAGAAGTTGACCTTTTCTTTTTCTTTTTCTTTTTTTTTACATTTTCCAACAATTGGGATCTTGCTGTGTACTCTCCTTTCTCTGATCATATAAATGAGCCTAAAGTGACTGTAATTCTACTTAGTGTATTAATTTTCATACCAATTCTCATTGTTGCCTTAGTAAGAGCTGCTCAGTTGTTCAAAATGTCACTGGGTCTATGGTTTTTATTGTGTGTTTTACAAAATGAGCTTTGAATGTCTTAGAGTCTTTTTTTTTTCGTATGTACTCTGACCTTGAAAGGTCACTGTGTTTGGAAAGGATGAGACCATGATCTCAGTCATTGGAACGGTTTGTAATCATTTTAGTTTTAAGAAACCACAAACTCATCTTCAAACTGTGTGTCCCTCTTAGTCCATAGTAGTTGAAATTGCCATGCTTGTTGGAAATGCCACACACAAAGTGCAGCCAGATGTATCATATAGAAAAAGATCCAAGCCAATTACTTTACATACAGAGAGCGATGCTGCAGAAAACTCATCCAAGTAGCCCCTTTCAATTCATCCATTTTGAAAATGTTCTCCCTAAACTCTAGTAGTGTGGAATGCACCTGTTCCTGGGCTTTTGTTCAAAATAATGTTTGGGCCTGAGGGAGCTGATTTGTGGCACAAAAGGTCTTTAGATGAGCAGAGGCCCAGAAAATTTCCTTAGCTCCATAATTAAAGTGAATTCTCTCCCAACTTGGGTAAGAGAAGAAGGGGGGGGAGGGGGAGGAGGAGAAAAAGCAACTTCTTTACCAATGTAGTGCCAGGTGCAACATAAATAAAGCAGCAGGTTGTTTGAAGTCTTTCTTAAGATAATGGAACAATAGCTGAGGTTAGGGTTATTATCACAGAGCTCAGAGATGGGCACGACTTAGTGTTGCTTTTAAAAGAATTAAATGGCAGGCTGCAGACATAAGTACAGTATGCTGTTAAAACTTTGCAGATACCTGAGTGTTGCCCACAAGGAGACTTGCTGGCTGAGGCAGTTGATAGATGGGATAATGGAGCCTTTAATAGCTATATTGCTAAATCCTTTCCATCCCAGGTTGGTAGGGCCTGAAAGTAGTTTAGTCCTTCAGATGGAAAATTGATCCTCTGCGATGTGAATACCCTCTTCTCCCCCAAGCTTTCTTCCTGGGTGTCTTTAAACAAAAACAAAAACAAAAAACCAAAACAAAACAAAAAAAATCTGTCCTTTTCTCTATTTTTCTGTCTTGGACTTTTAATGGCTCCTCTTCCCTTTTTAGGGTTTTGTCTGCTTTAATTAGAGAGCCAGTCTGCAGTACACAGCCACCCCGCACCCCTAGATTGCCTTCCCTGTACTTGGGGAATTTGGGAAAATGATGCTGTTGTTTTTGTTTTCATCTTTCTTAAGACTTCAGGGTATCTGCTGTGATTTCCTTATAATGGGGCTCCATGCCTTGACTCGACAAATCCTCGGTTGATAGCCTTGCAGTTCACATTGGGTGGAAATCACCTCCCTTGGAAGTCAACCTGGAGAAAGCCATTCCTGCAGGAAAGGGAGGCCCTTTACTCATGGCCAAAGCCTCTGTGCTACAGCAAAGTAGCCCCAGGACCCGTCCCCCCAGCCAAAGGCTCCATGACCGGTGGGCCGTGCCACCCACAGAGGTGTCAGGTAGTAGAAATGAGTGAAGCTGCTTTGGGTCGTCATTCACATGTGACACTAGAGAGCTGTCTTGTTTTGTAGAGCCCCACCTCTATTTTCAACCTACCTGCTGTTTAAGGAGGGGGGGGAATAGATCCAGACACTGTTCGGGAAAGAGGAGATAGAGACAAACAGTGTGTAGAAATCAAAATGTATTTATAAGAACTTTATGAGGGAAACTGGTAAGCTCTGCAGATTTTTCAAGCATTACTCAAATCATTAGTAGCAATTAAGCTTTTCAACATTCAGAACCCGCAAGAGTTCGATCGATAGTTGTAAAAGTATCTTGGGTGATAGGGTAGAGGTGGAGGGCTGTGAAGGCGGGATCGATAGACAAAAGTTAACTTTGTCTTGATTTAAAGTTTTCGATGGGTCTGCTACAGAAAATAATTACCGAGATTAGAAGTCGCCACTTTTAAACAGAGCAAACGTTTTACACTCTTTGCATGATTCAGTGGCATAGCCGTTCTTCCTACCCTCTACCAAATGTGTAAATTACCATTTTTATCAGCACGTGGAATTTATATTAGGGTTGCAGCACATTTGAATTGCTGAAATGGAGACTCCAGATCTCAGGTGGGCGTGTGTTCTTTTAGTGATCGTGGCCGTCGTCTTCACCACAGCTTTTCCTACGAGGCAGACAAACTTCTTGTAGCTTATTTTTGTATTCAGTACGTGCCCTTTGAATGTATGGGAAAATTTGGAAATTTTTATCATTCATGATTTAAATAGGAAAGGCACTCAAAACTATCATTTATAGGGGTGCCTCGAAGGCTCAGTCAGTTAAGCGTCCTACTCTTGATTTTGGCTCAGGTCATGTTCCAGGGTTGTGAGAGTGAAGCTCTGTGCTAGGTGCGGAGCCTGCTTAAGATTCTCTCTCTTCTTCTCCTTGTGCCTGTCTCACCCCCCTCTCTCCGTCTCTCTCTTACTAAAAAAAGTATAAGAATAGCACATACATGTGTGTATATGTGAATATATACAGGCATGCACACACGTAGGTTTACATGCTTCTTTATGTGAAGAAAAATTAGGGATTTAAAAATTATTTTCTATAAATGTTAATAAAACATTAATGAATTTTCTTTCCTATGTAACACACGCTCTTGAACATTAAGCTCTGAAAGTCTTACGAAATTGCCTAGTTCTAATTGGCACTGAAACGTTGCATGGTGCATATTTAGTTTTGTTCTTTCTTTAGTCTATTAACTGTTAACAGTTTTGGTTTTGTGTTTTTATTTTTTGTATTGTTTATTTTTACTTTGGAAAAAGAAGAATGATTTTGTTTAACTGAGAAAAATGCTTGGTTAATGACTTAATGTAATGAAAACACTGTGTAGAAGATATTTTTAATATTTTGCTTTACACTAGTAAATGATAGCCAAATTGTGTAGCTTTTCCAAACTTTATATAGTTGTTTGTACAGTATAAACAGTATCTCTCTATAATCATGATAAAGACCAGCACTTTGCAACTCACTTACGAAAGTAACATAGCTTTCACTGTGGGTTGAAACATGAGCCATGAGGAGAGTCACTTATCATGGCCCTCCAGTGTACTGTGTCGTAGATAACCACGTATTTATTTCTATTTACAATCTCTGCATTATTATGGCCTTGGTAACCTTGGCTATTTTTTTACTTGAAAGGTCATTGCTTGTCACAGATTTCATCACAAACGAGGCCAGGTTATTTGTAATTTGCACTCTTGAAAACAGAGCTTATTGCCTTATTGTCTGGCGAATCTCCAGAATTATTACAATTATAATTTACCTGTGTGTTTCCCTGTATACATGTTACTTCGTTGTTGTGGTTGTTGATACTGTTTTATTCGAAAACCTGCACTTCTCTCTGGGGTTACAAATGACCTTTCTTCATTTCTCTATTTTTGTGATTTTGGACTCCAGATAAATTATTCTCTTTCTTCAAGAGAGATGGAAACCACAGTATTTAAAAGTCAGAATTGTCCATTATAATACTGCTCCCGCAATTTACATTTTTATGCGATCGTCGTTGAAATCATGAATCAAGTTATTTTTGATTCAGGCCAAGTATGAAACTTGCCAGGATGAACTTACCTAGTTGTTGCTCTGGGCTGCTCATGTATACAATTTTCCTGGAAATCTGTGACTCAGTAACATTTCATCTTAAAGATTAAGGTGCTTCTTTTTAAGAACCTACCCGTTTGCATGCTTTGGAAAGAGAAATGGAATAAAATATTCATGGTGAGGCTAATAAGGTTTATATTTCATTGTGGTGGGCAGACTAGTACGACATATGTCAGTTTGCCGATACCAAACTCATTCACTCGTGTTTTCAGATCGTGTGTGATGATAATTTTATTATTGGAGTTCATCAGGGTCCAGCTAGATGCTCACCACTGATGAAGTTTGAGGTGAACAGTGTCAGAAACCACACACTGGAGGAAGCAAAAGCCCTTCAACAACTTCTTCTTCTTTTTTTTGTTTTTTCTGTCAGAATCAAATTTTCAGGCCTCTGGGAGAAACAACTTAAAAATACACCTGAAATTTCTACAAGACCTTGCATTTTCTTTTCACATCTCCACAAGCAGTGTGTCACAGAACAGCATGAACTTAAAAAGCTGGTTACTAAATCCTACTGCAGAATGCCAGCTCTTTCAAGGCTGCTTGACACATGTATATAGCTTACACTGAGTGAAAAGGAAAGGGAAACGTGGTTCTTTTTTGAGGGTGTAAAGGTGATTGTGTAGTATTTTCTTGCTTTGCTTTCCCTCTGTCCAGTGGCTTCTCTCAAGCTTCCCATGCCTCACCGTGAACAATAGAACCGCTCAGTTCTCTTTTTGGCCAGGCTCATCAAGTGTAATGGAAGAAAATGTCTGTCTTCTTTAATGTACTTGATGAACAATTGGTTGATGCTTTGTTTGCATAAGCAGAACTCACTCAGCAAGGTGTTTTCCTTGCTGAAGGCACCGCTGATGTGTTATTTGAACGGTGTTGTGGAGCGGGTCTCAGAACACACGTTTGTTCCAGTGAGTGTGGTTATAAACATCCACTAGTAGAGACTGGGGTATTGTAAAGCCTAATCTCTTCATGCATTATTTTTGTATCGGGGTATTTTTAATATGCTCACTGACTATGCCCATATGCTTTGAAATTTTTGTCCCATATATTGCCTTATTATTGCTTAACCAACAGATGAGATAATGCTGGCCAGGCAGAAAGAGAACAATAGATGATGCTTGCTTTCTGTTCACACAAAAGCCAACCACAGGAGCCACTCCTTAGGTAGCAAGCCCACATGTCTGACAGCTCTCCGAATGAATGCGAAGACTCTGTTATTTTAGGAAATGAGTATCGAGTCAAAGTCTGCCATTGGTGTTCAACTCTCAAAGAAAATCGATAGCTTGTTTTGAGAGACATTCCACACTCAGAATATGCCTATCGCACAATGTTGCGTAACGCAAAGGAGAACAGAGGTCTGCAAGTGCCAAAATGGATTATTCAGTGAACGCCACTGATGCTAAGATAAACCATTGTTGTCAGGTTAGAGGCATCGTTGTCTATTTTGAGCAGAGCTACTTTTGTTTTAAAAGGGCAGATCTAGACGGGAAGGTAAGCCGAAAACTGTCCGTGAGAAGCCGGAGATCCACAGGGGCTTGCTCTGAGCAGCACAACATACACAGCCGATATCAGATTTTGCTGAGAGGCAGCAGTCAGTAGATGACCTGCTGACCGATGTATTTAGCCAGAAGGAGTGAAAGTGTCTCCATAGAACATAATTAACCCAGGTAAAAAAATGCCATTTCCTAATAAGTAAGGCAAATGTATTGTCTCATAACCCATTCAAGCAGCGAGTAGCTTTTGGGTTTGTTCTTTTGATGAGTGTTTCTGTTCCCACGTGGCTGCCATCTGTGGGTTGGAGGAGACCTGTCCATGGCTAGCAGTGCCTAGTGTCAACCAATCTCAGTGCAAAATTTAACTGTCACCCTTTACCAAAAGGGGAATCAGCTATATGGTAGCGTATTGCTAAACTAAAAGATGTAACTGCTGAAGAAATTCGCCAGCACAGCCAACTTTCAAGGACTTTCCCACTTTTGTGAATTATTGTAGCAGATTTTTATTGACTTACTTATTTTTGGCAATGGCTCCTTCTGGTCTTCTGAGCAGCCTTGCTCCCCTGTTTGCTGGAGAGACAAGAGATACAAAACAGTATCTAATGTTGGTGTTTACCACACCTCATTAGAAGACTAGAAAAGTTGACCTTTCAATTTCAGACCATCCTAAAGCCATGGTCCAAATGTATGATGCTTCAGGATTTGGGGCTCAGAAGAGCAAATAGAGAGATACCTCTTTTCTCACACTTGAGAAAATGGCAATCGACTTTTTATAAAATTCACAGAATCCCTACGTGTTTCCAGGTCGCTCCTTAAGAATTGAAATTGGGTCCACCCGCCACGTGCTGGCCATCCTTCCCTTCTTGCTAACCGTGTTGCTTTCCCGCCCTTCAGCCCAGCTCCAGAGCGGCGGCGCAGAGCGGCAGGCACTCGGTGTCCGTGGAGGTGCAGATGCAGCGGCAGCGGCAGGAGGAGCGCGAAGGCTTCCAGCAGGCGCAGCGCCAGTACAGCTCCCTGCCCCGGTACGGAGCGCCCACAGCCTCCCCCTCCTGCAGCATCGCCCCGGCCTCTCCCGCTCGCACACCCCACGGTAGGCCTGCGGGAAGCAGCCTGCACGGCTGTCTCCCCGTGTGGCAAGACGACTGGCAGGAAAGGCGTTGCAGGAGATGCCGGTATTTTCACCCCAAAGCTCCCAGCTGAGAGCAAGATGATCTGACATAGGAGGACCAGGCTGAGGGGTCCCACCTGGGATGGGGTCCCACCTGGGATCCCGTACTGGTTGTGCTACTTCCCGGGGGGCCGTGGACCAGATGGTGTCTTCCTCTGAATAATGGAAAGCTAACTCTTACTTCCCGCGGATGGTAGGCTCCCCAGCGTACCTGGTAGTGTGCAGATCTAGGGCTCTGTGAAAGGGTGGCGGTGAATGCTGCGCGGTGTGCTCAGGGGGTCTCTCTTACTCTCCTGCGGTCCTTGCTTTTGCTCCGTGCTGAGCTGCAGAGTCCCAAGGATGCCCACCGCGCTAGCTGACAAGCGGGAGGTCTATCTGCAGGCCCTCGCATGGATTCTCCGCCAAAGGCCTGGAGAGCGCTCAGGTGACTGAGCCCTAATACACTGACACGGTAGCCATTTTTCCATTTCCAACGTGCACAGTAAAGAATAAAAATATTTAAGAGCATTCATCTTCCCAAACTTCCCACGAGCCACTCCTGTAATCACAATTCTTACAGGCATTTGTTCTATTTCAAAACCAGGTGACAAACACATTTTGGGTGGGAAAAAAATACACTTATCATGTTTGTGTCCGGTGGATTGCTTGGAATGTGAGCAGAGCAGTGTGGGGGGCGTCAAGGGCTTACCAGTGTAAAAGTGGTCTTGATTTGCTTCTAATTTTTAATAATAATGAGTCTTTTTAAATGTTAAATAATCACTGTAATAACCATGAGGGACTTGGCTGCATTGTTGTAGATCAGACGAGGGAATGAGGATATGATGAAAATCTGTACCAGGCTGAGTACTGTTCTGTAGTGATCGTTAATTGTAGTATTACTGGTACCATAGTATTGTTCATTCAGTTGTTCTTTTTTAATCTATAAAGCTGTATCTCCTTAGAAAACTAAATTATTTCTTCTTTTAAATAGGAGAATTACCTTTTCTTTTAAATAGGAGAATATTTATTTAGCCCACTCTGGGTAAGAGTCATTGAAGTTTAGTTCCGGACAGGACCTTGGAAATCACTTTGTCCTACACGGAAGCAGCTCAGTGAAATTAGGCAACTTCCCCCAGCGTGACACAGCTAGTATGTAATTCTGCCAACATTCAAACCTAAACCTGCCCGTGCCCTAAACCCTAACTTTATAAGGTTCATTGCTACCAAAGGTTTTGGTTCCCAAGTCTGGAATTGTAAGGTGTGTAGGTGTAAAGTTTCTCTCTGTGCTCCACTGCCCTTAGCGTTTGGAAGAAGGCCACTGTACGAATCAGCTCAATGCATCAAATGCGAAACAGTTCAAGGATTCTGCATCAAGGTTCTCCTGTCAAAGCCCTCCACCCCGCCTGTGTGGGGTCCCTTGCTTTCCGTCAGGAAGATGAAAGCGACCGTGTGGATCAGTTGACCTACCCGGTGGTCAGTAGCACATCGCGGCCCATAGGAACGGCACTGCCTGTGAAGGGGCTGGGATCTGATTTTATTGGCAAATTGTTTGGCTTCTAAATGTTTGTTGTGTTCGAGAAGATAGACGAGGAAGGAGAAATACCAGAAAGAGTAGGTAAGGGGCAGAGTGAGTTGGGAAATGCATGGGGCTAAGGAAGGGAAGTGGGAGAGATGGAGGCTGAGGGCCCAGGAGCACACACGCCTGGTGGAAGAAGAGCCCATTGGGTCCCCGTCCTGGGCAAGAGGACAAAGACAGTTGGGGTGCTTCTCCCAACTTTGTCCTGGCCGTGTTCCCAGGTAGCCCAGAATTCCAGACTGAGCCTCTGCTCTCTTCCCCATCTCCTCCTGCTCTGAGCTGCCCTTCCTGGCTGTCCCTGTCGGTTCGGAAGCACCAGTGGAAGAGTCTGATTCATGGCGACGGCTGCTGCTGGTACCGGGGCCTGCTGTTGACGGAAACTAATTCTGGCTTCACAAAAGCCCCCTTATGACCAGGCATTGTATTGTGTGTCAGAACGAGAAAAGCAGAAATTCCAAAAAGAAAGAGTTGTAGTTGCAGACAAGAGGGCTGGTAGGCCTCTTACAGCCTGTTCTCTTCCGTCAGAGAACAGCCTCTCGATGGGAGTGGCTGTTGTGAGGAAGATTCAGGAATGTGGAACCTTGCCCCCCACTTGGTTCCCTGTAGAGTGGCGCCACTTGACAAAAGGCTGTGTGCAGAGATCTGGAGGAAGGTGAAGAAACCAGACGGGAGCTCAGAGGGAGACTGCCACAGCCTCCATGGGCTTGAATCAAACCCACATCTGTGACATGGGATATTCTTCAAAGACACTTGGCCTCTGCCTTTCGGATGTTGACAATTAGCGAAGTTTCGTCTAAACAAGTTGGTGTGGCATTTGATACCAAAAAGACTTCACACACAGCAAAAGTTCTCTTGCAAACTGGAGCATAAAATAAAACAAATGGTCATTCTTTGTATCAGTAGCCCTAGGTAAGGTGGTTTGAATTAGAGGAATGTACACAAGCTGGAGTGGTTTGTAAATTCTAACTGTAATGAACAAACCTCTAGACAGTATTCAAGTTAGATTTTGAAATATCGGTAAGAAACGCTAGTTAGGTAGTAACACTCGTCTGGAAGGAGAGACCTGAGTGGACCCACACTTAATTCTCAACCAGACTGGGATTTCTTTTTTAATTTTTTTAATTCCTAAATTAGTTACCTTTTTTTTTTTTACTTTCTTTTTTTAATCCTTTTAATATTTCTAGATTAGTTTCTTAGTGTTCAAAAGGCAACTCCAAAACTGAGCAGAAGTATGTTCAGTTATAGTCACGGATAGGAAGCCTTATTTAAGGTCCTTTATTAAATATATATTTTTTCTTTTCCTGCTGTCTGTCCATTTCCTCTTCATCTTTCCTTCTCCTGTGGCTTCACGTCTGTTAGTGGCGGGCTTTCCTGCTCCGCACACCTCACTTCCCGTCTGTCCTCTGCACCCGGACATGGTGTCCCGGCCAGGCCCATTCATTATGTCTCTAAGCTGCTTGTCAATGTGTCAGCCTTGGTATTTGTATCTTTCTTCATCCTCCTGTGTCCTCCTTACCTCAGTGTGACTGCAGTGACTAAATGGCTTTCTGAGGCATTGGGTCTTTGATGTAGGCCCCCAAAGTGATGGCGGTCTTTGGGCCATTTTGGAAGTGGTTGTAATCATTAAGTGATAGTTACTGCCAAACCCAGGCATTTGCTTTGAGTGGATTCAGAAAATTCTAGTGGGCTCATTCCAGGACAAAACAAGCGTGTGTGTTGGTTATAAAGGAATTGGGTGAAAGGAGATTGATATTTTGTTGCTGCTGTTGTTCATTTGTGGCTTTTGACTAAGCAATCGTGGGATAGTCAAAAGCTTCTTTCCAGTCTCTGAGGAGGTGGGGTTGCCTTCACTTAGTGAAGCTTCCTCAGTTATTTGGTGCCTCTCCCTGCTTCTTGACCTCAGCCCAGTCTTTCTGACAAAGGACGGAAAGCTAATATTTTTGCTTATTTTTGTTAATCACAAAAATGCCCCGAAAAACCCTCTTTGAGGGCAAAGTGACTTGGCCCTCAAACTATACTTCCAACACCCATTAGTCAACCATTTGCTGTGTGCCATGCTTTTCTAAACATTCAACATGTCCTCTTTCCTTGATTTCTCCCCATATCCTATGAGGTTAGGTATCTAGCCTGTTTCACAGATGAGACAGTTTGGGCCCAAACAGCATAACCCCCCAGGATCACACCGTTGGCGAGTGGCAGACAGGATTGGAATCTCTGTCTACTGGATCCTGAGCCTAGTGTAGAAAACTTTCATCGTCTGCCTTTTCCTCGAGTTTCTTTACGAGCTGCTCATTTCTCGTCCCCTTTTTAATCAAGGGCTTATTGATACCGCTGGTTTCCTTACCAAGAAAGCAAGCGTGCAATGTGTGTGCGTGCGCGCGTGTGCATGTATCTAAGTGTATGTATTTTCCCCACACATCTCGCTTCATACCTCAGGCAGATCTGCCTTCTCTCCTCTGGCCTGCTTAATTTGAAGAAAATTTTAGCTACAAGAAATTCTTTCTCTCACATCATCATAATTTCTATCCCTAACAGACCTTTAGTGACTTCTCGATGTATTTAAATAAAAAAGACGCTGTGTTGCTGAAATGATTCAGAATTCAACTTCGGGTGCATGAGTGCCATAGAGTGAAGCCTCGGGCTTTATAGAGTTGGGGCTTGGGGGATGGAGAGGGTTAGTGGATCTCAGTAGGCTAAGGATGAAAAAAAGGTGACATTTCAGCAGCCTATTTCTGGTTATCTTTAAATTGATAACTAACCCATGAAGGAATTCCACTTTTGTTGCTGGAACATCAGTAACAAGTTCGTTGTTTTAATTAAAGTTTCATGATTAATGTCAAATCCCTGGTTTCATGCTGGCACTTTCCATCATTCATGTCCCTGGGCAGATTAATTTATGACTTTTTAAGTGAAGATAATCAGTCCTTTAGGCAAATAAACTATTCCATCAAATCTAAGGATACTTGCCTGGGCTGATGGTACAAATGGTCCGATTCCCATTAAAAGAGAACCGGATAGAGATACTGGGGACTACTCAATTAATCTTAGTCATATCCAGAGATGATGCTGGACATTAGTTCATTTTCCTTATTGAATATATCCCTGGCTGCATTTTAGGCCATGTGGAAAACAGGCAGATTTCATCCCAAACCATATCGATGGCACTTCTGAATGTTCAAAAATGCAAATTTCTCCATCCCTGTGGGAGCCCCATGGCTGCCTAGACCTTATTTTCCCTTCACACGAGTCTTCCTGAACATTCCGTCATGTCGTGTGTGTTGATGTGAAAGGCTGAGCAATACATACTGTCTGCAAATGATTTTCTTATTGATAAATGGAGCAATATATTTTGTTTTATTACTCAATTCTCTCTTCCTCTCTTCCATTTTTAAGGCGAAAAATTAGGACATGTCTTCCTTTCTGGCACAAAATTGTTTCACTTTATCACAGCCAATCTTATTGTAAATTCATAAAAGCATCTAGAGACTTGATAGTAAATTAAAGATGTTTCAAAACAATAATGTTTCCTGAAAATGATGTGCAACTTTATTGCAGAAGCGATAAGACTTTGAAATTTCTCTATGACTCTGATTTATTTTCCTATCCTGGGGTGACAGGAAGTGAGTTAAGTAGGTGATCCCAGCCCTTGGTGAGGATACGGTGTGTAGGAAAATACTGCTTACTCCACAGCCTTCCAGGTTTTACCAGCTTGATGAGCATGGAATCTGAAGGGTGTCGGTTGCTGACATATACATCTCGAAAGCCAAGGCTTTAAGGGACTGCCTGTTGCATTTTTAATCATATAGGAGTCTAGACTTAAATCTTTCATAACTGAACTCATACTGTAATCCATTACAGGCACTTCATAGTAGCTTGAGTCTCAGGCATTATGGTGGCAGCTGTGTAAAATATTTGTTTTGCTTGTTTAGGATTGAATTGTAACGTTCTAAAACGAGCAATTACCGCTGGGGTAGAAGCTGCCAGATCTCTAATACTCCCATACAGAGTCTTGCCAATGTGTCTAAATGGTAGGAGAGACTGTTACCCTCAGCAGAACAGGCAGTGCCTACCCGCACTCAGTCGGAGGACCCTTTTTCTGGATCACCGCTGAATCCCTCAGCTCCCTTCCACTTCACCGTTGTTTGTTGAGGACAGTCCTGTTTTAACCCCCCGGGGTCCCCGCATCACTGTGGCTGATGCCCATTGCAGCAGGGCACCCATGGTTGAGAGATTCAGATGCATATGCTGCTTCCCCCACCTCTCCGCCCCCCACCCCCCACAGCCCTCTCCATCCTTTCTTCCTTTCTCTCTCTCCCCTTCTCCCAACCCTCATATACTAACCTTTGGGATTTGCTTTCTAGGCAAAGCAGGAAAAACACCAGCTCTGTGTCCCAGGATTCCTGGGAGCAGAACTACTCCCCCGGCGAAGGCTTCCAGAGCGCCAAGGAGAACCCCAGGTACTCCAGCTACCAAGGCTCCAGGAACGGCTACCTGGGCGGGCACGGCTTCAATGCCAGGGTGATGCTGGAGACCCAGGAGCTCCTTCGCCAGGAGCAGAGGCGGAAGGAGCAGCAGATGAAGAAGCAGCCTCCTCCGGAGGGGCTCAACAACTATGACTCGTACAAGAAAGGCCAGGATCCCAGTTACACCCCTCCCAAGGGGCCCTTCCGGCAGGATGTGCCCCCCTCCCCTTCTCAGGTCGCTAGGCTGAACAGACTCCAGACTCCTGAGAAAGGGAAACCCTTCTATTCCTGAGCAGGAGAAGAGCGGAGGCTTCATGTCATGCAATAAAGGACATTTTCTTATGAAGACTTGTATTTTGGGAGTTTTTTTAAAACCTCGATGGTACTATGGAATATTTCTGTTGTTGGTATCAGTGCCTTTAAGCAGTACGGGCAAAGAAATGGAAGGCCTTAATGTCTTTGCCAGTATGTCTCAAGTGTCTATTTCATGGAAGGATTTCCCGCCCTCCGACAATCATGTGTTCAAGGCATTCGTGTGCTCGGCGTCTGTCTGCAGTACCGGGACCGGGCCCCCCACCACCTCCGGGAGATGTCCGTGGCTTTGTGTGACAGCCCCCGACAACTTGTGGTGACAAATTACCTTGAAGTTGAGGGTGATAGCGATCCCTCTTTTTCCCCTTTCAGTTTTCTTTGATGTGAGGTGACGTCCCAATCTCTGGTGGATCCAAGGGGGTGACCACACCAGAAATTGGGGCCTGATGGTACGCACAACGGTCATTTATAGTACTTTGTAACCAGCGTGGTTTTCCCTGCTCTCTTTCAGCTCCTCGCTGTGGGAGAGTTCCTTCATCCTAGGAAAGAAGCTAAGCCATATCCAATACCGTCTGGTTATCATGGGGGTCCTTTTGCAGCTGCCTTATAACTCGACATGACCAGTGAAGTGATCATTCTAGTCCGTGTTTATAAATACACTTGTTCAGTCATGTTCCTGACATGTGTGTTGAGTCAGCGCCGCTCTGCATGGGGGACGTGGGATAGGGAATGACTCCCGGCCGGGGAGCGAGGGAGCCTGCCCACCGGCCCTGTGTGTATCGTCATGTGGGAGGTGGCAGCTAAGAAAAGAACTCTCCCAGGATGAGCTTCTGGCCCACGACATCCCAGTAATTATTTAATTAGATTTCGTTTGGCAGGTTGGCAGGGAGGGCATAGAGTGGGACAAAGATAAATCAGACAGTCGTTTGGGATTTGGGATTCTCAAAACTCATCTGCTCTCCCAGTTCTGAAAGTCAGTTGGAAATGACATCGTCTCGTGTATCCACATGCTTGTATCTCGGCCTGGTGATGCCATCCATGCTCTTAAATAATTCTGCCCTGAAACAAAGAAGACAAATAAGGGAAAAGCTGTTCTGTCACACAGCGAACATTCTGGTGTTCCCAAAAGTTTGCTCTCGCATCCGTATTGTAAGCTATGTGTGGGTCACGAGGACCTCGGTTGCTCCCACGTTTTCAGCTGTCAGTCTGAACGTTGCGTATCGTAAACCATGGCTGGGTTGCTAAAGTGCCTGCAAATCCCGATGTGAAAAAAGCTTGAGATGAAAGCTCAGCATACCATGTATTAACAAAAAAGAAAGGAAAACAAAAAAAAAAGACATGTACTGATATGCCTATTTTTTTTTTTACTGGCACATTGTATTTTTGTGTCCACTTGTTTTTAGAAAATATGTGAAGTGTCCACACGTACCTATTGTCTCTTTTGCATTTCTGTGTAACGGTTCTATGTGTTCCTAATGTGTGGCGATATTCAGTGGTGTTACCAATGTCAGCACGGTGACCTTGGATGACAGTGGCTCTTTCTCACAGCCTTCCCTGAGCTGTGAGAAACAGCTTTCCCTGTACATATGAGACTTCTAATAAAAGGCATATTTCTTCCTGTTCTTTGTGGTGTCTGTAGTGTTCCTGTGGAAACTCCTAGTTGGATTTTTTTTAAGTATATTAGCAGATGTGATTTTTTTTTCTTATTTAGAAAAAGTTGAAAGTTTCCTTCTATCTGTCTGTGTGCAGACGTGGAGGTGGGTGATTGACTGCTTACCTGAACACCTGAGGAGAGAGGAGGCAGGGAAGAAAGAGGAACCTTCTTCATGAGTTTACTGGAAGACCCAGGCTGCCGAAAGAAGCCCGGGGAGTTCAGAATTGAAGGAGCCAATATTCTAGAGCTACATAAAAGAAAACTTATACAGAGAACCACATCATATTCCCATTATTGTCTTTTGCTCCCTCTGGATCACTTCAGCGACCCAAGCATTTTGAGGGAGTCCCACCCTTGCATACTGTGAACCCGGAGAAACGTCCAGATTCTTTTCCATTTACCAACCAGTTCTTATTTCCCAAAGTACAAAATAAGGCTTTGCTATTTCTTTTAGGTTAAGTAATATGTGTATGGTGCCCTGAAGACATAAAGGGCACTAGGTCCCTAGGTATGTCTTGTGCACAAATGCCCATGTGGCCCCCACCCAGAGGGCAAGCTTTGCACAGACCTGTTGAAAATGCCCTCTATGTGGAGCTCCTGCATCAGCTGGTTGTCATAGCAGCCTTCAGCCTGTCACTAAATCCAATTCTGTCACCTCAGGATTAGTAACGAGAGGTGTATAGCAAGCCAAGAAAATAACACATCTTGGGTTCTTATATGCATGCAAGGTGTGGGAAAGTAGCAAAGAGAAGATGGACAGATTTGTTAATTTTCTCACTGACCAGGAGGCCCGTCGCAAATGCCAAAACTTGCAGGTTGTTTGTCTCAACTGACAGTGAGAAGTGGAGCAGGAGAGGTGATATTGAATGTTGTGGGGACCCAAATCACAAACGGATTTGTAGATGAAAACTGACAATTTCAGCGACACTGAGAGGAGAAGGAGAACTGGATACAAGTCAGCCCAGAAGTGGGAATAGGCTCTACCAGCAGTCTTGTCTAAATGACTGCCCTCTGGCTCCAGGGCACTTTCCCAGGACTCAATGGGATCACAGGAAGAGTGGATCCATAGCAAGAGCCAGGCTGGGCGTGGTCAGCGCGTGCACTGGACTCCACCCCCTGGGAGGAGTCCCAATCCATACAGCGGTGTGGGCGGCCCCACCAAGACCCACGCTCAGGTGAGGATGGAAGGGAGTGAGTCCACTGTCCCTCAGGAAAGATGGTCCCATGGTTGCATTATTACCACTCTCCATCCATGAAGACAATAGAAGTCTTATAAATACTTATAAAAGAATGTTATACAAGGTATCTCTATCATATATACGTTAAACACCACCACCATTTCTTCTCCCTGCAGCTGGTTAGACCAAAGACAGCTCAGAAGTCAAAACATCCCACGGTTGACAGGGCTGTCCCCCTGATAGTAAGGAAAGGGAAACCCTGGCTTCTCACTTCTTCCACCAAAGAAGTCAAATATACCAAATCAGAGACCGTAAACCAAACAAATTTTCTGTTCCTTTGAGTGGAAGCCATTGATACAACCGCAAACCCATGTTGAGGAAGGGCAGCAAGTAAGCAAATAGAGCCGACCACTTCGCCAGCAGCATGGTTCGTGAACATGTGCCCACATGAGTCTGAAAACAAGGCCAGAGGTAAGAGACCAGGCTCCTCTGTCCACATCATCGCTCATGATTTGCCCAAATATGGCCACCATCTTCCAGACTGCTCCCCTTTATCCAATAACATTTCTTAGAAAGTACACACGTTTGCATATATGTGGAACAGGCGTACGTAGCATATGCACAATGCACATGAAATTCTATATTTGTCTCTATTATTCTGGTTACTTTAATGTGTTTCTTATTTCATCCTTTGAGTCCTTGAAGTGCACACAGTTCTTGCCCCAGTTGAAATCAACCCAAGGTGAATCAGAGAGTACTTTGTTTCTGATTTTGTTTTCTAGTCATGGAAGAATAAGTCACTAAGGTTCACCTAACTACCTCTGAGTATATCCCATCATGGAGGGCTTCCCTGGGTAACACAGTATGCCAGGAATTTCAATGTCTATGTAACTCAGTTCTTTCTTCTTCTCCTCCTCCTCCTCCTCCTTCTTCTTCTTTGCAAAGATTACTCCGCTGATGACATATCAGGTAAGAAGGTAATCTTCCTTTCTTCAGAGACAGGATATCATCTTAATAAGCCAGCTAATAAGAATGTTCACAGGTCAGAAGTGCGAGTGAGAGGTGCTTTAACGGGAAACCCCCTTCAGCTCTGAGTAATGACGAGATCACAGAGCTGGTTGAGTTAAATTGACTTTTTTTTAAATGTGTGGAGGATGAGGGTTGTAATTTTGAGCATAAGCTTTTCTTTCCTTTTTTTTTTTTTTAAAAGAAACTGGTATTTTACATTAGATCTCATGGGGAAGAGGAAAGAGTGTCCTTGCACTCCACATAGAAGGGACTTATTTCCCATTAGATGGGTTCTTTTCTCCAAATTCAGCATCTTTCCAGCCAGCACTCATCTCCCCTGCTCTTCCTCTTCCTCCAGGTTTCACATCCCGTGCAGCCAAGTAGAAAATATATGGGTGTCCTTTGTCCATACATGTTGTTTCTTTAGTTTAAACCCCATGGTATAGAATTTCATTTTTAAAGGATTCCGTAATGAGTCCTATAAGATCATGCATCCTTTGCTAAAGACCGTTTTCTTTTTCCTCTCTGAATTTAGACTTACATGATCAGTTTTCGTTTCCTGATTTTGAATTTTTTAAAGCAAATCCTATGCACCCTGGCCCGTGACTGCCCAGATAGGCCTGTTCTGTACTGGATGCAGGAGAAAAGTACAAGAAACAAGGGCGAAGCTCTCCCACAGTGAGACTGAACAATTACTCATCTTTCATCCCAGTGCTTATTTGCTCACAGGATCAATTAAATGTGTGAAAAACACGTTTTTCTGAATTGCTCAACTAACTGCTGAGTCACCTCACACTGCTGTTGGCTTAGAAAAGCCATTTGGAGTTTGTTCCCAGACAGTGTGGATGTCTCACGACGCTCTTCCCTGGGGTGTCATCAGCCTCAGCACATCAGTGGCAGGAAGGGGGTACTGGTGGCAGGAGCCCGTCTCCTGTCTCCAAAGGCAAGTTTGCCGCTTGCTAGAAGGCTCCTCCTGAAGCTGAAGCTTGGCTTCCACGAGGAATTTTATGATGCAAATATTTTAAGTACAACTTTGAAGATTTTGCCATTAAAAACAGTCTCCATGGCTCAGGGCCCAGCCGACTGCAAACTACAAGGGGGAAAAGTGCCATATATTGCTGGCAAGTGACAGGAAGGAAAACAACCCAAATTTCTAAACCAATCGTGACCTTGGCTAATGATCTGGTTTCAGGGTTCAGTTCATATCTGACTTGCTTTTATTCAGCTCTAGCTGTCGGTGGCAACATACTTATCACAGTTGTTTATGTTGGGACAAAATGGGTGAAAACATTAACCTAAGGACCCAGAGACAGGTCAGATTAGGGCTCGCCAAAGAATGTGGAGTATTTTGGAATAATGCAAACCTTTGAACTTGCCTTGCGAATCCTCAAAGTGAATTTGTCCTACACATGCCCCAACATTCAACTCCGTGTCCAAACTTTCCCTCCTTTTATCTGCTTGGCTTGACTCCCATCTGAGCTCAAGGAGCCTCTGCTCTGGTCCAGGCAACCCAAGCATGGCTACAAAATCTGAACCTGCAATCAGAGTACACAAGCTGCCCCTGGCTTCCACTCTGTTTGCTTGATTTATTCATGTAGCACTTTACAATGTGCACAACATTCTCATCTTTTCTCTTTGAGCCTCCAAACCCCATGAAGCAGTTAGAGAAGTGATGGTCCAATTTTACACATGAGGAAATCGAGCCTCCCCGAGTTTGTGGCTCATGGGTGGTGAGCAGCTCCATCAGAATACCAAACCCATTGTCTGGGCTGCAGCCCGACTTGGCGATGTCAAGTTTTTATCAGAAGAGAAGCTTTTGTTTTTAACAATGTTAAGTTCCTTACTTGATGAGAACTCATTGATTGGGTAAAGAAGCACGATAACTCTAAGGAGTTATGAAGTTAGCAATGCCTTAAAAATAAATTTTATTAATGACAATACCATTTATGTACACTTGAAAATTACAAATGCATATATTACCTATTGTAAATAGATACATTATATGATTTAAATATAATGGCTTGTTCACACTTCAGGCCCAGTGTTTATAAATTTCAAATGCCTCTTGATATAGACAATGCCAGGTTTCCATGTGGATTTGCAGACCCCACCGTGTCCCTTGTTGGTAACCACTGTTCCATGCTCTGGATCCTTTGCTTCACTATTTAAATCTCTTTGACCAGAAGGTATTCATTTCTAAGCCAGATTTTCACGTTCAGAAAAGAGTCACATGAGATAGAAGACAGTGGAAATTAAAAAAAAATAATAATAATAATACAACGAGTAGGATCTGAAACATGAGGAAAATAGGAGACAATAGAACACAGAGTGGCCACAACAAAAAGCCAATCCTAGAGGCTGGATTTCTGAAGCAGATGCAGAAGAGACCCCAAATCCTGAAACAAAATAGAGAAGATGGCTGGGAGATTGTGAAACAATCACGCTTTGCATGAAATCATCAGCTGTTTTCAGCACAGATGGGAAAAGCCTGTTACGAAACGTCGTAAGATATTTGCGGCGGGTTTCAAGCTGGACATGCATTAAACACATTCTTAAGCTTTTCACATTGGGAATAAAAATGTAAATCATTTTTAGTGATGATTTTTTCTTTACATATCATTATTCTTTGTATTTTATTTTATTTTTGGTAAGGAGATGACATCGTGATAGCCAAGGGGAAATGATCCATTTATAGAGTTGGATAGATAAAATTTATCTTCAAAGAGGTAGAATATTAATTATGCATAGAAAGAAACTTTCAGCCCTGAAACATTCCCAGTGAAACGAGGGGCTTATTTCACTCAAGATGCTAATCAGACACAGTTCAGTATCTCAGAGAGAAACGCGGGCAATTCCTGCATGTGTCAGAGCCACGGGCCGAGTTTGGGCAGCTTCCCAGGACCAGCCCCACTCGGGACGCTCCCCGGGGTTCTGCCGTGACAGTCAGGTCTACCCTCGCTTCCTCGCTCCTCTAAATGAACTGTGGGGTTGTGAGGCCGGAGCCAGTAGCTGATGCTCTCCTCTGATCCCGTGTCCCTAGAGGAGAGACATAGACACAGACTCAGTGTCTGGAAGAACGGGCTGGCCCAAGGAAACGAGTTTCCAATAACTAATCCAGCTGAACGAGGCACTTCCCTTGGCTCCCGCTCTCCTTCCCGTAAGCCAGGAAATGTTCTCTCCATTCAGTAGGGGATGGCTCATCAGGGACTTCTAATCTCTGATTGGTTCCTTCATATACGATGCTAGTATCTTCTGCTGCCTATCTTCAGTCCTTTTAGGTGTTCCCTCTGGATTAATTGAAAATCGTGGATATCCTGTTTGTATGATTTGTTCAAGGTAATTGTAAGGCCATGAAGAGGCCAATATTGATTTTTAAGGAAGATGCCACTTTATATGGCCTGAAATGTACAATGTAGAATGCAGAGTCCGTTTAGGAAAGATAATTATCTCATATTCATTCATTCATTTATAGCCCCTGCTATATGCCAAGTGCTGTGCTCGGTGCTGAGAATACACCGGAGAATGTTACATCATATTCTAGTGGGGTAGAGCTCTATACTAGTCAGGCAGTGATGCTTGGCAGGAAGAAAATAAAGGAGGATTATGGGATAGAAAATGAAAAGGAGCGAGTAGACAGAGATCTCAGTTGAGCGGGAATCTGAGGAGGTGAGGGAGACATGTGGCTACTGGCAGGAAGAACATTCCCAGGAGCAACCGCCAGAGCCAATGCCTGAGGCAGCAGCGTGCCCAGCACACTCACAGCATGGCACGGAGGCGGGCTTCGACTTCTCTCAGGGGAGGGCGGCCGAGGAAGAGAGGAGCTGGACGGTTCTTACGGTAAAGATCAGAGCTGGACAAGGAGAAAAGTCGGGACAAGGACCAGGTAAAGACAAAACAACATTGGTCAATGGATTCTGGTCAAGTGATAGTTCAAGTGGGGGAATAAGAGTCATCAATGAGTGGACACTTTGAGTAGAGATTAGGGAGGGAATACTGGTAGGTGTGACCATGAGGCAGAACACGAGATCAATGGAGGTGAGGCAGTCAAGCAA
The DNA here is from genome assembly GCF_002007445.2 of Ailuropoda melanoleuca. Lineage (NCBI taxonomy): Eukaryota > Metazoa > Chordata > Mammalia > Carnivora > Ursidae > Ailuropoda > Ailuropoda melanoleuca. The sequence continues at coordinate 29,984,568 of NC_048232.1, read as the reverse complement.
CAGAGAGACCAGTATGCTAGGAAGATCTTCTGTGCAGGTGTTGAAATCAACAACAACAGCAACAACAACACATGTGATTGCGAGACAGCGATTCAGGTGCTAAAATCCTCCCAGAATGGAGATCGATAGAAGACCACCAGCAAAAGTGAAGTAAAACATACTGTACCTAACTAACAACTTTGAAGGAGTGTGGAGGTGGGCGTGGGGTGGGTGGTTAGAGAGAAAGGAGGACTCATGACCAGGAAGTGTCAATAAGGAGTTACAGAGACACCTATCCCATTTCCAAGCCCCAAATATGTGCTGTGCGAGCAAAAACCAGCCACCTGTGGAAAGACTGGGGCTGTTGATTAGGGCAAGAAGCAGGTGGGGGATGGGCAAAGCCCTTAAGAGATATCAGACCGAGTAACAAGGGTCCCCTCGGGGTCTTGGGCTGCTTCTGAGATAAAAGGGATGCAGAGCAAGGTCAAGTTCCATGGTCTCTGAGGGGTGGTAGGAATTCAGTTCTAATCATTGCCTACTTCTCAGGTGCTGAGAGCCAGGAGTCTTGCAAGGACCATAGGTGCCCCTTGCGTCGGGACAGAGTGCTGTAACTCTCCAAATGCCCAAACCTGCTTTATGCCATGTGTGTCTCTGTCTTCACGATGGATGTATTTATGCATTCATTCACTTGTTCAGGGGCTAATGGATACCAGACAATGTGTGTCACTGCTCATTCACTGGTGAACTAAAGAGACATTGATGTTCTCATGAAAAGTGCAGTTCAAAGGCGAAGCCAACATTAATTAAATCAACACACAAATAAATGTACATTAAACTGTGATGAGGTCTCTTAAAACAAAGTTCNAAAACCTGCTTTATGCCATGTGTGTCTCTGTCTTCACGATGGATGTATTTATGCATTCATTCACTTGTTTCAGGGGCTAATGGATACCAGACAATGTGTGTCACTGCTCATTCACTGGTGAACTAAAGAGACATTGATGTTCTCATGAAAAGTGCAGTTCAAAGGCGAAGCCAACATTAATTAAATCAACACACAAATAAATGTACGTTAAACTGTGATGAGGTCTCTTAAAACAAAGTTCCTGTGAATAAGGAGCAGGAGGAGGGGACATAATCAGGCTGAGGATGGTGAAAGGTTGGGAGGAAGGATGTGTAAGGTGAGACTTGAAGGATTCTGGAAACCCAACAAGAAGATGACAGTATATCAAGAACCTGGAAACCTAATCCCTTTTGACACTGAGGGTTCATTTTCTGGAATCTAGCTAATGACACAACCCAAAAAGTGAACAGAGATTTCTACCCAAAGCTGTTAAAAAAAACAAAAACATCGTTTATAAAAGGAAAATTTGAACCTAAGCATGCAAAAATAGGGAAATAGCTATGCAAATTGTGGTATAAAATGTAGCACTCTATTATCAGTCGTTATCAATGCTGATAAATACATTTCATGTATTTAAAACAAAGTTCCTGTGAATAAGGAGCAGGAGGAGGGGACATAATCAGGCTGAGGATGGTGAAAGGTTGGGAGGAAGGATGTGTAAGATGAGACTTGAAGGATTCTGGAAACCCAACAAGAAGATGACAGTATATCAAGAACCTGGAAACCTAATCCCTTTTGACACTGAGGGTTCATTTTCTGGAATCTAGCTAATGACACAACCCAAAAAGTGAACAGAGATTTCTACCCAAAGCTGTTAAAAAAAACAAAAACATCGTTTATAAAAGGAAAATTTGAACCTAAGCATGCAAAAATAGGGAAATAGCTATGCAAATTGTGGTATAAAATGTAGCACTCTATTATCAGTCGTTATCAATGCTGATAAATACATTTCATGTATTTAAAACAAAGTTCCTGTGAATAAGGAGCAGGAGGAGGGGACATAATCAGGCTGAGGATGGTGAAAGGTTGGGAGGAAGGATGTGTAAGATGAGACTTGAAGGATTCTGGAAACCCAACAAGAAGATGACAGTATATCAAGAACCTGGAAACCTAATCCCTTTTGACACTGAGGGTTCATTTTCTGGAATCTAGCTAATGACACAACCCAAAAAGTGAACAGAGATTTCTACCCAAAGCTGTTAAAAAAAACAAAAACATCGTTTATAAAAGGAAAATTTGAACCTAAGCATGCAAAAATAGGGAAACAGCTATGCAAATTGTGGTATAAAATGTAGCACTCTATTATCAGTCGTTATCAATGCTGATAAATACATTTCACCGACACAGAAATAAAATGACAATATAATGTTCAATTAAAAAATTATAGCAGCAATGTCCACAGATGCCAAATTATGGAAAGAGCCCAGATGTCCATCAACAGATGAATGGATAAAGAAAATGTGGTGTACCAATGTTCATAGCAGCGTTGTCCACAATAGCTAAAT